>NW_023270415.1:55581506-55689914 GCF_011800145.1 Mirounga leonina
AGAAAGAAAGAAAGAAAGAAAGAAAGAAAGAAAGAAAGAAAGAAAGAGAAAGAAAGAAAGAAAGAAAGAAAGAAAAAGAAAAGATATTTCCAGCCACATGTGAACATATTATTTTAAGCTATTATTAGGGGGATGTTGTCACTGAGGTCCCTAATAGCTCCAGCTACAATAAACAAATGAATAAATAAATAAATAAATAAATAAATAAATAAATAAACAAACAAACAAACAAACAAACAAACAAACAAATCACTACATACATGCATATACAGAGTAACTCATTTAATTCACGTCCAGTATAAATATTCAGTTGTTTAATATTATACTTGATCTTAGCCAAAAGGCTAAGAAGCGATGAGTCACTTAATATTAAAAAGAAAGAAAACATTTACAGTTATTTGGGGAAATAGAGCTGATTTATAGTTGGACTTGAGAAACTCTGTCATTAAGTTTGGATCAAAATAAGGACAATGGGGCATCTGGGTGGCTCCGTTGATTAAGCATCTGCCTTCGGCACAGGTCATGATCCTGGGGTCCTGGGATCGAGCCCTGCATAGGGCTCCCTGCACAATGGGGAGCTGGCTTCTCCCTCTCCCTCTGCAGCTCCCCCTGCTTGTGCTTGCTCTCTCTCTCTCTGTCAAATAAATAAAATAAAAATCTAAAACAAAAACAAAAAAAGAAAGAAGGAAAAATAAGGACAATAGTTATGATATGCTCTTTAAGTCTAAAACTCCCTGGAGGACCCTCAGTGTCAGCATATTTAACAATACCTTTCAATTGGTCTAACCAGCTTAATAAGCCTGACTTGTTTACATGATTTCTTGCACGATCTTGATGATTGAAACCAGAAACATAGTACAATACATGAGTTCAAATAAAAACCCATAAGGAGTGTGCACATAGCCTGTCTCACAGACCTACAGTGCCCACCTGCACTCTCTTCTGCTGCCCATATCCTTTGCCCTAAATAATAATTATAATGAGTATGCTCTCTAAAGTCTGGTGAGTCCTTTCAAATATCTGGCCTGGGGAATTCTTTGCACTATTCAATTTCTCTTGCTCAGGTAAGTAAGTTCAATACCCTTTCTATAAATCAGTACCATTGGAAAAAATGTCTTTCCTCCCTTTCTTTCCTCCTCTCTTTCTTCCCTTCTCTCCCTTCTTCCTTCCTTCCTTCTGTTCTTGCTTGCTTGCTTTCTTGCTTGCTCACTTTCTTGCTTTCTTTTTTCTTTTTCTCTCTAATTGGAATACAATTTCTTAAACCGATACAACTCTCCATCTGTTATGCTTCTTTTGTTTGTTTTTTGTTTTGTGTTGTTTCATTTTGTATGGTTGACATGTGTGCTGATCCTTCTGAGGACAGGCATGGTCCCAAATCAAATACCTGGTCTCACTCAGAAAAGCCTGGATGGGATCAGTTTAACAGAAAGATGCCTTTTCTTTTCTAGAGGTCTTTTTTTTTCTTCTGGTTTGCAGGCAATTTGTCTTCACACTCTGGTCTTTGAACCATCTCTAATTATACAAACTGAATAAATGCTAGTTAGAGTATGGGTACACCCTTTTGGGAATGTTAATTCCCCACAATTTACCAAATATGTTTATGGACTTAAGAAAAATGAAAGGAGTCATTGAAAGAACCTCTAGCCTTCTATTATCACTTCACCTGGTATCCTACATCAAAATTTCATTCAAATGAGAGGAAAGTTTAATTGTGACTCCTAGATTTTGGCCTTGGGTAATTGGGTGAACATTGGTGATATTTACAGGTAGGGGAAGCATTGGCTGTTTATTCAGTTAAGTGCAGTGTTGAATGATAGAATGTAGTGTTTTAGCGGTACCATATTGTGTTTGAGTTTCCTATAAGACATTCAAGTGAAAATGACAAGTGGGCAAGTGAATGTTTGATATTCCTAAGAACAGATGTTATTCAACAGAAGTTTACTAAGATACCCATATTTGTTTTGACTTTATCAGTATTGTAATGTTATAATGAGAAGTCAATTTTTTTCAAAAAACAAAAATTTCAGTGTAATCTGAAATTAAGCAATAGAATTATTTTCCATATTATTATTATTAATTATTATTTCTGGTTTTGGCTTGACTATCCCCAGGGTCCATAAGCCCCAAGTAAAGCACTATTCATCTAGATAAAATCAATGGTTGTCCTCCCATTTCACTCCATCATCAGTGAGGACTAGAAAGGACAATAATAACGGACATAACACAATTTGACTTGGAACATTTTCTTGAAGAAAACAAGTAAAAGCTGCTCAACATAGAGCACTGTCTAAATAATTCATCTTTGGGCTTACTCTCTTGTGTTGCAGTATTTTATTTAGATTGCCTTTTCCATGAAATTGTTACAGTAACCTAGAACTGGGTCTACTTCTCTTACCTTGCAAAGAGGTATCATTAGAAAGTGAAACAAAGACAAGTTGTGAAAGCAAACTGGAAAGTGAACAAGCAACTGAATGGGGCAGGTCACATAGTCTATCTTACTGATATATAAGATAAAATAGAAATTTGGAATTATAGTTTAAAGAGTAATTTTATCAGAAGTCTGTAATCCTCTGTGTGTGTATGTGTGTGTATATGTGTGTGTGCATACTCACATATATATATCTTACTTATATATGCATACATATTTGTATTTATATTTTTGAGACCTGTAGCAATGGTGAGCTCAGGTTAGGTTTCATCTTCTTTAATGGTTAACTCATTCAAAACCTTAATGGTATTGGCATTTGTTAATTGAGGATAGATCATTAGTTCCCCCACATAATCTCTTCTCTCTCCATAACAGACAACCTTCCAGGGTCTGTTTTTTTCTGATGACAAATTTCATTAGAGTCTTAGAGCCACTGTCAATATAAAAAAATTCAAGTAAGAGTAATTATTTTATGCTTAAAAATGGTATATGCATTTAATTTCTATTTAACTAGGTATAAATCACCACTAATCAATAATTAGGAGTTATGTATATTTGGTCAGGAAAAATTCTCAGCCTTCCAATCACTTTCATTATACTGATGATGGTTTTTCTAACCTAGAGCTGACCAATTATTATGGGAAGGATTTACAAAATCTGCAATAAAATATCAGAAGTAATATTCTGGGTGATGGTTTATAATTAGAATGAAGTAGTGAGGAGACTAAGAGTAAACATAATGTCTCTTGCTTGAGACTGCTCACAGTCTTTTCTTAAGATGTTTGATAAACTGGGTCACATGGGTGGCTCAGTCACTTAAGCATCCGACTCTTGATCTCAGCCCAGGTCTTCAAACTGTGGATATAACTCTTGGGCAAGGGTTATGAGAAAAATGCTCAGCCGCAAAGCAAGCATATATTCCATTGCCCATTACAAATTAAGCCAAGTAAGAATGGAGAAGGGAAAAAAAATCTTAGAAAACAGAGGCAAAGGTCATGGTAAAATATCATATGGGGATCCCTTACCAGTGAGGAGGAGTACCTGCAGTGCAGGGGCCTTGATTATAACTGCCCAGCAGGATATCAGCTTTGCTATAAACCAATGACTTCTGTGTCTTCCACTCTTCCTCTTTCGTTTCAAATGGGAGTGTTTATGGTGGTGTATTGGGTGTTTAGAAGGTAGATAATTTGTCTGTTTATTTTATAAATATCTGGATCAAGTCAGCCTGATACAGAGGTTACATGCAGGGATCCTGGACTTGAGCTACCTCTCCATGAAAAAAAGTCAGTTTTTGTTTGTTTTGGGTTCTAAACTGAACCAAATGTTTTGTGATCATAGGGTATTTATTGCTTCAATTTTATAATAGTTCTGCCTCTCTGTTTTATTACTCTGATAATATTACACTTTCTGGCTCCCTTTCAGTGTATGTTGCAGGGATAGTTATATCCAATGAATTTTTAGTGGAAATTACAAGTGCCACTTCTGAATAGCAGCATGTGAGAGTGCACATAAGATCATCCAGAGATCCCTCTTACTCTGCCAAGGAGAATGCCAGTATTTACACTGGAGACTCCTCTTTCAGCCTGAGTCCTAGAGTGGCAAGTGAGAGAGTTGCTTGTTTATAGACATGCAGTGTGAACAATAAATAAACCTTTGTTATCTTACGGCATTATAATTTCAGAATAGGCTGTTATAGTAGATTAGTTGTTATAGCCTGAATAATATAGAAATAAATTATTAGAGCATTTTCACATTAATTATTTCATTGAATCTTTACAACATTATTAGCAGGTTTTGGGATTCTCTAATTGTGGATGAAAAATAAAGAAAGCTTTAAAAATATATTCCTTAATTTTAACCATGTGTCTAATTGTTTATGTTTTATTAAATAGTGTGATCAATCACACCATTTGATAATATATTTGTATAAGTTTCTGAATGGGGAATGGGGAATAGATGTTAGTATATTACCCGGGAGCCAAACTTAAGGATCTTTTAGAGTTAAATGAAGCTATATATTCATATTCCAAAATATATAAATATTACAAATGTATATTTTCCTTTGTTTAAGCCATAAAATGCATTTTATTTGGAACATACCAGTACTCTTGCAATAATATATTTATAATGTATTGTGATAGTGAATGTTTGTCCCTTTGTCTTATTTATGGTAGTTAGTGTAATTTTTACAATGATTTGTTCTTTCATTATAGCATAGATAAATAACACAAAGGAGTGGATTGTGCTACCAGACTTACAAAAATCAGGTAACTTACTCAGAATCAAACTGAGTAGATCAAAAGTTACAGGTAATTATAAAACACATGCAGAGCATTGATGAGTCTGAGGTGACCAATCCATCTCCACAGATCATTGTCATGTTAAGACACATAGGTCCAGGGACACCTGGGTGGCTCAGTTGGTTAAGCACCTGCCTTTGGCTCAGGTCATGATCCCAGAGTCCTGAGATCGAGTCCCACATTGGGCTCCTTGCTCAGCAGGGATCCTGCTTCTCCCTCTCCCTCTGCCTGCCGCTCCCCCTGCTTGTGCTCTCTCTCTCTCTGTCAGATAAATAATTAAAACCTTAAAAAAAAAAAGAAAAAGAAAAAGACACATGGGTCCAAATTTAACATGTAAACTTCTACATGATGCAATCGGAGTATCACTTTCACAAAAAGACCTTTTTAGATTGTTACATTACTTTGGGTCCAATCAGGAGAGGAAACTACATAGTTGTTTGAACAAGGAAAGTTTAATATAAAGTATCATTAACTGCAAGTGATTAGAGTAAGGAAGTATTGGCAGGTAAAAAGTAAAGTGAAATCATGATATAGAAATAACAGACTTAAGGAGCAGTCCCTAACCCTGTGGTTGAGAGAAACTACCCAAGGAAAACCTAGCAGAATTTGCTGGAAATATGCCCTCTGGGACTTGCCGGAAACCCACTTTGGTACTTGCTACTGGCTAAAATTGTTCGCTGTTGGATTTTCCTGCCCACTGTGTACTGCAGCAGTCAGGTAAAGTGTAAGAACTCATAGCTGAGGTGCTGGGGGAGTCCGTCATCTACTGAGTGCTGCTGGCTGACATGGACTGCGTGTGCTGGACACTGGGAGTCATTCTTTTACAACGCTGTTACCAGATGTGAGGTGTCAGGAAGCTGCTGGTTGCCAGATTCTGCTTCTTGCCTTGTGCTGCGAAATAGGCAGTAGAGAAGTGGTGAGCTATGCAGGAACCTGCAAAGAAAGCCAGCACAACAAAAATAGGAACCAAAACTCTCTTTCTCTGACAACGGTCCTTAATGACAAAACTTTATGCCAATTGACTGAGGAAAAACAGATATTTAAAAGGACCCAGATCCATTTTCACAGAGCTAAGAAGGTGAATTTGTAACTAAGAGGCAATAAATTTATAAGCAGCACAATCAAGAAATACCAACGCTTTTTACAATGATAATTACATATCTCATATTTTTCTGGGTACTATACCCTACAAATCCATACATTTCAAGTGTGTTTGCCATGAGTAACCTAGACAGCGCAGGCATATCCTGCTAAATGCTTTCCATAGAGGAAAACATCTGTTAATAAATGCTTTCAAGAGATCCAGTTAGCACATTTAGAAGAACATTTGATTAGACCATTTTTTCCCCAGCTGACTTCAGGGTAGGAAACCTGAATTACATACCAGCTGGTAATACTTTTATTCTCAATTGGTCATTGGGTAATAGTGTTGGCCATAGCATTTGAATAATGCAGAGAGATAGCTTGGGTTTGGGATATAATCAAGACTGTTATTATCAGAACATAGAAACTTATAGTAAAGTACCTGTAGGAGAGAGGCAGAATAAGTCTATTATTTCAGAAGATGTGGAAATGTTGATGGTAAGAAGGTTTCAAAAAAATCCTTTGAATATATTCCAGGTTTTCCAGAATCAATATTTTACACATTTATTTATATCATTACTTCAAAATGCTGTTTACTACTTATTTTCCAAACTATAACCTCTCTGTCATTTTAACTGTATTTGTAAGTTGACCAAAATGTTTACTGAAATTCAAATTGTTTTCCATCTTACAAATTCATATATTATATTGTGAACATGATATTTTACACTGTCACTACTCACTATATTTTCATAACAAATAATTACAGGCAATCAATCAAAATGTCCATTGTTTTTACACAGCATTTAAAAACCTATGATCATTAATTTCAACATTCAGAAATATTGAAAGATCAGTCTAAGTACCATAAAGACACATGATGTCATGAAATAAAATCAGCTTCATAGATCTTGCCAATTTCTGTCACTTCTTTGCTTTTGGATATCTTCTCCAAGTAAATAATTTAAAAGGAAGGAAATAAAAATCTATATTGTAATGAAAAGCAGGGCATATATGAAATTATTTTCATTTGTTTTTATTTTACAATGAACAATATTAAAGACATGAGCATTTTCTTAGGAAAAGTCAAGTGCAGTATAGATTTCTCCAAGTAAGGAAAATTATCTAAGTTTTATCTGTTTTCTTTATGGGTTTTTTTTTTTTTTAATTTCCTGCTCAGTGTGGTCATGGTAGAAAAGAAAACTGAAAGTGATTATTTCTTAGTGATGATGAATAAAGGAAAAGAGTAGGTGAGTATAATTTGAAGGTGTTATACTATTATGTGAAATTTTTAAATGTGACTTGTAAATGAAAAAGACGAATTGCATGAAAGGCTTTTTTGAAGAAATATGTGCTGGCACTCTGAAGGTCCTCATCTATTGATTTTTTCATGGGCATAATTTTGCATACTTCTTTGGCTGTATCATTAGAAGCCACCCAGTGGAGCCTGTACTTAGCACCCAGAGGTCAAGAGTCCATAGACTTGGTCACAATTGTATGATAGTAAGGATAACATCCCAAAGAAATGTATTTTCCTTAAATATTTGTAATAGTATTTCTTGAGTGAGGCCCATTATAGAGTGGAAGTTTCAGAGACCACGAAAACTGTAATAATTTTGAATTGCAGAGCTGATATGTCTCATTTAGGTCAACTTCTGCCACCTAGTAAAATTGCAACTTTAGTATGGTAAATGGTGCTTAGTAGCCTGACAAAGTTAATTAACCTCTAAAATATTAAACTTATTTTTACCGAGTGACTTACTGGAGAAATCTTGCTGATTATAGAGTATAACATGAATATATTACTATTATTAATAAGACTAATTATGCGATAATTATTTCATAATTTGACATAGCATGTGTGTTCTAAAGACATAGCACACTAAATTAATTCTTCTTGAGCAGCAAGCTGCCACTTAGTACCCAGAAAGAAGTAATTTACTGACTAATGCCTGATGTCTTAAGAGTTCCATATCTTGTGACTATAAACACTGTATCCCTAGAATATTTTTCTCATCATAGTTTATCATGGAATTATTCCTAGTATTATAAAAGTGAAGCATATAATTATAGCTTTATGCTTCAGTGTATCATTTTCATTATTTCTCTTTTTCTTACTTTTTTTTCCCACTTTATATTTTATATATTGTTATATTCCGTTCCATGTGAAAAATTCACCTCTCTCTTACATTGTTCTGAATTTCATATTGTTTTGGATAGTTGGATTTTTTCTTTTTAATTTAATTTTATTATGTTATGTCACCATACAATACACCATTAGTTTTTGATATAGTGATCCACGCTTCATTGTTTGCATATAAACCCAGTGCTCCGTGCAGTATGTGCCCTCCTTAATACCCATCACCAGGCTAACCCATCCCCAACACCCCTCCCCTCTAAAATGCTCAGTTTGTTTCTCAGAGTCCATAGTCTCTCATGGTTCATCTCTCCTTCCAATTCCCCGCCCCCTTCATTTTTCCCTTCCTTCTCCTAATGTCCTCCATGCTATTCCTTATGTTCCACAAATAAGTGAATCCATATGATAATTTTCTTTCTCTGCTTGACTTATTTCACTTAGCATAATCTCCTCCAGTCCCATCCATGTTGATGTAAAAGTTGGTTAGTTGGATTTTAACTTAAGTTATTAAACACATTTAATTCTCTATCTCTGTTAGTACCAAGTATAGGAAAGATGAACAGCATCTAAAGACTTGCCAGTTGCTGTTACTTGATTTTATTTATGTTTTAAAGATCAGACATTCAAAAAATTGAACTATCCTATCTGTATCTTTGCTTCCTGCTACTCTATGATTTCCTTAACTTAAAACATGTTTGTGACTATAATAATGTGTCTTAAATAGTTTAGAAATCACAATTTAACTATTTTATCATCATAGTATAACCTAGTTTTATTATAGTACAGGGAATTGATATTTGCTATATACAAACAAGAAATCATTTCTGCTCTTGTATATCTGTCAGCTTTGAAGTTGAACCCTCTTGACTTTCACTTGAATACTTAAGTATATTTTAGACCCTGAATCACACTTGGCCTTAGTTGTGGTCAGTAGTTCAATGTCTCAATATTGAGTAGGTCTGTATGTATTCTTTATATAAGATGTTTCTAATAAGTATGTTACCTCTTTGCCTTTTTTGTAAAGTTCTTTTGTTTGGGACCTAAAAACCTTCAGATAGATTGTTTTTCCTCTTTTCATATTACATATTTTTTTCATAATGATGAATCCTGAATGTCTGGTAATAAATCTGTGTTTGGTTACTTCTTTTTGTATTAAATAATAAATTTTTACAGAGTGCACACTGTACTAGGCATTTTAACAAATACAAAGAATGTAGATATAAATAAGAAAGTATCCCTACTTTCAAGAAACTCACTGTCAAGCAGCAGTAACAAATACATAAATAACTCCAGTATGATATGATGAGTGATATGACACAGACAAGGTACAAAATAGTAGAAAAAGATGTGATTAGTCTGGTGGGATATAAGTTATTAAAATTGTACATAACTTTCTGAGCTTAGATCTTTGTCAGTGGAAGACTCTGAACTGTGTTTGATAAATAGTTTACAACTTAGAATGATTTCTGACTTAGAATGACTAATGAGCCTGAATCATAATAATATTATTACTCTGTCCTTCTTTTAAACAAAATACTCAACTAAACATTTTTACAAATCACTATTGAATACAAACCTTCTTGAATAAACATCCCTGAGCTTACTCTTATATTTAACAGTTAATTTTAATTATATTTCCCAAATCTAACTTATTGCACTAATACTAAAGGTTATGTTCTAAACATTTGTCTTACATCCTAAATTCTGAAATAATGATATAAATTTCAGACTATAGTGGACAATATATTTTTTTGTTTTTGTTTGTTTATATGCAGTCTCTTCCTTTCTTCATAGAATAGTCTTTTGCACTAGATCCTACTCCTATCTTTACTCTAACCATGTGATTCTAGAAAAATCTTTCATATTTTACTATAGTCCCATCCGCTGCAAGTTCCTGGCAAGACAGATTGTCTGGCATAAGATAAAACAGCAAGAGCACATTTCTGCAATTTTTCAAACTCAATTATTTAAAAATCTTAAGTGGCAGAAATATTAAAACATGTATCTTACAATTTTGGCAGCATGAGATTAAAGACTATTCAGTGAGGAAAAAAATGAAACAGTCATTCAGAGAATTAAGAAAAAAGATACAGAAATATCTAGAAGCATTTAAGCCAATGGTTATAAATATTACTGAGTCCAACTGCATTGCTAAACTTTCAACTTTTTGATTTGGCAGATTCTTTAAAACTCTGTTAATTTTATCTAAGTCAACTTAAGTAACAAAAAAGTTCACCTGCAATCCAAAAAGTGTTGAATAATGTAGCTATAAAACACTAAAGGTGTAGATTTCAAGGGGCCATGTTTTGGAGAACAGTACTAGACATACCCATCCACACACAATACACCATTTTTTTTCTCATCTTCTGAGGTAATATTTATTTTCTAATAATATTTTGATCATTTCAAACAAATTATATTGAATTAAAATATCATAGACTTATGACATTGAGGTTAATATAAGCACAAAATAGGAGTGCCTGGGTGGCTCAGTGGGTTATGTCTGCCTTCAGCTCAGGTCATGATCCCACGGTCTTGGGATCTAGCCCTGCATCAGGCTCCTGTTCAGTGGGGAGTTTGCTTCTCCTTCTCCCTCTGCTGCTCCTCCCTGCTTGTGTTCTCTCTCTCTCAAATAAATAAATAAAATCTTTGGAAAAGAAAAAAATATAAGCACATGATATTCAATTCAGTTCTTTAAATGAGAGAGCCAATGGCATTCAAATTTGCTGCAAGTCAAGATCAATGTACTGAAAGCAATTTCAGAAATACAATCAAGAAACAAAGATATGTTTACTTTTTGATCATTATATATTTGTTTTTAACAAAATATCAGTTTACATTAGGGCAAACAAGAGAGCAGAAAAAAGTCACAAAATCATATTCCTTATTTGTTGATAAATTTAAATATTCCCCACCCCCCATGACTAGCACTAAGTAGAATAGGATGGAAATTATGACAGTAAATGTGATGTGTTTAGAGTAAGACTTTCATTTGTGTGATTTAAGTTCTTGGAGAAGCAGATGCTAAGACAGGATTAGACACGGAGGAGGTTTATTGGGAGAAATACCTGTGAGGGATAGTGGGTGTGGGCAGGGAGGCTAGAAAAGATTTCAGACCGCAACGCAGGTTTGACCACTGTAGGAGAAAGAAGGCAGGATGATTAAGTAGGAAGTCTTTGACTGTAGTGTGGTTTTAAGAGAGTTTCAGTCAGGCCAGTGGAGTCCTTGAGCCAAAGCCAGCCACCCATCAGAAGAGTCTCATGTCTTGTAGAAATGGACCTGCATTTGCATCCTGGCTATATTCAGTTACTGGCTGGGAACAGCCCTTGGGACACCTGGCCTAGTGCAAATGCACTGTTAGATTCAGAGAGAAGCAGCTGGGACCAACAGTCAATTATACTGCATGAGCAGTATATCTGAATAGTGTGTTTTATGCCTGCTATTAACTCTGGATTTCTTATTGTCCCTCAGCAGGGTACTAGTGCAATTTAACAGAAACAAGCTAACTCCACTGTCTGTGTTGATATCATTGCCCATTTATCATTTGAATGCTTGAATCATTCCACTTCAGTGGCCCTCTCCTCCAGCAGAATGTTTTGGCATCACTTGGAATAGTTGGGGTTTTCTGAGAACCAGACACTCAAGCTGAACTAGACTGACAAAAGATTTATTGAGGAAAATTTCTTTGACAGAAAAAAAGAGAGGAAGCCAGAGAGCAGCTTCTCTGTGGAAGAGAGTGGGAGAGAAGAAGGGTTGGGTGGGAAGACACTCAGACTGGAGCAGAGATCTAAAAAAAGATTCAGCCAGGCTAATGAGTCCTGGAGCCAAAGTCTCCCATCAAAGGAATCTTACATCATTCTGTATGTATGGTTCTGCATTAGTGCATCCAGCTACTCTCAGTTATTAGCTTCAAGCAGCTTTTTTGGGGTGTGGCTTAAGTGCTAACATGATGGTAGATCCAGAGTACAGTAACAGGGACCTTTTGTTAATGTCCCTTCCCACAGCAAGAGATCTGAGTGGGTCATATTCATTGTCATCATATCACATTCATTGAGTGGGTGGGTCATATTCATTGTCATCATATCATTTCAACAGTACCACAGAATGCATGCTCCCCAAATATGTGTATAAATGAGCAGATAGTAATTCAAAGTATTTCAAGTTCTTGTTTGAACATTGAATTTTCTCCTTGCCCTGTCTTCCTTATTTTGAAAGGAAACAATTTGATTTCTGGAGAAAAGGAAATCTAGTAGCTCTCCAGGTGAATATAAATTTGATTCATAATGAATCTACCCAGCAGGTTCTGCCTCAAGACACAATCAACACAATGGAAACCTGAGTTGCCTCACCCTGTGGTACTTGTACAGTGTTACCATGTACCTAACACCACTGAGCACAGCACTCTATAGTTTACAATATGTAGTACATTTGGAGTTAGATGTGCCCAAATACAAATCATATTTTTGTCATTTATGTCTACAGAACCTGGGGTGAAATTTATTTCACCAAATCCCAATGTAATATAAAATACCTAACACAAGGATTTTTTGTGGGGAGAGAGAGATTTTATGGGATCAAATGGAAAACATATAGTGTTCAGTTCATATTTCTTTATTGATTGGTGGACTAGCAATGTTTTGCTGCAAACTTAGGCATTACATTGAAGCTGAATACACTTTTAATGGTTCTTGTGTTATATGAAAAGCTGTTTTAACACAATATTATGTCTTGCATTTTACTTAACAATAGTTATGTTCCAGTAAGAGTATATTGTAATGTTTTCATGCATTATATACATTATATTCATAATATAAAGCATTAATTTGTCATTGTATTTCAAACTTGTCTATACACCATAATCATTGTGGAATATTTTTAAATGTCCAGATTCTTGTATGCAGGAAGTCCGTGGCTTACAGTGTTTCAGTTTAGGATTTTCTGACTTTATGATAGTGTGAAAGCAATACACATTCAGTAGAAACTATACTTCAAATTTTGAATTTTGATCTTTTCTCAAGCTGGCAATATAGAGTATGATATTTTCTGATGATGCTGGACAGTGGCAGCGAGATATAGCTCCCAGTCAGTCCTATGATCCCGAGAATAAACTGCCCACACCCTTATAACCATTCTCTACCCATACAAACATTCTGTTTTTCATGTTCAGACAATATTCAATAAGTTACATGAGATATTCAATACTTTATTATAAAATAGACTTTGTTAGATGATGTTGCCCAACTGTAGGCTAATGAAAATGTCCAGAGCAAGTTTAAGATAGGCCAGGCTAAGTTATGATGTTCAGTATGTTGGGTATATTAAATGCATCTTTGACTTACAATATTTTCAATTTATGATGGGTTTATTGGCTATAACCCCATCATACATTAAAGAGGTACTTGTTCAGATGAACTTAATCAGAACCTCATAGGATTGAGTTTTTAAGTGATGCTTAGTTACCTAATTAGAGCACAGTTTTATACTATAATTTGATAATCATCCTCCTATCATATTTAAATAAATGAAGAAAAGTATAGTTTTATTATAATATTCACAATAATAAGTAAAGTCACAACTTTAAATGTCATCAAGGCTTTCATTATCTGATCATTAGACCCTTAAAAACAAGGAGTTACCCCTGGATAAAAATGAGAAAGATATTTATATTAGTTAACTAATGCTGTGGAACAAATTACCCCAAGACTTGGAGGCTTAATGTAAAGTACGTTTGTTATCTCACATTTTCTGAAGGTCAAGAATTTGAATGTCATTGACTCGGTGTTACTAACAAGGCTTCAGTCAAGACACTGGTCCTGTCTACAGTCATATTAAAGCTCAATCTGGGAAAGGTGTGCTCCCACGCTCACTCTTATGGCTGCAGGTTGGTCTCAGATCTCCACCGGTTGTTGGCTGGAGACATCAGTACCATGCCAGATGAGCCTCTCCATAATTCAGCTCACATGTCAATTGACTTTCTGCAGAGTAAGCAAGGGAATTAGAGGGAGGCCCAAGTCAGAAGCTACAGTATATCTGTAACCTAATCCCAGACGTCTTAACTTATAACTTCATTTTATTAGAAGTGAGTCGATAAGCCCAGTCTACATTCAAGAAGAGAGGACTACCCAAGGATGTGAATACCAAAAAGCGGTTATCATTGGGGCCCATTTTTAGGCTACCTACCATGGCACTAACCGTTAAATTCAGTATCACTGACTTTCTCTCCACTTCTATTTATGTTAACATTATAATTCATTTACTCATTTATTCATTGATTTTATTGATTTATTGAGGTCTCTTTTGCAAGATATAAGACCATTATGAGTTTATGCATGTCTTAGTCTGTTCAGGCTCCTATAACAACATGCCACATAGTGGGTAGCTAATAAACAACAAAAGCTTCTTTTGTCACAGTTCTGGAGGCTGGAAAATCCAAGATCAAGGTGCCAACAAGGTCATGTTCTGGTGAGGACTCTTACTTGTTCATAGCTGGTGCCTTCTTACTCTGTCTGCACGTGGCGGCTTAAGGGGCTAGGGTTCTGTCTGGAGCCTCTTTTTTAAGAGTGTTAATCTCATTCAGGAAGTGTTAATCTCTCCACCCTCATATTCTAAACCTTTCTTAAAGATCCCATCTCCTAGTAAAATCAAGTGGGGCACTAGAATTTCAATATATGAATTTTAGAAGGACATAAACATTCAAACCATAGCAATACTCTTCAGAGAAAGAGCCTATATATTCCCTATCCATTCTGTTATTTCTTGAGTAATAATGGATTTATGTATCTTGAAAAATACTACATGACTGATCAGTTGATTTATCCACAAAATTGTCAGCATGGTTCTATTTATCACATTGCCTGAACGCATAACTAAGACCTGACTTTTTAGATCTGTTTTCAAGAAGCCCATGTGATTGGGTGAACTACTGATGCATTCTCTAGTGATCTCCTCTATAATCCACCTGGCAAAATTTTTAGTTTTAATATTAGCTCTAATAACCCTAAAATTCAGATGCAATTTGGCATATCAATAGGTTGATACCTAAATACACGTTCTGAAAATAAATAAATAGACATTCTGAATAGTGTGTTTTTCTCTAGTTTTCATTCAGCCAGATATTTTGTAACTAACTTGTTTATGACTGTTCTCAAAAGTAGAAATTCAAGATATATTTATTTGCACAGTAGAATATTCCTCTCATAATTCAAAAAACATGCAGTCTGAACCTTCATCCTTTCTTTGTCCTTTTCTCACTGTTCACTTCTTTTGGAACCCAAGTCCTTTCTCAGTGCAAATAATACAGAAAACTTCCCCAAAGCCACTATTTTACTTTTAACTAAGTATTAAAGATTTTCTCTATATGATCCCATATACTGACAAATATGGACCCTTTTCAATTGTCACATATAACTTTGAGGTAATATTTCATTCCTGACCTCAGTTGAAGTAAATGAAGTATATCAAATCAGGTGCTATCAATTGCTGTAACAAAAACCAGTTATTGAAATGTACAGTGGTTGAAACAGGCATGAAAAATATTGATGTCATTTATACAGAGTCCACCATGGCTGTTCCTGTTTGATGGACAGCTTATCTCCAGTGGTAATTCAGGAACACAGGATTCTTCAAATGTGCAGTTTTACCGTTTTCCAGAGTTGAATTCCAAGGCCAAGTAATCATGTACAACAAACCAGTAGAAGGAGAGAGAACATGGAAGATTCTGCCTCTTTGTTCATGAGCCAATATTAAAAATGGCTCACATACTTTCTATTTACATGTCATTGACTAGAACTCTTGAAGAGAGAAGTATCAAAGAATGTACATATATTTTGAAATCACTATTATTACCTGCTGTAAGTTATAGCAGATATTTGCTTAAGGGAAAAAACTGTGTCTAGGGCAAGATCATAATCCAACAAGAGAAAATTTAAAATGCATAGGCAATTAAGTCAAATCCAAATGACATGCTGAAGTCATAAATTAAAATTATGGATGTATAAATGAATAAGTATTAATGTTATCCATATGAAACAAAGGAAGAATTTTTTTTTAATGTAGCCATATGTTGCTAAACATTGAAGAGTAAACTCAGTCTCCATAGGTAGATTAGATGAAAGATATTTGATCACTATTGGTAATCATCATAGTAATAATTGTTTCAGGCAAAAGTCATTGATAAATGATAAGCCCAGTGGGTGAGAGATAATGTGAAAGACAGTATGTGTATCTCATATTTATGCCATACAAAATACTTATAAATTTTAAAGAGAAATAACTTCATATTATAAAACCTGGCAGATTCCATCTTACCTGAGTAATCAAATTAATATGACTAGTAATTAGAGGAATAGATATCATATGCTTCCTGATACACTATATTGAAAAGGAAAAATGACCGTTACGCAATTCCTGACCAAAAAGCATAATATGATTCTGTTTATAAGGAAGTTGTCTCAAGTGTACCCATGGAATTTTAATTTATGGAGGTAGCCAAGTGACTACTCAGAGAGGCCAATGCCATTGAAAGAAGACTTTTATTACTTACACTTCTGAAAGAAGGGAATGCCACACCATGCAGGGCCACAGGGAGAATATATCGGTTAGGAGACAGAAGCAGGAGTGAGAGGAATGCCCAGGCCAAAATCTTTAATGGGGTTTTTACAGGAAAGGAAAGGCAAAACAGGATAAACAATTTAGGACTGGCTAGTTTGAATAATATTAGCAAGCTCTGGGCTATAGGAATGGGCTCTAGTTGCCTCCACCTGGTCCTGGATGATTTAGGGGAGGGGAAGTATTGGCTTTGTGTGTGTTTGATAAGGAAATGGCTGGCATGAGGCTCCGCACTGGTTAGTTTGCATGTGAAAGGCATGCTCCCAGGTAAGACTTGGCTACCTAAAAATTGGCTTAGCCCTGAGAGGGGGCAGTTTGTTCCCACATAGTGAGGCTGCAAATGCCTAAGCATCCAGAATACAGAAAATAAGAAGATACAATTAATATAATTTGGCCAGTATTGAATGAATGCCAAACAGGCAAATACAGAATCTATGAAGACACAGTTGTAATAAAAGTGTAGAAAAACCCAATAGAGGTACTGCTACAAAATGAATAGCTTATATTCTTCAAAGATACCAAGTCATAAAGACAAAAGATAGGAAAACTATCCAGTTTTAAGGAGACTAGTGTCTTGTTTTGTTTTGTTTTGTTTCTAAACACAGCAAGGATTCACCTTTACAGTTAATCAGGCCACAGTTAGCAGACCTTCTGTACTTTCATTCTACTGCTACTCAGCCTAGGCATGCAATTATTCTAGAAGAGAGGCATAGGTATAGCAGGTTGGGAGAACAAGAAGGTAAATTGATTTCATAGGTATTGGGTAATGTACTCTTTCATGAGAATGAAATAAAGTATGTTTGTTTTGTTTTTGAAATGTGTTCCAGGGTAAGGGCTTGCTGGTCCAGCTAAGGCAGATGGATTGTGAGGAAAGGATAATAATTTTTTTTTTGACAAACCATGAGAGAGAGGATAATAATCTTTTATGTCCACTTGTCTAACACACTAGCATGAAAGAGGAGGAAGGTCTTCCATGGTAGAGAGTTTACTAAAGATTGCTTGGTCTGAAGGTTACCTCTTGAGGAAGCACTGTTTGTAAAGCTCAGAGCTCCTAAAAGAGCTAGAATTGATTATTATCAGTGGGAAAACTTGGTATGTCTTAAATGCTGCGGCATGAGTGTTGCAGCTCCAATCACCTCTTGCTATAATTAAAGGTGCGACAATGGAAAATGGGCCAATGGAATGTGGAGAAAGTCAGGTGTGATTTATTTGTCAGAATTAACTTTATTCATGTTCTGTAGATAACCATATGTTAATGATAAAGCCACTCTCATCATCAGGTTGTATTTTAATTTCTTCTGACAGTTTATCTCATATTATCTGAAAAGGTTGTAATGTTTATTTTTACAAATGAAGTAAGACAAATTTCCCAGATGGAATTCATTTTATTTTTTGGAAATTTCACATAACATTTAGAGAAAATTTTTGGTTAAAATGTTGTAACAGAGATCAATCTAGATCTAAATAACACAGAAAAATTTAAAGAATGTTTAAAAATATAGTAATCTGATCGTACGAGAATTAAGAAGCCAAGATAATCATTGTTTAATAAAAATTAAATTAAAAATGATAAAGTAGCAATGGATAATTTTATCTTGATTATGGGTAAAATCTGATTAATATTTCTGATATTTCTATACAAATATAAGACTTTAGCATGAAAATAATATTTTTACCTAAAAAGACATGGAAAAAATATGCATTAAGTGAAACTTAAAATATCTTTATCAATGTAAGTATAAACAGGTTCATATGAATTGAAAGATGATAATGTATTTGACTATATGTTTCATATTGCATGTAATGGGAATCTTACAAATATAAAGTGCACATTTGTTGCCAATTATGGTGAATTTTCAAAACTGGACATATGTTGATCCACAAAGAAAACTTTAGTAAAGTCAAAACGCAGAATTTGTTCAGGCCAAGTTTCTCTGTGAAAACAATACAAGTAAAAATTAACAGTGAAATCCAAGTTAACAAAGAACAAAATAAATACTTTTCCTTAAATATTTAAGCAAAAGAGAAATATCAAAATTACATTTATACAACTTCGAGTAAATTATTAAATAAAAGTAACTCGTTTAAATATATGTATGTACACACACGCACTTATACCCACACACATAAAGTGATAAAACTCTATTCAGAGTAACATACATGAATTTAAAAGGTTCAAAGAAACCTATAGTGATTTATTTTAATGTTTACAGGTTGATAGCACCTCATATATCTATTTTAAAAAATGCCTTTTCTTAGGAAGACTATACAATCCTCAAAGGATATCCACACATCTTATCCCAGGAGCCCAATCCCACAATTAAAAATCAATGTCAAAACTATTTCGAGAACTAAAGTTTTAACTAAATACTAGTATTTTCCTTGAAGTTTTAGCCACAGCATTGTGTTCTGTAAACACATAGGTGTTAAATAACTACTAAGTACCACAGTAGAGTACAGTGCAGGGGGCTGGGGGCACAAAAAACAAAACAAACAGCGCACATGACCTTTAACATCATGGAATAAAGAAAAACATAGTTCAGCCTTAAAAATAAGAGCCATGGGGTGCCTGGTGCCTGAGTAGGTTAAGCATCTGACTCTTGATTTTGGCTCAGGTCATGATCTTAGGATCATTGAGATTGAGCCCAGAATCAGGTTCTATGCTTAGGGGTGAGTCTGCTTGAGATTCTCTCTCTCCCTTTCCCTCTGCCCCTCCCCCCTCTCTCTTATGCTCTCTCTAAATAAGTAAGTAAATAAATATCTTTAAAAAAATGTGCCAACTGTGAAAGATGTGACACATTTCATTACTGAATGTTATATTAGTAGAACTACTACTAGTAGTAAGTAGTAGTAGTATAATAGAAATAGTAGCTGTGGTAGCGACGGTAGTAGTAAAACTAGAATATTTTTTAAAAAGTTTAATGATATATCTGGGCTTGTTGAAGTTGATAGTTCTGGAATTTTACAACATGACATCTAGGAACAAAATATGCTTAAAACTTTAAGAAAACTGCAGTGTAATTATCTGCATAAAACAACCTGGCCTGTGAATTATAGGACATTTCCAAAACCAGTTAGTATTTAACATGTATAGGTCAATGATGAACCAATATTTTCATAGTAAAGAATCATGTTTGGCATCAATTTGTAGCATGACTTGGGAAATCTCCTGGTTTATATTAGAATATATTAGAATTGATCTATGTTAACAAATACTGTCAGTTATGTTATCTGAATGTTAAATTATCTATGTTAAATAGGTTAAAATGTTTACCTGTTTTCCCTTCACATAAATTTGATACATTATTTTTCCAATTATATAGGCATTTGAGATAGACTTAATCATTTTCTATAAGTGTAACTGAAATTAAAGTCAGTAATATCACTATTGAATGACATTTAGAGATGCGTGATAGATGAGTGATGTTAGAGATTCATGATAGAAATCTACATGAAGTTATATATGACATTCAGTGAAAATTTGTTTTATAACCTTAAGTACCTTAGGGTGAAATCCAAGTGTACAGTATATAATTTATACAATGTTTTTAAAAAAATCTCAACAGGAAGTTTTCCCCTTTGTCAGTTAACTCGTCATAGAATCAGAAGATAAACATTCAGTTTCCACTCCTTGTTTCATTGTCATTTGCTATCTGTCCACCTTCCTGGTTTTTCCTGCAGACTCAGGATTGTCAGAGGCTGATAAATTGGTGCTTTCACTTAGAGCATCTCCCTTGCCCTCTAAATCCCCAATCTATCTACCACTGTCTGTGATTCCTGACTACAAGGCTTTGTGGGATATTCTGTCAGCACTATGAAGCTAAACTGAAGGAAAAGACTGGTTTGCTACTACAAAATTTGTGAGCATATAAAAAATCCTTATTTTTTAGTGTTTTATTTTTCTACCTTTTTTGGGGGGGTTGTACTATTTTTTTAACCATATTTGATTATATGGCTTTTTTATTTTAATTAATATTTTATTGTATGATTTAATGGTAGATTTTCTTTTCTCAGTAATAAAGCTCAGGAGTATATCTTAATGATATTATAGGGGTAATGACATTTTGCAAGGGGTGAATGGGTAAACATGAAAATATAAAGGAATTTAGGGCGCCTGGGTGGCTCAGTTGGTTAAGCGACTGCCTTCGGCTCAGGTCATGATCCTGGAGTCCCTGGATCGAGTCCCGCATCGGGCTCCCTGCTCAGCGGGGAGCCTGCTTCTCCCTCTGACCCTCCCCCCTCTCATGTACTCGCTCTCTCTCATTCTCTCTCTCTCAAATAAATAAATAAATCTTTAAAAAAAAAAAGAAAATATAAAGGAATTTTAATTAGCTAATTTGTTTATTTAATTGAAGAATGCATGCAGTGACTATTGTCCTATTAAAAATGATAAAAATATATTTCACAAATATGACTATTTAAGAAAATTAAATAAAAATTCTAATGTATAAATATTAATTTCTCACTTTTGGTGATAGTTTAATAAAATTTTGATGGATGTTGACATTTATGAACTAAATAATTTAACATAGTTGAGCAAAACTGAAGTTTAATAAGAAAACAGTTCTAATATATGTTTTTTAAATGTTTTATTTTGTTTAAT
Source organism: Mirounga leonina (assembly GCF_011800145.1). NCBI lineage: Eukaryota > Metazoa > Chordata > Mammalia > Carnivora > Phocidae > Mirounga > Mirounga leonina. The sequence continues at coordinate 55,602,665 of NW_023270415.1, forward strand.
ACACAATATTGACTTGTACTGTAATATAAAACATCATTAACTATAAGACATGGATTGTGGCTGGCAAAGGCCCAGACAATGAGTAACCATAACTCATTCTTGAGTTAAAATATCCTGACTCTAATACCAGCTGTCTCTAAAAGATAAAGGCATCAGTGCTTTCTTGATGAAAATTAAAAAGAAAGGTACTGGCTATAAAATTGTGTTTTCTTTAGGCATGTGATGTCTGTAATTATATTGTCTGCATCCTAAACTATTGTTTTCCTGTCTTTATTTCTTATTATATGACTATGTTTTGGATAATTGTGCTCACTTTATGTGATTTGTATCTGTTTGTTGAATATTCATTTATTATTGTCTGTTATATAAACACCCAGTCTGCTTTTGCAGCCAACCTCCAAAGAAATTTTAAATTGTTAGTTTATAGCCACTAACTAATCAATGAATGAGTATTGTTTAGTTTAGGAAGGAATTATGCTCAAGTCAACATTCTTCTAAAAATGTGGCTGTATCCTTTATTTTCTTTCTTTTTTTTTACAATTTTATTTATTTATTATTATTATTATATTTTTTATTTTATTATGTTATGTTAGTCACCATACAATACATCATTGGTTTTTGATGTGGTGATCCATGAACATTGGGGTGCATATGGCCCTTCTTTTCACTACATCTGTGTCTTTGGGGTAAATACCCAGTAGTGCAATTGCTAGGTCATAGGGTAGCTCTATTTTTAAATTTTTGAGGAACCTCCACACTGTTTTCCAAAGTGGCTGTACCAACTTGCATTCCCACCAACAGTGTAAGAGGGTTCCCCTTTCTCCACAGCCTCTCCAACATTTGTTGTTTCTTGCCTTGTCCATTTTTGCCATTCTAACTGGTGTAAGGTGGTATCTCAATGTGGTTTTGATTTGAATTTCCCTGATGGCTAATGATGAACTCTTCCACCATCTTTCCTTCTCCTCTCTGTGTCCTTTATTTTCTGTAAAAAAAAAAATCTTTGGTAAACTTACCCATGATTATCTCTATGATTTTTGTTTCTTTCTTTTTTTTTTTTAAATCAGAAAGACCTTCCATGAATTTGTTAAATATCTGAGTCGTCCAGTCTGTTTATATGAATAGTCATCCTAATATGTGAACTTTTTTTTTAAACTACACCGAAAATACTTGAATGGATATACCATCTCATTTAGTCAATAGGCACTTCTAGCTCAATTAAAGCTCCAGAGTTATTTTCAATGAAAGGCAGTTTCTACTCAGGATTTGATCTATACTACTTAGCTAGAAAATATGCACTTTGAGAACAGAAATGCAAGGAAAAATAATTTGCGTGAGCTGAAAAGTTTACACAGTTTTAGTGTAATTGAAGATTTCTGAAATGTCTAAGATATTTATGTCTAAGATATTCATCACCCTCATGTTATATGTATATAGTCTTTGTTAAATATTAAGGTTCACAGACAAGTATGAAATGAAAGATTGTTTTTTAAAGATTAATTTTAATATATTTCAGAACTATTCAAAGTTTTTTGGAAGAAAACAGAATCAGAGTAATCTACTTTTAAAAATTGACTCATATTTTTAAAACACCACTAGTTGAATTTCAAATTTAATTTATATTATGAAAATCTTGAACAGAATATTCTTATTTTCTTAAAAATTTAAAATAAATACTTTTTAAAAACATCAATCCTAATGAAGATTGCTTACTAGTGATTTTTTTGCTAACAAATATATTTGTGATTAGCTTTTCAAATAAATGATTTTTTTTCTAACTGCTATAAGAAACGTAATTCAAAGCAAACGACTACCGTGGGCCTACTATCTAGAGAGTCTTCTGAATCATTGTTGGTTCTCAGAGCATCATTTTTGTTCTTTCATGTTTCCACTGAGTATTTTGCCATTATCAATTATAGCCTACACACCAAGATTCTTCTAACATTTCAAACTTCTGTGGTAACACAGTGAGATCACTGCCATTTGTTGCCCCCAAAACACTCAGTAATTTCTGTTATTTTATTATGCTATAAACTTCAACTGGTTTAGTTGCCCTTGTGAAAATATATCTTGTGATTCCTTTACCCTGGGCCTAAAAAAGCAATAAATTTCTAATCTGCTTCCTATGTATAAATGAGCTTTGAAGACACAACTGAGAACTGAATTAGTTTTCTTTCTTTACTTCAAGCCACTAATATATATTTTGAAGGGACTTTCAAACTTGTTCAAGTCACATGTTACATCTCACAGTTGATAAGTATAAATATAAATATGCATCTAAAACCACCTACACAGTAAAGTACTGAACTCTTATGTGCCTGTGTGCATGTACACACGTGGGTCCCTTACCAAAAACCATCAATGTTTAAACTTTTTTGCCTTCTCCCACATTGCTGCTTTGAAGGTTAAAAAAAAGGTGGGGGGAGTATTTTTTTTTTTAAAGGACATATATATTAGTTTGGGAATGTGGCATCAGTTATAGAAATCTAAGTCGCCTTTGCAGTCCTTATATTATAGAGATACTTTTAGACATTCCTCCTAGAAATATATAAGTGATATTTCCAATCAGCCTATTTTTTAAATGTTAAATTTATCAAATAATTATTTTCCTTTGACAAATATTTAGTTAGTTCTATATCAAAAACATTTAACTTTGCTGAGACATCAACTTAAACAGCATAATTAGGTATAGTCTAAAAATAATAGCAACAACCAACCCTTGAATTAGCTACTATTATTTTCCCAATTTGAGCCTCAGAGACATCAAATGACCAGCCTACCCTTGCACAGAGTCCGTAAATGAACCACTTGCTCTGTAGCACAGGCATTACCCAGAACGTGCTGGGAATCTCTGAGCTCTTCAGCTTTAGTAGGAGCTGGAACAAATTGGATTCTATAATAGCTCACTTGGTTTAGCTTTCATCTTCAGAAGTTTGGCTGTGGGCCTCGTATCCCTCAGGGATCCTCAGGTATCACTCCTGGAATTTCATGTGAGGGAGTTAGCATTCACTTGAACAATGCAATAAATGCATGCCTGTGAGGTTGCTGAGACAATCATGAAAACCTGAAACCATAAAAAGAAAGTCCAAAGGATCACTCAGTTAACCTTGCTTGTCCCCTGTAGCATTGATTTAGCAGACTCTGGAGCATGTTCAGTCATCATTTCAGAGGTAAAAGAGATTATAGGAAATACTGGATCTTCAGGAGTGGAATTTCTCTTTTGATATTATTCCATTGATCAAAGCAAATCATTCAGCGAAGCATGGAAGAATAATCACTCAAGAGATGAGATATGAATACTAGAGTACATTTGTAATATCTGATACTACCTCTTACCTTCTCTTTTCTTTCTTTAACCTCTTAAATCTAATGCCCACTCACCCAGCCAAAGCCCTTGCTGCAGTTTGTTGATATACACTGACTATCCATATTTTCTCTGTTATAGCACAGACTGTTTTTTGCAGTTGGGTTAGATTGAAGTGATATGTGTCCAACTGAGGCAATTAAAAGCCATTTCATCTCTTCACCTCTCCACTATTTGAGTTCCACGTGTGAGATGGTGGCATCATATGGTGTAGATACAGTGTGGCAATCTGTCACTGTATTTAAGAGTCATTCCTCTGACCTATAGTAGATTTTCTGTGAATAAGAAATAAACTTTTGTGGGCGCCTGGGTGGCTCAGTCATTAAGCGTCTGCCTTTGGCTCAGGTCATGATCCCAGGGTCCTGGGATCGAGCCCTGCATCGGGCTCCCTGCTCCGTGGGAAGCCTGCTTCTCCCTCTCCCTCTCCCCCTGCTTGTGTTCCCTCTCTCGCTGTGTCTCTCTCTGTCAAATAAATAAATAAAATCTTAAAAATAATAATAATAAACTTTTCTTAGGGCACGTGGGTGGCTCAGTCGGTTAAGCATCTGCCTTCCGCTCAGGTCATGATCCCAGGGTCCTGGGAAAGAGCCCCACATCAGGCTCTCAGCTCAGTAGGGAGCCTGCTTCTCCCTCTGCTTCTCTCTCTCTCAAATAAATAAATAAATAATCTTTAAAAAAAGAAATAAACTTTTCTTGTTCTACAACAATGTATTTTCAGGATTTATTAGTTAGTCTGGCTTAACTTGACTAATTCAGTTGCTCTTCTCTATGAACTTTTTTTTTATTATGTTATGTTAATCACCATACATCATATCATTAGTTTTTGTTGTATTGTTCCATGATTCATTGTTTGCGTTTAACACCCAGTGCTCCATTCAGTACGTGCCCTCTTTAATACCCATCACCAGGCTAACCTACCCCCCACCCCCCTCCCCTCTAGAACCCTCAGTTTGTTTCTCAGAGTCCATAGTCTCTCATGGTTCATCTCCCCTTCCAATTCCCCCCCTTCATTTTCCCCTACCTACTGTGAATTGTGTAAGACTGTTGAATGACAGACCTGTACCTCTGAAACAAATAATACATTATATCTCTATGAACTTTTATCACTTACGTTTATCTCAAAAGCCAGCAATAGGTGTATATTTTACTTTGGTACTAATTGCACTGTGCTAGGAGGACACAGAGTTCTATTTCTCATTTTGATTTAGTCTTTTTTTTCCCAGCCAAGCTCACAAAGTTACAGAAAAGGTACAAGATGACTCCATAGCCTAAGTAAACAATATAAACCATAGTAAAATACCTGAAATTTTCTGTCACCCTTAATAGTTTAATAATAAAACTCCCCTTAATTATCAAGTAAAGTCCTGTGTCCATAGAAAAATTAAAACATCATAAACATAGCCTCTACGTTTTCATCATAAAAAAAATTAAAAATAAAATATGTAACTATGCATATAGTTTATACTAATTTGTTTAAAGTAAGTAGCGTATTTTATCTTGTTCAAATTTCTATTCTTTTGCATATTTTGCCCATATTTTTCAACCAATGCACACATACACACACACACAAAACAAACAGAAGTGTTTGCACATCTTTTCTTTCAGAATGTATATCTCAGTTTATCTATAGTCTCACTACAGAAGACAATTGTGGCAGATGCTGTTAGTGGTTAGTGGTTTGCAATCAAATAATGTTAGTGAACTGTTAATGGTTTACTTAGTATATAAATTCCTTTGGTTCCTTCTTCCTCATAGAATCCCTGTATCATTTAAGTAACTCAAGGTAGGCCAACCACACTTCCAGATCCAGTTATGAATTTTTACTAACCCAAGTAAATCATGGTGCTCACCAGCCCTATATTGGTGAATGGTTCAGGAATGTGATTGCAATCTAAGTCTGCGAATGAGACATGTGACCATATTACCTGGGAGTAATCTGGGTAAAATTTCTTCACTCTATTGAATAACATGGACATTTTTCCCATTTGTGCATATCGTTTTTGATATCTGTCACACCTCCAATCATCTTGATGCCAAATGAATGATAAAGCCAACATTTGGAAAAGGGGAAAATTAGGACACTCAGAGAAAAACAGAAAAAGAGCAAGGATGAATTGTGCCTAGATCCTGCCTTAGTCAAAAATCTCTCATGTGAATTTATAAATGCTTTTATTTTTTAATTGCCTGAGTCAGGACTGTAAAATGTTTGTACTGTGTGTGTCCTTAATGACACACTAGAAGTGGACATCTTAAAAATGAATAAAATAAAGCAAGAGTAAATGTACTATTTTGTGAAAGAAAAGAACACTGAACTTGTATTGGGAAAGCTTGGCTTTGATATTCAGCCGCATCATTTGATAGCATTGGGTTAGGTACCGAAACTAATTCTCAGTTTCTTCATTTTCAGTGAGGAAAATTATAAAGACTAAATCATAAGATTTCTTTATAAATGTAATTTTGTATAATATGAGAGAATGCATATACTGTAGTGCTTGGCACATATTTGGAACAAAGTAAGTTGTTTAAAGGTGAAAAGCTCTCTTTTTATTACTTTTATTATAATGATAATGAAAAAAGTCAAATGTTTATATTAATGTCTTTATTGTATGATAATAAAATAGGTCTAAATTATGTCAAATGTTTTCTTTTGGAAGAAAATGCACCACTTGTTTTAAGGTAACACATTAAACATCACTAAAAAATTGAAAAAAAAGCAAATGATTGGTTAATTTTTTTAATTGTGTCACTTATTAGGAGATAATGAGTAAGTAGAAGAAACGTAAAAATTTATTAGCTTGAACAAATGTATAACAAGAAATACCCTAATAATTTTGAATTGCAGGAGAGAAAATACTGTTAACAGAAGTCTAATACTAACTATATTATTACAATGGTATTTCCATTATTTTTGTAAGATGCTATTGCATATGTTAAACTCATAGCAAAGATCTATATTTAAATATAAACTACCAGATATTCTAAAATGAAAGCAATTACCAGAAGGAATGTTCAATATATTATCTACCCTTTTGTTCATGAACTTTTTTTTTTTTTTTTAAAGATTTTATTTATTTATTTGAGAGAGAGAGAGAAACAGCATGAGAGGGGATAGGGTCAGAGGGAGAAGCAGGCTCCCCGCTGAGCCGGGAGCCCGACGTGGGACTCGATCCCAGGACTCCGGGATCATGACCTGAGCTGAAGGCAGTCGCTTAACCAACTGAGCCACCCAGGCGCCCGAACTTTTTTTTTTTTTAAAGATTTTATTTATTTATTTGACAGAGAGAGAGACAGCGAGAGCAGGAACACAAGCAGGGGGAGTGGGAGAGGGAGAAGCAGGCTTCCTGCCGAGCAGGGAGCCCGATGTGGGACTCGATCCCAGGACCCTGGGATCATGACCTGAGCCGAAGGCAGACGCTTAACGACTGAGCCACCCAGGCGCCCTGTTCATGAACTTTTAATGAGATTTTCTTGGGGACATTTTCTGTTTGTGAAAATTGCCTGAGTAGGTGAATATGCACTTACCATCACTGTGGAGGAAAATAAGATCATAACAACTTAAATCTCCTAGAATTAAGAAAAACCATATTGGGATCCCGAAACCACTTTAATCTAGATAGACTAGTTGGGCTCTAACATCATATTCATGCCTCAGTTTATTTCTTTATAAATTAGCTTAATATTTGCCTCATAGAATTGCCAAGATTCAAAACTTTCAGGAGAATTGAGTAGTTACTGGAATAATTTAACTGTTCATTAAATATCCACTTTGCATTTCTTTCTACCTTGTTTTTGTTGTATGTTTGTCTTCCTCACTTTCAGTGGCATGGTAAGGAACAAATTCCATTTTCTGAAGATGAAGCTTGCCATACCCGTTCTCCATAAAAACATGCGTGGCTTCATGTCATCATGCTCTCCTTCTGCCCATACTAGGGGCATATTGCAAAGTTCACATCAATGACTCTCACAGTTGGTTCACATAGGATTCACATGAGCAGCTTGCTAAATATTCTGATACCAGGGGTCTACCTCCAAATGTTGATTCCATAGCTGTGGATTTATATTTTAATAAATACTCTAGATAACACCAGAAGAGGAAACACTACAGTTGGTCTTTAGATACAAGTCCTGAAACCTTTTCACTATAACCAAGCCATAGTGTATTGGGATAAGGAATAACATTAGAAATATAACTTGATAATGTCAGAGAAGTCAAATAGTATCTTCCTCCATGCAGGTTATGAGGATAGTCATTCAATAGTAGAGGTAGCAGGTCAAGCCTGGGAATCAAGGGAATCTTAGAGTTCTGTGTTGTGCAGGGAAACTGTGTCATCACTTTGTTTTAGTGTCCTGCACAACTAACTATAATTCTCCCATACATATATTATGAGAGTAGTTCTACTGGTTGGCCCTGAGGACCCTGTTCTATTATGATCATGAAATATCATTTTTTACCTTTACTTTCCCATGCTATTTACGAGTACCCCTTCATCCAAGAATGGTGTTTTCTTCTTCTCTGTCTTGGAATTTTACTTATTCTTTATTATCCAGATAAAACATCATATCTTCTGTGACTTGCAAAGTCTTCCCAAGTAGTTTTAGTTGCTCTTATATTTATATTTCTCTAACATCTCCAGAACGCCTACAAATTCTGTACTTTTTTTATTGTATTATACACTTTGGTCCTTACTTGGGGTTTTTTATTATGTATGTACCAGCTAAAGATTGAGTGCAATAAAAGAGTGTTAAATGCATCTTAGCATATGTATCACTCAATCTGTCATATTTACATATGACAGAATGTCATCAATAAACTATAGATTCTTCTCTTGCTCTCTTTCATGATTTGTTGGCTTTCTTTAGTGATATACTTGGATTCCTTTATCTTTATTCTTTGCATATCTATTACTGGTTTTTGATATGTGGTTACCATTAGGTTTGTATATAACATCTTCTACATATAGCAGTCTATATTTAGTTACTTAAGTTTAAACCCATTCATAGGGCACCTCGGTGCCTCAGTCAGTTAAGCATCTTGATCCCAGAGTCCTGGGATCAAGCCCTGCATCAGGGACCTTGCTCAGCAGGGAGTCTGCTTCTCCCTCTCCTTCAGCCTCTCCCGATGGCTTGTGCTCTCTTGCTCTCTCACTCATTCTCTCTCTCAAATGAATAAATAAAATCTTTATAAAAAAATTATTTACTCTTCTCATCCCCGCATTTTAGGTAAATGGTGTCATTTTACATCTTTTTATTTTGTGATTTTCTTGACTGGTTTTTTAATTTTTTTAAATTTTTTTAAATTTATTTTTGCAAGAGAGAGCATGTGCGAGCAAGCACGAGTGGGGGGAGGGGCAGAGGGAGAAGGAGACTTCCCACTGAGCAGGATTGAGTGTGGGACTCAATCCCAGGACTCTGGAATCATGACCTGAGCCGAAGGCAGATGCTTAACTGACTCAGCCACTCAGGTGCCCTCTTGACTGATTTTTACATAAATATTTATTTTTACTGATATTGTGTGTTTTACTTTTCTGATTCTCACTTAAGGTCTTTCCTTTCTACTCAAAGGGTCCCCTTTAATATTTCCTGTAGGGTTGGTTTAGTGGTCATAAACCACTCTAGTCTTTGTTTGTCTGAGAAACTCTTTATCCCTCTTTCTATTCTGAATGATAGATGATAGCCTTGCTGGATAGAGTATTCTTGGCTACAGATTTTTCCCTTTCAGCCCCTTGAATGTATCATTCCTCTCTTTTCTGGCCTGTAGAATTTCTGCTGAAAAATCCACTGATAGCTTTAAGGGGTTTCTGTTGTAGGTAACTGTCTTCTTTTCTCTTGCTGCTTTAATTTTTTTTTATTGCTTTTTTTTTTTTTTTTGGCCATTTTAATTATTGCATGTCTTGGTGTGGACCTGCTTGGGTTGAATTTTGGGGGGGATCTCTGTGCCTACAGGATTTGGATATTGATTACCTTCCCCAGATTAGGGAAGTTTTCAGCTATTATTTCTTCAAATAAATTTTCTGTCCCCTTTCACCTCTCTTCTTCTGAAATCCCTATAATGTGTTTGTTACTATGCTTGATGGAGTCACTGAGTTTCCTAAGACTATTCTCAATTTGCTTAATTTTTTTTCCTCTCCTTTGCTCAGCTTGGTTACCTTCCATTACTCTGTCTTCCAAGTCATTAATTAATTCTTCTGCTTCATCTAGCCTGCTGTTTATTCCATCAAGTATATTTTTAATTTCATTATCATGTTCTTAATCTCTGATTAGTTCCTTTTTGTATCTCTGTGTTAAGAGTCTCACTGATGTCCTCCACTTTTTTTCTCAATTCTGGTAAGTATCTTTATGATCATTATTTAAATTCTGGATCATACATACTACTTTTATCTGTTTCACTTTGGTATCTTGCTGTGGTTTGTCAGCACTGCACTGGTTCCCTCAGGTGGCCGTTATTTATGGTGGGGGGTGGGAGAGGGAAATGGCATGAGCAAATCATTTTCTGTATCCTCTCCCCCCCGGTGTTTTTCAAACTGCTGGTTCTACACTGTATCTGCTCTTGTTGTTTGTCCTGCTGTGTCTCTAAGGGTAGGGATTCTGCTATCTAATGCCCTCTGGCTCTCACAAGCCAAGACTGCTGATTTTTAAAATTCCAGGCTTTAAGTCTCGCTGGCTGTACGAACTCACCAAATTTAGCCCCTCTCACTTTCAAAGGCAAATGATATGGGGATTTGTTGTCCATATGTGGGCTCTGCAGTGTGAGAGTCTATTTTTCACCCATCTCCATGCCACTGGCTCTCTCCCCATCACAGACAGCCACAGTCCATTTCATTCCTAGACCATGTATTCACCCTTCCTACCTTCTTTGTTGTGGCTTCTTCTCTACCTGTAGTTGTGGAATTTGTTCTGCCAGTCTTCAGGTCACTTTCTGCATTATTTATGCTGATGTGAGTGTTATCCATTTGTATCCATGGGATAGGGTGAGCTTAGGGTCCCATACTCAGTCATTTTCCCAGCCAACCTCCAGCACTTGTTACTTCTTATGTTTTTTATTTTGGTCATTCTGATATGTAAAAAATGTTATCTCAGATTTCAAGTATATCTTGAAATACTACAAAGCTGTAGTAGTCAAAACAGTGTGGTACTGGCATAAAAATAGACATATTGCTCAATGGAACAGAATGGAGAGCCCAGAAATAAACCAAGGTTATATGGTCAATTAATCCATGACAAAGGAGCAGGAATATACAATATACGGTCTCTTCAATAAAAGGTGCTGGGAAAACTGGACAACTACATGCAAAAGAATGAAACTGGACCACTTTCTCACACCACACACAAAAATAAATTCAAAATGGATTAAAGGCCTAAATGTGAGAGGTGAAACCATAAAACTCTAGAATAAAATATAGGCAATAATTTCCTTGACGTTGTCTTTACCAACATTTTTCTAGATATGTCTCCTCAGGCAAGGGAAACAAAAGCAAAAATAAAATATTAGGACTACACCAAAGTAAAAAGTTTATGCACAGTGAATGAAATCATCAACAAAACAAAAAAGAAACCTACAGATGGGAGAAGAGATTTGTAAATGATGTATCTGATAAGGGGTTAATATCAAATATATATAAAGAAAATATACAACTCAATATCAACAATAATCTAATTAAAAATGGGCAGAGCACCTGAATAGACATTTTTCCAAAGAAGACATACAGAGAGCATACACATCAAAAAGTGCCCAATATGACTATTCATTGGGGAAATGTAAATCACAACCACAATGAGATATTACTTTATTTATTTATTTATTTATTTATTATTTTTTTTATTTTTTATTTGCGAGAGAGAGAATGAGAGACAGAGAGCATGAGAGGGAGGAGGGTCAGAGGGAGAAGCAGACTCCCTGCTGAGCAGGGAGCCTGATGTGGGACTCGATCCTGGGACTCCAGGATCATGACCTGAGCCGAAGGCTGTCGCTTAACCAACTGAGCCACCCAGGCGCCCGAGATATTACTTTAAAGTAATTTAACTCGTAGGGATATTTTATGGTAATGATGGCAATTTATTTTATGTCATCTAAAAATTAAATTACTTTAAGGTAATATTCCCACTATCACGGTACAGGAGTTCCAGTTGCTCCACATCCTACCCAAAACTTAACATGAACAACCATTTTTAATTTTAGTTTTTCTTCTGGGTTACTGGGTATGCAATGATATCTCACAGAGGGCTTGCTTAACATTTATTTAATGACTAATTGTGATAAGCATGGTTGTGTCCTGTGTATTTACATATAACATCATTGTCATGTGACTATTTCCTTGGTGAGGTGTCTGTATACATTTTTTTTTCCATTTTTAATTGGATTATTTGTCTAATTGGAAAGTTGTAAAAGTTCTAAGGTTCTTTCCCAGAATCACATTTATGAATATATTCTCCCTCTTTGTGGCTTCTCTTTTTCTTCCCTTCATAATGATTTTATTTTTTATTTTAAAGATTTTATTTATTTATTTGTTTATTTATTTATTTAGAAAGCATGAGCAGGGGGAAGGGCAAAGGGAGAGGGAGAGAGAGAATCTCAAGCAGACTTGCTGCTGAGCACAGAGCCTGATGTGGGGCTTGATCCCATGACCCTGAGATCATGACTTGAGCTGAAACCAAGAGTCAGATGCTTAACCGACTGAGCCACCCAGGCACCCCTTCATAATGACTTTAAAAGAGAAAAAGCTTTTAACTTTCATGACATCTAATTTATCAACATCTTTATTTATATTTCATATAGTTTTGTACCCATTTAGGAGATCTATAATTCTAAGATCTCTAAGAATTTATTCTGTTTTCTTTTTAAATTTTATTAATTGTATCTCTTTCCTATAGGAGTATAATCATTTTCAAATTATTTTTTCTGTGGTGTGAGGTAAATATCAAATGTTGTTTTTCATATGACTGTCCAATTTTTCTAGTATTCTATTTGTTAAAACAATTACCTTTTGACACTGAATTGCCTTGACACCTTTGTTGAAAAATTGACTATATATGTATGTATAGGTCCATTTGTGGGCTCTATTTTGTCTCATGAAGCAGTATATCTTTATAAATACCCTATCTACATGAACTTGGTAACTATAACTTTAAAATAAATCTTGGACACAGGTAGTGTAAGTTCCCTAATTTTTTCTTTCTTTTCATAATTGTTTTGATTGTTTTAGATGCATTTAATTTCCATGTATGTTTAAAGCAGCTTGTCAATTTCAAGAACAAAAAAGCCTGCTGGAAATGTCACTGGGATCAGTTGAATTTATAGATCAATTTGGGTAGAATTGGCATCTTAATAATACTGTCTCCCAATACATGAGTGTAGTACATCTCCCCATTTATTTAGACCCCTTCTTGTTAATAGTTTGTTTTTCAGCACACAAGTGTTGAAAATATTTTCAAATTTATCCTCAAATTATTTTTTTGTTTTTGAAATTCCTCAACTTCTTTATTTGTACTGGAATTAACTTTTTTTGGAATACATTTCTATGTATTTTATATTTTGATAAATGTGTATAGCAACCACTAACACAACCAATACTCAGAACACTTCCACTGACCATCAAATTTCCCTTAAGCTTGCTTTCTTTTCTTTTCTTTTTTCTTTTCTTTTCTTTTTCTCTTCTCTTTTCCTTTTTTTTTAAAGTAAGCTCCACACCCAGTGTAGAGCCCAATGCAGGGCTTGAACTCACAACCCTGAGATCAAGACCTGAATGGAGATTGAGTTGGACATTTAACCAACTGAGCCACCCAGGCACCCCTAAGCTGCCTTTTTGACATCAGCTACCTTTGCACAAATATACATATAAGCAAATAATAGGATTTATTTCCTTTCTGTATTATTTTGTCTGCTCCAGAATCTCACATAATTGAATCATACAGTATGTAAGTTTTTTAGTCTAGCTTCTTACATTTAGCATAATGTTTTTAATATTAATTCATGTTGTTGCATATTTGTTATTCATTCATTTTTACTGTTGGGTAGTATTACATCATTTCTGTGTCTCATATGTTGGCTATCAGTTCACCATTTGGTGGTCATCTGGATGAGTTTTAATTTGAGGTAATTGTTAATAAAGGTGTGAGTGACATTTGTTTACAGGTTTTATATATCTTTCTGACATGTCATTATCTAATATTTCATTAATTTATTCCTTACTTTTTTCCTTGTAACTTTGTATAAGATTTGATCATTATTACTTTATTTTGATAACTGTAGATGAAATGTTTTAGCACTATTAAAAGGAATATTAGTACTTCAAAGTACCTTTAAAAATATGCTTTCATATACATCTCCTAGAATATTTCACCATTTTAATTTTGATCTTCTCTTTCCTTTCTCTCTATTGTACCTGCTCAGTTCATTTCAGTTTCTACTCCCAGAAGGTTTTTTTTTTTTTTTCTTACCTTAGTCACTGTTTTTTCTGTGATTTCTCTAGTTGCTAATACAATGGAAGTCTTGTATCAGTGGCATTTCCCACATGCCCACTCTTGGATTTTGTTAAGACACCTTGTCACCTAGGTTCTTTTTTTTTTTTTAAAGCTTTTTTTTGTCATAGAGATTTTGGCTTTACTACCCTTATTGCTCTCTCTAATATTATGGCATCTTAAATAAACTGAATATTTTGCTACTACTGCTTACTTCTTGCAAGTATACGTAACACTTTAAAATACAGTATAGCAATTGGTTACAGTTCCAGCTATATTAAGATGGTTAAATTTTATGATAACTCAAACAGTTAAGTAGACATGAAGGTAAAATGACCAATTCTGACAAGTAGGCTATAGTAATTATGAAGAAGCAAATTTGAAGATTCACGTGAAAAGCTTGAGTACACTGGCTTTATGAAATGAACATACATAAAACAATAGTGTTTATTATGTTAGTTTCTGTAAGATATATTTAAATGTATGCTTTCTAGTAAATCCATGAATTATGCATTATTGTCGGAGTTTTTCTATTTCCTTTACACTCATTAAAGCTAACATATTCAAGAATTTCAAAGTAAGATATAAACAACCCCCCCCCCCAAAAATAGGAGAGATTTTTCTCTTTGGGACAGGAACATATTTCTTTATATTGAAGATGGCTTAATATATACAATAAACCCATTTTAATTAAATACTGGATTTTTTATCAGGTACTATGTTATTTAAATAAGTGTATTTTAATTTCTTTATTAATTCCAACTAGAAGAAAACAAGAGTGCTAACAGATGATAAATGGTGACACTCTCAGCCTTAGATTGCCTGGAGATACCAGGGAATAGTGAGTGCTAGAATGGAAGCAGTACCTTGCCCCAAAAGGGACAGATGACTTTCAGCTTTGTCTGATTGTTCCTGGGCAACCATATAGGCTTTGTGACACCAGATTCTCTTTTTCACCAGTGAAGCTATAAAATCAGAGTTTTAAATTAAAAATAAATAAACACTGTCATTAATTATTACTTAAAATTTTTCAAGGGAAATGATGAAGGTTGACAGTGCACACCTCAAAAAACATCTTTTCGCCTCTATTTGACAAATTTGAAGCATCTGTACGAACACTTTTGTTCTTATCACACTCAGAACTTTATCACTATTTACTATTTTAAGGATCACCTATGAATCTTTTTCTAAGGTTTTGAATTTCACATTGAATCTTAATGATGTGGATAATGTCCATAGGCAAAAAGAGGAATTAAAAAAAATCCACCACAATAAAACAGAGAAAATGAAATACTGCTGAATGTAGGTTACATGTGTGTTATCTTATCAGGGCTTTTTAAGATTTTGTCTGAAAGCCTGGCCAAAATATACCTCAAGTTTATACCATGGATAAAAATAAGCATGTATATGCAATTTTAAATATAACTTGGCTATGTAATACAATATACTGTAAATGCGATGCAAAGTAAATTGTTTTGTTTGGTGCCACCAAAGTTTTTTGAAAAATACAAGTATGAGACATTTATATTTGGAATTATATAATCATAGATATTAAAGTATATATATGCCACAGTATTTAAAACATGTATTATTGTGTTGATAACCTTAATCTAACATAAAAACACAACACTAATTAACACTGAGTAATGTATAGTACTGTTGAATCATTATTTTGTATACCTGAAGCTAATATAACTCTGTATATTAATTATACTTCAATAAAAAAGCATAATATTGATTAAAATAATTTAAATTTTAATAGTTCAAAGAACAACTTATTTATAAAAGGCTAAAGATATACACAAGTAATGTCAAATTTCTTAGTCTTCTAAAGAAATATGAGAGTAATATATTATTACATTTGGTCTTTAATATGTGAGGATTAGCCTTTTCCAATTACAAAAGGGTAAAATCTCTTATAAAAACAAATTCTTATCAGAACTTTGCAGAAGAGAATGTTTTTTCCCCTCTACTCATTAAAGTTTGTCATACTTTTATATTACAACATCTAATGAAATTTTATTGCAATGACAGAAATATTCATTTATTAAATAGAGGTCAAAGTTGTATAAACTCATTTTTCCAAATTACTGTTATAAGTTTAGATATTTCTTTGAATACACAGTGGAAGTGTAATGAGAATGAGAACAAAAAGAATGTTAAAAATAACCATCAAAGAACCTAGTCATTCAACATATTTGAGAATTGTTCTCACACTGATGCTGAGTTTTAAAAAGAAACTCCCCACTCTGATTACATGAATAAAAAACAAAATAGTGAAATTAAATTTATTATGAGTGAATTAGAATATAGAACATTAAGTACTAAAATTTGAAGGTAACATAATCTCTACCTTATTTTTAAATAACCGAAGCAAAGTATATTTGTATTGTATATATATGCATATATTATATATATAAAATATATGTAACATACATGTATATAACATATATATATATATAATATGTGTGTGTGTTTGTATATATACAGACAATCAGTTTTCTTTTACAGATTGGAATTCCTCATACGTACCACCAAATCATGGTTACTACACATGGCAATGTATAGTAACTAACATAACATCCATCTTTTCTCATCTTTGTATTTAGGAGTATTTTGTGAATGTGATAACAGAGTGTAAGTAAGAACAATAGAATTAAGGAGCCACAGAAAATAGGAAAATGAAAAGTTAAGCTATAACTCATCACCCTATTCCGAGGGATTACTTACAGCTCTGGTTGCAAATGAAGCATATTTACTTAGTGAGGTTTTAGCAGTTTTTCTTCTCTTTTGTTGAATAAAGCATAAGGAAAAACGATAAAGAAAAATGTACATGATAGTAATATTTGATTGTGGGAGAAGACTTTACAGGCTAGTCAACCAGAATAAAGAGGAAAGGAAACAGATGATCAATTTAAAAATAATACCTTATTGTTTCACTCATAGGGTACTACCATCACATATAATTCACTATTCACTGGGTCCTGTTTTTCAGTCCTAAGAGTTGACAGTTTTAATGAGGTTACAAGGTAAATGTGAACCAAATAGAAAATATAAGTGATATTATAGAGTCAACTAATACAGTGATAAGGATTGATATCTTTGAGCATTTACTGAATGGTTGTATTAGTAAGGATGAGTCATCAGAGAATGTGTCAAAGTGGAGTTTGTCCTTAAGGTAGTCTTTGAATGAATGTTAAGATATGTATTGCTAATCAATATAAAAAAATGTTTTTAAAAAACCCATGATAATGTACAAAAATCATTTGTGTTTCTATTAACTAGCAATGAACAATCCAAAATTGAAATTAAAAAAATAATTTCATTTACAGTAGCATAACAAAAAAGAACAAAATAAATAAAAAGATCAAAACACTTAGAATAAATTTTAAAGTTTTCTCCACACTCCACACCTTTCTCCCTATCCCTCTTTCTCCTTTTCATCTTAAAAAAAAAAAAAATGCTTCATAATAGAGATAATCCTAAACCTAATCCTTAATTTGGTAACATATGTCATAAATATTTTTCTGGCTATCCGATTTTAAAAAATGGTAAAAGATGCTTGTGCTTTGCATAACTTAGTCTCCTGATATTTGCTGTGTAGATTTTTCCAATTCTTCATCAATATAAATAGGGCTGTAAGGAACATCTATCAACAGAAATCCTTAACAACATAGTTTAGTTCCTAAATTTATTTCTGTGAGTTACTTGGTTAACACATTGTAAAATTTTAATAATTTTGATACATTCAACAAAGTATCACTTTTTTCATAAAGTATTAATTTACAAATTGATTTCAGTTCAAATTTCAAAATTAAGGTTACAAATAAAAGTAAATTTTATTTTTATTTCAATGAATATGTTAGTAATTTTATATTAAATGACACTGTATCTCCAAGATAAAACAGTTTTTAAGAATTCTATATTAAAATCATAGAATATATCCTCATAGCACCATGACTTCCTAATGAAAGTAAAGTGGAGTGAACTGGAAAGGCTTGGATGGAATTACTTTTGAGTAACAATATTTCCAACTGCAATTACATGGGCAATTCATACAGAGTACAATTGTTTTACATTGCCAATCATGAGAGTTTCATGTGTTTTAAAAAAATTCTATCATATTAAGTATGAAACTTTTATAAATTTCTAAACATATAAAACTTAGACACATACAAGATGTTCAAGGTGTCAGAAAACAACCTGATTAAAAAATACAAAAGCAAAAAGAAAAAAAATCAACCAGTATGACTAGAACAAACTAAGAAAGTTCTTCACAGAAAAAGAAACAATCAACAAAGTAAAATAACTACGGGATAGAAGAAAATATTTGCAAACTATATATCTGATAAGAGTTAATATCTATATAAGGAACTCCTACAACTCAATATCAAAGAAACAATCAGATTAAAAATTGGAGAGATAATTTGAATAGACATTTTTCCAAAGAAGACATAGAACTGGCCAACAAGTACATGAAAAGATACTCAATATCACTAATCAGAGAAATGCAAATCAAAACCACAATGAAATATCAACAAATGCTGGTGAGGATATAGAGAAAAGAAGATCCTGGTACATGGTTAGTAGAAAGCTAAATTGGTACAGCTACTATGAAAAGCCCTATGGAGTTTTCTTAAAAATTAAAAATACAACTGACATAATCCAGCAATCCCACTTCTGGATATAAATCCAAAGGAGATGAAATCAATACCTCAAAGAGATATCTACACTCTCATGTTTATTGTATCATTATTATTCACAGTAGACAGTCATGGAAACAACCTAAATGTCCACTGACAGATGAAGAGGTTAAAAAATGTGATAGATAAATAGATGATAGATAGCTATTTTAATTAATTAATTAATAGAATGGAATATTATTCAGCCACAAAAAGAAGGAAATCCTACCATTGACAGCAATGTAGATGGAACTTGAGGGCATTACTTAAGTAAGTCAGACAGAGAAAGACAAATACCATATGATTTCACTTATAGGTGGAATCTAAAAACATCAAATTCCTGGAAACAGTAGAAGTAGTTGCTAAGGGCTGAGGGGTGTAGGAAATGGGAGATGTTGGTCAAAGGGAACAAACTTTCAGTTATAAGAGAAGTAAGTTCTAGAAATCTCATGTACACATAGATAACTATAACCATAGTATCTATAGAGTATAGAATCTATATAGTATCTATATACTATAGATAGTATACTATAGTATACTATATAGTATGGATACTATAGTTAAAGTTATCTATCTGTAACTATAGTTAACAATAATGCATTGTATACTTGAAAGTTGCTGAGAGTAGAGTTTTAATATTGTCACCATAATAGCAACAAAAACAAAATGGTAATTATGTGAGGTGAGCCTGTAGAGCATGCTAATATTGGCAAGCCTGTAAAGCAATGGGAACTCACTTTGTTTGTTACAAGGAATGCAAAATAGTACAGCTACTTTGGAAGACATTTTAATAGTTTCTTACAAAATTAAATATACTCCTCCCATGCAGTCTAGCAGTTTTGATTCTTGATATGAGTGAAAATTTATGTCCACACAAAAACCTGCACATGAATATTTGTGGCAGCTTTCTCCATAATTGCTAAAACTTAGAAGCCACTAGGAGGTCCTTCTATAGGTGAATGCATCAATAAACTGTGATACATCCAGACAGTGAAATAGTATTCAGTGCTTAAAAAAAAAAAAAAGTGAAATATCAAGACATGAAAAAACATGAAGGAATCTTAAATGTGTATTACTAAGTAATGAGCCAATGTGAAAAGGCTATAATACTATATGATTCCAGCTATATGACATTCTAGAAAGGATAAACTATAGGGAGAGTTAAAATATCACTGGATATCAAGGGTTGGGAGATAGAGAAGAATGAACAGTCAAATAATAAATAAGAATGTATAGAGCCCAGAGGATTTATAGGGCAATAGAACTTCTCTGTATAATCGATCCTCTAATAATAGAAAAATATCATTTTACATTTAGCAAAACCCATAGAACATAAACACCAAGAGTGAGCACTTTTGTAAATATGTGTCAATGTAGGATTGATGGATTGTAACAGATGTACCACCCTGGTAAAGAATGTTGATAGTAGGGAGGCTATGCATGTCTAGGGACAGGAAGTATATGGGAATTCTGTACTTTTTCTCAGTTTTGCTATGAACATAAAATCACTCTAAAAAATAGTGTCTATTTTTTTAAATAAGTGTATGTACAATTCAATATTTGGTGTGACTATATTATATTTTTTCTTATTTCTTCTATGGCATGTTTTTTAAAAATTCCATTTCATATTTTTATCTGGGTACCCTTGTTTTGTATATTTGAAAATAGCATGCATTCCTTGTAAAGATTACAATTTATTTAATTTTGTTTATGTTTTTATTGGATTTTACTTTATGCCCCAATGTTTTCATGGATTAATACCTCAAATATGTAAGGAAATATTGTTATTTGTGGCTTTATAAGTAATAGAAATTCCTCACTCTTTAGCATGGTCTTCAATGCCAGTTCATGAAAGTTTTCACAGTGAATATTTATATCTATGATATGAATTTGTTGTGAAAAGGTATTTCAAATAATTAAGATAGAGTGAGGTCAAGGAATTTTCATTTTCTTTTACCTTACTTTCCAAAACCATCCCCCGGAAACCACAAGCAAAGAACTTTATTTTAGTTCCAAATTTAAGAATAAGTGCAAAATATGAAGGCATTTTTAATTGGAGCACATTTTGAAATAGATGAAGTCATCTATATAATAAGGCATGTTGCTGTAGGGTAAAATGCATAATGTCCATTTTCAGATTCTTCTGTTCATGGGATTTTGAGCTATATAGGCTTGAAATGTACAACTATTGTCAGAAGGTCCAAGCTCATAGAAAAAAAAAAAAAAACAGACATTTGATGGATGTTTTTTCAGGTCTTTTCATTTCCAAGGCAGATAATTATATGAAATTGTGACAATCACTATGATGCTTTAGGGATGAAATGCCTAAGCACAGCTATAATAGTTTGAGCAGCATGTCACTATCATCCAGGAACTTGGCACTGCTTTCAGATTAAAAGTCTTCTCATTAAAATATTAACATTATGAAAGCAGACCAGCAAAGGTTGGACTTTAAACAAAGTAAATTTATTTTATTTCATGTTCTGATATGTCTCATAGATATAGTTAAGTATACAATTAAGAATGTGAGCTAAGGGGGCATCTGGTGGCTCAGTTGTTTGAGTAACTGACTCTCGATTTTGGCTCAGGTCATGATCTCAGTCCTGAGTTTGAGTCCCACATTGGGCTCCCATGCTCAGCACGGAGTCTGCTTGAGATTCTCTCCCTCTGCCCCTACCACACTTGTGCTCGCTCACTCTCTCTCTCTTGCAC
Organism: Mirounga leonina; assembly: GCF_011800145.1. Taxonomy (NCBI): domain Eukaryota; kingdom Metazoa; phylum Chordata; class Mammalia; order Carnivora; family Phocidae; genus Mirounga; species Mirounga leonina. Next base: position 55,623,875 of record NW_023270415.1, read on the forward strand.
TCTGTAAAATAAATAAAATCTTAAAAAAAAAAAAAAACAGAATGTGAGCTTTGATGGAAAAAAGTCTCTTCAACAATGGTGTTAGGAAAACTGGACAGTCACATGCAGAAGAATGAAACTGGACCACTTTCTTACACCGTACACAAAAATAAATTCAAAATGGATGAAAGACCTAAATGTTACTCCATCAAAATCCTAGAAAATAACATAGTCAGCAACCTCTTTGACCTTGGCTGTAGCAACTTCTTTCTAGACACAGCTCCAAAGGCAAGGGAAATAAAAGCAAAAATGAACTATTGGGTCTTCATCAGGATAAAAAGCTTTTGCACAGCAAAGGAAACAATCAACAAAACTAAAAGGTAACCTATGGAATAGGAGAAGATATTTGCAAATGACATATCAGGCAAAGGGCTAGTATCCAAAATCAATAAAGAACTTATCAAACTCAACACCCAAAAAATTAAAAATCCAGTCAAGAAATGGGCAGAAGACATAAACAGACATTTCTCCAAGGAAGGCATACAAATGGCTAACAGACACATGAGAAAATGCTCAACAACACTCAACATCTGGGAAATACAAATCAAAACCACAATGAGATACCACCTCACACCAGTCAGAAGGCTAAAATGAACAACTCAGGAAACAACAAATGTTAGTGAGGATGCAGAGAAAGGGGAACCCTCTTACACTGTTGGTGGGAATGCAAACTGGTGCAGCCACTCTGGAAAACAGTATAGAGGTTCCTCAAAAAGTTAAAAATAAAACTACCCTACAACCCAGCAGTTGGACTACTAGGTATTTATCCAAAGGATACAAATGGAGTGATCCAAAGGGGCACCTGCACCCCAATGTTTATAGCAGCAATGTCCACAATAGCCAAAATATGGAAAGAGCCCAAATATCCATTAACAGATAAATGGATAGGGGCGCCTGGGTGGCTCAGTTGGTTAAGCGACTGCCTTCGGCTCAGGTCATGATCCTGGAGTCCTGGGATCGAGTCCCGCATCGGGCTCCCTGCTCGGCAGGGAGTCTGCTTCTCCCTCTGACCCTCCTCCCTCTCATGCTCTCTGTCTCTCATTCTCTCTGTCTCAAATAAATAAATAAAATCTTAAAAAAAAAAACAGATAAATGGATAAAGTAATATATATTACACACTCCATTGCATGTTTGGAATATTACTCAGCCATCAAAAAGAATGAAATCTTGCCATTTGCAATGACGTGGATGGAACTAGAGTGTATTATGTTAAATGAAATAAGTCAGTCAGAGAAAGATACCACATGATTTCACTCATATGTGGAATTTAAGAAACAAAACAGATGAACATAGGGGAAGGGAAGGAAAAATAAAATAAAATAAAAACAGAGAGAGGCAAATGGTAAGAGACTCAATTTTAGGGAATAAACGGAGGGCTGCTGGAGGGGAGGTGGATGGGGGAATGGGGTGATTAGGTCATGAGCATTAAGGAGGGTACTTGATGTAATGAGTACTAGGTGTTAAATGCAACTGATCAATCACTAAACTCTACCCTGAAACTAATATTACACTATATTGTAATTTATACATCGAATTGTAATTTATATATTGAATTTAAATTAAAATATATATATATATTTGACATTGTGTCTTACTTGCCTATGTTCAAACCTTGGTTTCCCAACTTTCTAGCTTAGAATCCTATACTTGTTACTTCTTTGCAACAGTTTCTTCATCCATACATTAGAGTTGTTGATAGTGTCTTTTTCAAAGAAAGGCTAGGGGCACCTGGGTGGCTCAGGCCTTAAGCATCTGCCTTCGGCTCAGGTCATGATCCCAGGGCCCTGCGATCGAGCCCCGCATCGGGCTCCCTGCTCTGCGGGAAGCCTGATTCTCCCTCTCCTGCTCCCCTTGCTTGTGTTCCTGTTCTCGCTGTCTCTCTCTCTCTCTGTCAAATAAATAAATAAAATCTTTAAAAAAAAGGCTATAAAATTAAATTAGTTAAGTTCTATAAAGTTTTTGGAACAGTGCTTAGCATAATTAGTGCTCAAAAATTAAGTATTGTTAGTAGTACTATTTCATTGCCTATTGTTAAATATTTACAGTACTGTTATAATTTACCACTTATTTTGAGTAACATCTATGAATTCTCAAAAAAGTAAAAGGTAACAAGATGTTTAATAGCTTTCATTCTCTTTCTAAACAGCTGACCATTCACAGAATTGTTATCTCCAACAAAAGTGGAAAAGAAGTTAATTTAATTATAAAATAAACTACTTAAGAAATGATAGGTGAAAGCTAGTGCACAGATTCTGTTGGACTTAGGCAATAGGAATGAATTTAAGTCAGATTCTTACAGCACTGAGCTTGTGTTGGGAGAGGGGAGAAGGAAGAAGTCATTCTGGTTCTGGTGTGAAGGATAGATTTGGGAGAGACAGCAAGCACAGAATCAGAAAACAGTTGAAAATGTATTTTATTATTCAGGCTTAAGATAATGGTGACCTGGTCCAGGATTTCATGATGAGATTGAGAAGGTATAGAAAGCTTAGAGAAAGGGATGAAATAAAGTGCTATAAATGAACAAGGAGGTTTTTGTTTTTAAAGCATATTGTCAGGGCTACACAGAGCAAGTTATATAGATTCATGAGTATTTGTTTTGAGCCTCTGGATAAATTGTTTGTCCATTTACAAATATAAGAAAGAGTAAAATTTAAAGAGACATCCATGGCTTGTGTAAAGCACGTAACAGAAGAACTCATCAAAGAAAAAGAAGAAATGTCTGAATGGTTCAGAGCCAGAGAAGTGCAAAGGTTCACAAGAAGTAGGGTGTGTTCAGTAATACCAAATCCTGCTGATATTGATGCAGGCAGAGATGTGTTCAGTGAATCTAAAAATAGTTACTTTGGCAAGAACACATTTAATAATTTGGAAAGGTTAGAGCTTTTTTGCTGGATTGGAGTGTTTTGGAGAGTCAATAAGGTGTTAGGAGGTGATACTCTATAATTAACGCTATCAAGAAGTGTTTATTAATGGTATTTCCCCATAGGTCCCCACCTGTGGCTACAGTGAGCCCTGAAGGGTTCATGCCCTGAACTGATCCCTGGGAGGCTGCCTGCAGGTTGGGAGGAGGAGCCGGCTCATGTGCACTGTTCCTCACTGTACCTCCTGCCCTCCCGTTTCTAACACCTGTAGGCTGGTGTGAATCATGGGCCAAGCCAGCTCATTAGTCCCTCTTTCTGTAGCCTGGAGTTATTCCCACAGTGCTTAAGATGCAGAGAAAGGCAGAAATTTGAGTGAGGCACCCTGTGGCCCTGTGCCCAGGAAGAGTAAGTGCACCTTGGTGATATAAATTTTTATCAAGTGTTTATTGAAGTTGAGCAGAGAAATGAGAAAATCTGGAGGGGAATATGATGTTTATTTGGGGAGGGAGGGAAATATGCTGTTTAAAAAGTGGGTTATTATTAGAACAAGAATAGAGAAATTCACATAATAAAAAAATAGAGAAATTCATTTATCTTGAAAATAAACCAGTGGAAGTTGAAAATTTTTTGATGCAAGGGAAAGACTACCAAAAGGCTAATTGATGAATGTTTTAAACCGCACTGAGGTAAGAATTCAAGAAGTAGTTTTTTAGAAGGTACAGAGACACTAGTAGGGCAGTGGGAAATCGAAACTGGAACAGAAAGAAGGCCAATAAAGTTGTGTTATCAAACCAGCTAGCACTATGAGAAATAGTGTAGAACACACGTTTCTTATTCCGTACAAGAGACAGGGAGTAAATGTTACAGTTTTTGTCCATCAAGTTATCACACTTGAACAATTTTTAAATAGTGCAGTGATTAAAACAAATGATGTGTCATATTTAAGTTATTCCCTTCAATTGAACATTTGGGTGGAATAGATTGCAGGATAAAAGCAATGGTTATTCATATAAATTGAGAAATAATTTTTCATTAATTTTAGATTTAATTATGGGATGGCATGTGCAACTTATCAAATAAGTTTTGTCATTTTCTAATACAACTACCTAGTGTTGAGGCTACGGATGACAAAACTGGAAGAGACAGGAGACTTTCCTTCGTTACCATTTAAATTAATTTTTAAAACTTTTGGCTAGAATAACTCTAATTGTTCTTTAGTCACAAATACTTAAACTGGAGAAATATTAAAAGGAAACTATTTTATAAAGGCAAGCATTTGGGAAAGGAATACAATGATTAAATTCACAGTAAGCCTGTGAATGGTTTTGCCCAGAGTAAAACAATCAACTAACTCAATTCAGGGAAATATAAAAGAGGGTGAAAAACACCATTTTAAATATTAATTCCTTCCACTAGAAAGGTAACAGTGCTTCTTTAAACTCTTATATCACAGTCCCAGTTGGTGGTTGATGATTCTGACAAGCTGTGATGCTATCTACTTAACAAAGCCCAGAGCTTTCAAGCTGTTATACAACAGTGATTTTCTGATATGCTTGGTATGAGTATAAGGTTTTATTCTAATAATGCTATCTTGAAACTCTGACACCCCTGTAGTCTTTCTTAGAAAAGAATGTGACAGCCCTGTGCCCACAGAGAATCACATTGTTTAAAATGCTAAATATCAATGACTGTTGGAGAAAAGGAGGCTATTCAGATGAGTATAGATTTCTAGGCATCCCTTCCATTCATTTTCCTAAAAAGAAAAAAAGCACTAAAAGAAAAAAAATACATATATACGACTGCTTTCCATTGGAAGCTACATTTTTACATAAATCTTACGCTACTATTTCCTTATGACAGGTAAACAGTTAAGATTTGATACTACAACTGTAAATATTCTACAAACATCTGAAATTTTGCAAATTCATTTTCACTGGTAGGCCCTCTTTTTAATTATTTAATATTTTGGTTAAATATTATCTAATATTTTTATTAAATAATGTTTTGTCCCTCCCACCAAACTTGCAGTTATGAAGAAACAGGAAACAGTAGTCCTGTACTTAGAAAAGTACAGGAATATATCAATTGTCTCCATGATGTAAATGTGAAGGAATGGCTGAAAGCTGTGAGTGAATGTGGTATCTTCGAGGATTTCGGAGCTGATAAAAAAAAAAAAAAAAAAAAAAAAAGTGACCAGAAGAAGGCGGAATTGCACAGTAAGCTTTATTGGGTGGCCACTTAGAAAGGATTGCCTGAGGGATTCATTCACACCAAGAGACCTTCCAGAGGCCTCAGTGTAGGGCCATAGTCTAGAAATGGAAAGGACAGGGGAACTCCCATGGGAGAAGGAATTTGGAGAGGGGATTTAATATGTCTCGATGATGTTGCTTAGAAGCAATGTGGGGAATATGAATCACGGAGCTCCAAAGAACAACAACAGAACTTGGTGGAAGTTTTGTTTTTTCATGGCTATTTATGTTGAGTGAATTTTCATATGTTATAGAAAGCAGGTAAGATCTATATGGCTAAAACTTTGCTGATCTGAGCTGTATTTCAAGTAATTGGATGTTTAAGAATTTGAATTTTGTGCCAGCAGTCTTTAAGCTAATGATCCGAGTTTGCTATGGAGTGATCAACAAAGAGGCCAATAAAGAGGTACCATCTTTGGCCCATTTATATAATGACTCATCCCTTGGCTCCATGTTTTTTATATACAACTTTGTGTAGATAATCCCTTGGACATGGCTATCTGGTGTTTCCTTTAACTGTTGTATGATGCCCCACACTTATGCTGTTCTTACTACCTCAAAACCCACAGATCCTAGGGTGGATAATACCAGGAAGGCTATTAGGAAAGCTGCTTTGTGTCGTTGGAGGGTTGCAGCTAGTATGGTTTTTAGGGTCAGGTACTTGGGGGTTTCACTGTTCAATAAAAATCTATGGGAATTTTGAGCCAAACCCAAGTACAGGAAATACTGTCCTAAGTTGGATGAAGGAAGCTTATGAGAAGAGAAGCAATTTACCGGTTCACCAGGCTCCCTCTGTTGCCTGTATTCTGTGGTTTTATGAAAGTGTTTGTATAGTTTAGTGCAATTCTAAGTGGTCCTAATTGGAGCCTATAATATTGTCAAATAAGCTCTGCCATGCATACAGACTTGGGTCAAATAAATTGGTTATGGACTCATCCTGCCATTCCACATGTATTTGTGTGCGATTAGCCTATGGATATTGTTGTTGGATGTCAGTGGTTAAGGGCATAATCTCATTTTGGTAAATAAAGTTTATGTGGGAAATTGGCTAGGAGAGTTGTATTATGCTAAATGTACTAAAATTAGGTTGGAAATATATATCTGTGCTATGCTGTATAGTAGCCACTGGCCACAAGTGGCTATTGAGTAATTGAAATGAGACTAGTACCACTGAGAAACTGGATTTTTAATTTTATTCCATTTTTAACAAGAGTTTGGTGTATAGTGACATCTCATTGTGGTTTTATTTTGCATTTCCCTAACGACTAATTATGTTGAACATCTTTTTTAATTATTATTATGTTAATCACCATACATTACATCATTAGTTTTTGATGTAGTGTTCCATGATTCATTGTTTGCGTATATCACCCAGCGCTCCATGCAGTACGTGCCCTCTTTAATACCCATCACAGGGCTAACCCATCCCCCCACCCCCCTCCCCCCTGGGAACCCTCAGTTTGTTTCTCAGAATCCGTAGTCTCTCATGGTTCCTCTCTCCCTCCGATTTCCCTGCCTTCATTTTTCCCTTCCTACTATCTTCTTTTTTTTTTTTTTTTTAACATATAACATATTATTTGTTTCAGAGGTACAGGTCTGTGATTCAACAGTCTTACACAATTCACAGAGCTCACCATAGCACATACCCTCCCCAATGTCTATCTTTTTGAGTTTATTTGCTCTCTATATATCCTCTCCATTGAGATGTCTATTAATGGCTCTTTTCATCTTCATTGAGGTATATTGGTATACAAAAAACCACATGTAATTAATGCACATAATATGGGGAGTTTGGACATATGTATACACTCATATTGCCATCACTGCAACGCAGGAAAGAAATATACCTGTCATCTCCAAAAGCTTCCTTGTGCCCCCCTTTTTTATTGTTTTGTTAATCACCATACATTACATCATTAGTTTTTGATGTAGTATTCCATGAAATCGGAGGGGAGGACGAACCATGAGAGACGATGGATTCCTTGTGCCCCTTTTTTGATGTGATCTTTTTTTTTCTTTTTCTTTCCTTCCTTCCTTCTTTCCTTCCTTCCTTTCTCTTCTTTTCTTTTCTCTTCCTTTCTTTTCTCTTCTCTTTTCTTTCTTTTGTAGTAAGAACACTTAATATGAGATCTACCTTCTAAATACATTTTTAAGTATGCAGTAGTTTATTGTTAACTATAGGCACTTTGTACAACATATTGCTGTAACTTCCTTGTCTTATATAACTGTAACTGTATGCCCATTGAACAATAACTATCCATATTCCCCTTTCCATATCCTCCATTAATGGTAACCACCATTCTATTATATACTTCTGTACCTTTGACTATTTAAGATGGCTCATATAGGAGTGTTTGTCCTACGACTGACTTACCTTACTTAACATAATGTCATCCAGGTTCATCCATATTATCACAAAGAGCAGGATTACTTTCTTTTTAAAGGCTGAATAATATTCTGTTGTCAATATATACCACATTTTCTTTGTCTGTTCATCTCTTGGTCATTTATATGGTTTCCACATCTTGGATATTGTGAATTTTGGTGCATTGAACATGGAAATACAGATCTCTCTTTGAAATCCTGATTTCAATTCTTTGGATACATACCCAAATGTGAGATTGCTGGATCATATAGTATTTCCAGTTTTAATTTGTTGAGGAACCTAAATATTGTTTTCCAAAAGAGCTATATCATTTTACATTCCTAGCAGTAGTATAGTATAGAAGGATTTCAATTTATCCACAAACTTGCGAAGACATTTTTTTTTACAATAGCTAACCTAACAGGTATGAGGTGATGTCTCATTGCAATTTAATTTGCATTTCCCTGATAATTAGCTATAAAGAGCATTTTTCACATATCTGTTGGCCATTTCTTTGTCTTCTTTGGAGAAATTAAAAGTCCTTTGTCCACTTTGACCAGTTTGTTTTCTTACTATTGAGTTGTATGAGTTCCTTATATGTTTTGAAAATTAACCCCATAGTCAGTTATGTGGCTTGCAAATATTTTCTCCCATTCAGTTGGGAGATTGTCTTTTCACTCTGTTGTTTCTTCTGCTGTGCAGAAGTCTTTTAGTTAGATGAAAACCAACTTGTCTATTTTTTATTTTGCTGCTTGTTCTTTTGATGTCATATCCCAAAAAAATTGTTGCCAAAACCCGTGTCAAAAAGCTTTTTTCCTATGTTTTCTTCTAGTTGATTTATGGTTTTAGGTCTTATCTTTAAATCTTTAATCCTTTGAGTTGATTTTTGTATATGGTGTGAGACAAGGCTCCAGTTTCATTCTCTGCATGTGGATATCCATTTTTCCTAGCACCATTTGTTGAAGAGACTATCCTTTCCCATTGTATATTATTGGTACCCTTGTTGAAGATTAGTTGACTATAAATGTGTGGATTTATTTGGAGGGGGGTCTTAAAGCTTTTCATCTGAGATGTGGTAACCACTGTCACTTCTGCTATTTAACATAGTTTTGGAAGTCTTTTTTTTAAGATTTTATTTATTTATTTGAGAGAGAGAATGAGATAGAGAGAGCATGAGAGGGGGGAGGGTCAGAGGGAGAAGCAGACTCCCCGCTGAGCAGGGAGGCCAATGCAGGACTCGATCCAGGGACTCCAGGATCATGACCTGAGCTGAAGGCAGTCGCTTACCAGCTGAGCCACCCAGGCGCCCATAGTTTTGGAAGTCTTAACCAGGGCAGTTAGATGAGAAATAGAAATAAAAAGCATCCAAATTAGTAAGGAAGAAGTAAAATTATCTGTTTGCAAATGACATGATAGTATATGTAAAAAACCCTAAAGACTCAACCAAAAAAAAACCCAAAACCAAAACCAAAACAAAACAAAAAACCATGTCAGAACAAATTCATTAAAATGAACAATGTTGGATAAAAGCAAACATCCTTCTTAAAAAAAATCCTTCTTTTCTCTAGACCTTAGAGAGATCTTAGGGAGAAAGCATTACGTTTTTAATACTTAGCAATCAGTTCTCTGTAAATGGTCTATAACAAGTTAATAAGATTCCCCTCTATTTTTAGTTTTTTGAGAATTTTATTTGTTTGTTAGATTTTGTTAATTGCTATTTTTTAGTCAATTGATATAATCATAATTTTTCTTCTTTAGCCTTTTGTGGTTGCTTACATTGATTGATTTTCTTTTTTTTTTTTCTTTATTTTTAAAGAGGTGGGGGTTGGTGGAGGGGCAGATGGAAAGGAAGACAGAGAATCTTAAGCAGGCTCTATGCCCAGCCTGAAGCCCAATGAAGGGCTTGATCTCACAACCCTGAGATCATCACCTCAGCTGAAATCAAGAGTTGGACACTTAACCAATTGAGCCACCCAGGTGCCCCACACTGATAAATTTTCTAATGTTGAACCAACTTTGCATTCCTGGACTAAATTCCACTTGTCATCACATATAAATTATATTTATACATTCTTGGATTTGATCCATATGAAAATATTCCATGGATTTGATCAATATGAAAATATTCCATATTTTTAAATGAATTTTTCATAGAAGTTCATGAGTAATATTCATCTGGAGTTTTCTTTTTTTGTATTGTCATCTCTCCTTTTGGTAATAGGGCAGTAACAGTCTTAGAAAACGCACTGGGCAGTATTCTTTTTTCTTTGCTGGGATGGGGGAAATACAGTGTAACTCTTATGTTAATCCTCCTTTAAATGTTTGGTAGAATTCTGCAACTAAAATTTCATCCTGGAAGTTTCTTTTGGGGAGCTTTCCATTTCCGAGGGATAATTTTAATGGGTATGATATATATATATATAAAATTATATTGTGTCAAAACAATTATTTCTAAATTTCCTTAAAAATTAAGAGGACGTGTTTTTGAAAGAAGACATACTATAACAATAACAATATAAACATGAAAATTAGGATCAAAATACTTGATGAAGTCAATAAAGAAGAATAATTAGATGCTAAACTCTATTAAAATAAAAATCATTCAAAATATACTATTTCATATTAACTCTGGAAAGAAATTATTTTAAAAAATAAAATGGTTAACCCAGCACACAAAAATATACCTCACATACAAAAAGCCAAAAAGGAATGAATAATGAGGAATTAAAAATCAGAAATCAGCCAATAATATAGATTTAAGGATACATTCACTAGTTTGAACATTGAAAGAAAATTGATGAAATGCTCCAGTTGAAAGACAAATCCTAAGATGATGACTGGTCGATTAAAATTACTATTATTTTGAACTACCTATGTGCCATTTACCAAAAAAACAAAGGAAAATTAGACAGACATTCTAATTAGAAAAAAAATAGAACAAAGAAGTTAAAAAATATTGATTACAGAAAGTGACATATTCAGAGATCATATTGCCTAGATTTATATAATAGAGTCAAGTAGTTCAGGAAGAATTTAGGTAGCATTGTCAGAGGTATTTTCTCAGGGCAGGTAGAATTTGAGATGAGACCTGAGGGTTATGAAGTAACCGCATTTAAGAGAATGACCAGGTACTGGGGCTTCCCAAGGTGAGGCATATTTATCAAACTTGATTAGGAACTGAGAAAGTAAAATGTGGTATCCAGGCCTGGGGAGAGGGAGAAAAGAGGAGTTGCTGTTCAATGTGTATAAAATTTCAGGTACGCAATATAAATAAATTCTAGATATTTTCTATACAACGATGCGTGTGTAGTTAACAATGCTGCACTATATACCTAAAATTTGTTGAAAGGGTTGATCTCATGTTACCTATTCTTGCCACAATAAAAAAAATAAATGGAGCTCCTGAGTGGCTCAGTCAGTTAAGCATACAACTGTTGGTTTCGACTCAGGTCATGATCTCCCGGTTGTGAGATTGAGCCCGCTCTTGGTGTAGAGCCTACTTAAGATTCTCTCTCTCTCCCCCTCTTCCCCTCCCCCTCTCTAAAATAATAATAATAATAATAATAATAATAATAATAATAATAATAATAAATGTATTCATATATTTTAAGATCTCCTACCTGCATAATACAAGAAAACTATTTTAAAAACCATTACAAATAATAAATAAATTTTATTTAGGGTAAATATCACAATCACATATACATATATCAATGGTTTCCATGTAGTTAAGCTAAATTATTCTGTAGGCAACAGTAGGGAGAAAAAGATAAATTACTAAAATAAAAGTAATATACCTACATAGAAAAACCTAAAATATTTTACTTAGAACTGAAAAAAATAATCTGGAAACAAACGGAGAAACATACTAATTTTCAGCATGTAAAACCCATTTTCTACATACTTTTTATATGAAAGATTATCTTCTAAAATAATCCATGAAATTATAATTTGAATAAAGTTCCAATGATATATTTCAAAACTTTATAAAATGTTTTATAAACCTTATTTGAATGAACAAGTACAACTGAAGAGTCAAATACTAAAAAAGAATGAAAAGAAACACACCCTGTCATTAAAATATATTAACAATTATACACAGACTAGTGTTTAATTTATGACACAGCAGACAAATAAATATGAATAATAAAATGCCAAAAATTTCAGGTGTTTATATGAATTTAGCACATGATAAAGATTCACCAAAAAATACCCATACTGGTTTGCTGGTTTCACATAGTGAAACATCAATTTTGGATATATTTTTTATCTTATTTTAAAAACAGGCTGTCATAAAGTGTTACCACTTTCCTGTCTTTTACCCAGATGTTGCCACTCCCTTGATCTTTATTTTGTCATAGCTTTCCTCTGCTTTACTATCCACAGTATATCCAAACATTGCCCATAAAAGAATATGATGTACATTTTAAGAATTATCAATGATACTATGGAGATAAAGAATGAGGTTAGGGAAAACAGTCAAGGAAAAGTGAGACCACTTAAAGAGAATCACACTTCTTGATGTTTAAATCAAGAAAAATTTAAGGTAGCTCTAATTGCATACAACCCAAGGTGTTTGTTTTTTTTTTAATGAACTCTTTTCTTTTTTGGATTTTAAATAGTAGAACTTAACCAGGAAAATGATGAATGATAAAATATAATTGGTATTAAGAATAATATAAAACATTATTGTAAGTATTATCAATTGACAGAAAATTGGAAACAGCATAAATCTGTACAATTGTATCTAGGAGATTTGAAGTTATACAACAAAAAATACTGAGTTTTTCTAATAAACTCTTCAAGAACTTTGCAAAACTACAAGATTTAGTTCATACATTCTGAATAAATGAATTCGTTGTTTGGAAGAGAAGTATTTAAATGTGAAAGCCAGGGCTTTAGATCTAGCTTTCTTTTGCTTCATCTGCAAGTTTGTCTTTTCTAGGCAAAGCAGTTGGTACTCTACGACAACATAGGTATGTCAACTGAAATATTTACAGAGTTCGGTGTTTAAATTATAAAAAGATGTACTGTGTAAATTCAAATCTGGCTACTAGAATAAAAAAGGAATTACACAAAGCTATTCAATAATGGTGAAACAGCATATTTTCCTGTAAGGAAAACAAATTAGGTTCTGTTTTAGCTAACATTAGTTGTATACTTTACTGATGTTTTCTTATTTCAAACATTTTCCTCCTGACTATTTTGAATCACTTAACGAATTCCAGAATTTCATTAGTTACTAAAACTGAAATAACAGAAAAAATTGTCATCAGTAAATACTGTTTTCAAACATCTTTAACGTATTGCCTAACCTCCTAAGAATAAAAAAAAGAAAGAAAGAAAGAAAGCAGAAGAAACTATGGTTTACTTTAAAAATGAAGCACTCAAGTAATGTGCTGTAAACATGGGAATAATAATGATCACAGGCTGGAAAACAATAGTGATAGATATATTTTAAGAGTTAATGTGTCAAATGACTGGGTTTTGTAATTCTGATACCGTTCAAAACAGAACCTTTACAGAGGAAAAAAAAAAACCAAAAACAAAACAGATAGGCAGAAAGAAGGGGAAAAAGGAGAGGAGAAGTGAGGAGAGGGGAGGGGAGGGAAGGAGAAAAGAGGGAAGGGGAGGGGAGAAAATGAAAAAAATGCCCAGGTATACTATACTAGATTAAAGATACTATGGGAATTACTTCTGGTCCTCCAGCCTGCTTGAGGAAAGACTTGAACAAATTGCTTAACCTCTCTAAATTTACTTTATTATTTAAAAATCAGTACAGTACACATGGTATTTCTTATAAGTATATAGAAAAATATAAATGTTATAATATGCATTTTGTGCTCCTCACCACTTTCTATGAAGGTACTGTATTAATCTATGATGTTTACCTAATGAGCCTTTCTACTTTTTTATAAAAATGTATTTTACTTTCACTTTTCTTCAAAATTTAAATTATTTACTATATTGTTCTATTTAGTTAATTTTCTTGGGAGCATGTATTATATAAATTAATTTTTCCTCTTAAAGGTCAGTATTAACCTTTATTATTATCCTTAAATACATCACTTTTCTTTCTAGATTCTATCCCATTTTTATAGGTACTGTTCTAGTTAATTTTTAAATTTTGTCTTATGTGTATCTTTCTTCCCTTCCCACCTGTGCTTCCTTCTTTACTTCCGTTGCTCCATTCTCACCGTTTTTTCTCTTATCTTTCTTTCCATCTCTCTGTTTTTCTCTTTGTTTCTCTCTCTCCTCCCCTCCTTTTCTCTCTTTCTTTTCTTATCAAAAAGACTTGAAGTAGTTTTTCACATGCCTATATTTTCTTATTTTAATAGCTTAATATTTTCCACTTTCAGAATTTTAACTCTTTATATTTTAATATTTAGTTTTCTTATTTCTTTTACATATCATTTTTTAATGTTCTTTATTTCTTCTAATGTCATTTTCCAGAAACCTTTTTTCTCAATACAGAATGACCTATTTTATAATCTCAAATTCTGAATGATTTTTAGATGAAATTATTTCTAAATCCCAGAGTTTATTAGAGATGAATACTCTGCATCCAAAAGTCTTTATACTCAAGGCAGAGTAATGTTTCCTGTCACCAAGTATTTTAACTGAAGCCTTGTAAATTAAAACTCAGCTACTATTTAAATCTAGTATTTATTGCCAATCCTTATAAACACTCATCACAAAGAGTCAAAGTACATAAACTCCATTAATAATATAATGAAAAATTCAGTTTATAATAATAATAAAACATATACTGTTTAGGGCATTTAATGAATCTAGAAATTGTCAGATTCATTTTTTTTCCTGAGGTTAATGATTGATACATTATGCATGTTGGGGAAAACTGAAAGTAATAAACTTTTCCAAAATAAAATGAAAATGTTATTTTCTGTCTTTGAAAGATAAGAATTAAGATAGTTTATTTGAAGACCTCAAATTTGTAAGGATTACAAAGTCTGGACTGAATTTCATACACATGTATGTAGTAAAGTAAAAGAAAGAACAATGAAAACTTCTCATCTCCTTGAGAGACACATGGATGCACTTTGTGATTGTCTTTATACTCCCAGAAAGAACCCTGAGTTCGTTGGGGAAGTATTTGTTGATGGTTCCAAGTGTCAGAAAGCCTGTGATCTTGCATTGTAAAATAAAAAAGTTAGTCATTTTATTGTCTGTTATGTTTTAAAGAAGACACACTAAGGTAGAGAAAGTGGAAAGGTGGTACCTCCCTCAAAAAAAACCAAAAAAAACAACTGTCATTTTATCCTTACACATGGCATTATTCTGGCTCTTCACAAATAGGCAATAATGACTTCTGATCAAGCATGTTCTTACATAGGCAGCCACAATGATGTTGAACAGAAAACCACAATTAGCTTTGCCAGGAGTGAACATTTTAAGGGGAGGTAATGGTGGAAAGAGCCAGAGAGGAAGCACATTGTTATTAGCTGCATGAAGATGATGTCTGGTAAAATTTCTGGTGACTCCAAAGCAAATGTGAATGACCTTTTTGGGAGCTGAGATCCTGAATGAAGTAGAGGCAAAAAAAAAATAGGATTTAGGGTTATACATACGTTCATAGTTATTCAGCTATTTAACAATGCTTCAGGTATGCAATTCATTCCTTGAAACACATCACACACCGTTTGCAGTGATGTGGATGGAGCTAGAGTGTATTATGCTAAGCAAAGTATGTCAGAGAAATACAAATACCATACTCTTTCACTCATATGTGGAATATAAGAACAAGCCAAATGAACGTAAGGGAGGAAGAAA
Organism: Mirounga leonina; assembly: GCF_011800145.1. Lineage (NCBI taxonomy): Eukaryota > Metazoa > Chordata > Mammalia > Carnivora > Phocidae > Mirounga > Mirounga leonina. Next base: position 55,639,180 of record NW_023270415.1, read on the forward strand.
AGAGAGAGAGAGAGAGGCAAACCATAAGAGACTATTAACTATAGAGAACAAACTGAGGGTTGCGGGAGGGGAGGTGTGTGGAGGGATGGGTTAAATAGGTGATGGAGATGAAGGGGGGCATTTGCTGTAATGAGCAGTAGGTGTTATACATAAGGGATGAATCACTAAATTCTACTCCTGAAATCAGTATTACACTATATGTTAACTAACTAGAATTTAAATAAAAACTTGAAACAAGCAAACAAAAAACACAACACACATATGCATGCATGCACATGCTCTCTCACACACACACACACACACACACACACAAATGAACATGCAGAAATAATCAAGCTCCTTTAGGATAGGAGTTTTAGAAAGTAGAACCAAATTTGAATTTTTATTTTATGTGGCATGCTTTTTCATATCTTTAAAAATATTTGGTATTTCACTATAAAATTGACTATATTACTAAGAATATTGATAACAGGGTCTATAGAGTAAACAGTAGAACAAGAAATCATATTTGAATTCCCTGATATTTTCTGAATGCTATGGGTAGAGTTTTGAAAAATAATGTTTTTAAGTATACTAAAATTATCCTCCTTATAGGGAAATACCATGTTTCAAAGTTATTTAAAAAATCAAGAATTAGATTATAATATTTTGAAGGTTTTACTCTATTCATTCACGACTAAGTCAAATATTATACACTAAAATTAATGAACTACTAGAAATTTCATTAACTACTAAGTGTAGAGAAAAATGTAATCAATGAAAAGGTTGTATACTTGGTACTGCATTTTTCATATACAGTTGAAAAGACGTGTTAATTATACTTTCTCCAGTATGGTATTTCTTAGGTAATCAGTATCTCCAAAAGATAATTAAAACTATATTTCCTTATGACTATTTTCCTAGATTTCATGTATCATTGTTTCATTACTATTGCAAGGATGATTAAAAGTTTTTTAAAATATTTTGACTAAAGAAATGATTGAATGTATGCATATATAAATATATATACATATATATGTACAATTGTATTATTTTAACATCTTATACTAGAAGTTCTCTGCATGGAGATAAATTTGTTACTGTTCTAAAAGAGAATGGGATGTGGCAAAGAAAGTAGAATGGAAGTCATCAGATAGGAATGAAGAAGACTGATAATAGTACTTGAGGAAGGGTTATTTTTGAGATGGTCACCAATTCTCTCTCTTGCAATTGCCATTAACAAAAAATTTCATAAATGATTTATGGTGATTTTTTCCAGTATAGTTATGATTTTAATTTGAACATATGTGTGCACTCACACATGTGATCTCATGTTAGACTGACAAAGTTTTACAAGAAGCACTAAAGATAGAATGGAAGCAGAAACCCCAATGAAACAAAGACTACAAGGGTAAGAGCCTCTATTAATTCAATTTCAACTTTTTTCAACATTTGTAGAGACCTTTAGAAGTGCTTTACATTTCTAGAGTTTATAGAATTGTGGAATTCAAACCAAGGATAGGGAGGTCTACCTAAAACTTAAAGTACTTAAGAAATTGGCCGAAATAAATGGTAAAGAATAATAATTAAATAAATTATCCCATACAATCAAGTTTACCACTTTATAGAGAGAGATTTTTCAAATATCTCTTTGCAGTATAATATGAGGTCAAAATAGATGCTGGTGTGTATGTATTTTTTTCCTTTTATATTGTGATCTGTGCAGCAACCTTGAGCAAATTATTTGACATTTCTTAACCCTAGTTTCCTTATCTGTGAAATGTGATTAACAGCCACACCTCAGAGAATTGTACAAGGATTTGACTATACAATGCATGTAAATACATAGAAAATGACAAGCATACACTGAAACATCTAACAGATGTCTAGTTGTTGTTGTTACTATAGACTTGATCAAATTAGGTTGCTCTTACTTTCCTTTGTAGCATCCAGAATAATCTTCCTTCTCTTATACCTTATTTTAGAGACTTTGGAAATCAGAAAGTGTTGTGTTCCTTCTATTCAAGGGAAACATGAAAGTGGTGTATAAGAAAGTTGTAAAGATAATTATCTGGGCGAATAATATATGCATAATGCATTTATACTGATGACATAATATTGATTATATTGACACAAAATGTTAGGAATCATGCTAAATATTATGGAAGTTATGAAGATAAGCATTTTTTTAACTTTGATGTTGATGTTTCTCATTAAGGAAGATGTAATTGCTTTCATTACTAAAAAAAAGTACGATTTGCATTCAGAAAGGAAGAAATTGCTTCTAGCTGAGAGACTGAGTAGAAAAATGGAAGAAGTAACATTTGAGTTATTATTTAGAAGAAGAGTATGATTCTTACAGGTGGAGATTATCTGGGACACATTATTCTAAAGAGAGAAAAGGGCCAGGTGAAAGTGTGGTGTTAGGAATTCATTCTCTTAACTAATATTTATTGACACTCTACTAAATACTAGGCACTGTGCAGGGTGATAGGAGTAAAATGTAAGTGCATATAATCTCGACCAGGCCATTAGGTCTAGGACAGTTATTTAAACTAAGATCTGAAAGACAAGTGTTAGTTAATAGAGGGGAAACAATATGGAAATGGGTGTCACAATAGAAGCACAAAAAGAGAGACCATGGTGATTTATTTTTTATTGTTTTATTTTTAAAGATTTTATTTATTTTTTTGGCAGAGAGAGACACAGAGAGAGAGGGAACACAAGCAGGGGGAGTGGGAGAGGGAGAACAGGCTTCCCACGGAGCAGGGAGCCCCATGCGGGGCCCAATCCCAGGACACTGGGATCATGACCTGAGCCGAAAGCAGATGCTTAACGACTGAGCCACCCAGGCGCTGGACCATGGTGATTTAGAGAAACTAAAGGAAGCCAGGATATCAGGGGTCTGGAAATCAGGAGGGATGTATTGAGAGGTGACTGAAAATCTGGAAGAAGTCAAACCACACAGCATCCTGTAAGCAAGCAATGTCAAGGGCCTGATCTTTGTGACAAGGGCAGTATGAAATCATTGAGGATATCCAGGAAGGCAGGGCTGCATATGATTGCATCTCTGTCTGAAAATTTCACTATGACTACAATGGAAAATGAAATGGAAAAAAGAATACTCAGGACAGGCAACCAGTTAGTGACTATTATAATACTCTAGGTGAGAACCACTGGTGGAAAGTATACTTGAAAAATACAAATTTAATTTATTTTTATTGAAAAATAGTTGACATACAATGTTATATTAGCTTCAAGTGTACAATGTAATGATTCAACAATTCTATGTATTATGCTATGCTCACCATGATAAGTACAGGCACCATCTTGCCTTCATAGAACATTATTATATTATTGACTATATTCCCTATGTTAAACTTTTCATCCCCGTGACTTATTTATTTTATAACTGGAAGTTTGTACCTTTTAATCCCCTTCACCTATTTCCCCAGTTCCCCCACTCTCTGGGAACCAACAGTTTGTTCTCTATATTTAAGAGTCTGTTTGGTTTTTTGTTTGGTTGTTTGTTCATTTGTTTTGTTTTTTAGATTCTACATATAAATGAAATCATATGGTATTTGTCTTTTACTGTAAATTCTTTCACTTAGCAAAATATTTTCTAGGTCCATCCATGTTACTGCAAATGGCAAGATTTCATTTTTTTATAGCTGACTAATATTCCATTATATATATCACACAACTTCTTTAAACATTTATCTATTGATGAACACTTGTGTTGCTCCCATAATATGGCTATTGTAAATAATGCTGTACTAAACATAGGGGTGTATATATCTTTTCAAATTATTGTTTTCATTTTCTTTGTGTAAATACCCATTAGTGGAACTACTGGATTGTATAGTATTTCTGTTTTTAATTCTTTTTTTTTTTTAAAGATTTTATTTATTTATTTGAGAGACAGAGAATGAGAGACAGAGAGCATGAGAGGGAGGAGGGTCAGAGGGAGAAGCAGACTCTCCGCTGAGCAGGGAGCCCGATGCGGGACTCGATCCCGGGACTCCAGGATCATGACCTGAGCCGAAGGCAGTTGCTTAACCAACTGAGCCACCCAGGCGCCCTCTGTTTTTAATTCTTGGAAGAACCTCCATACTGTTTTCCACAATGGCTGTACCAATTTACATTTCCACCAACAGTGCACAAGGATTCCCTTCCCCCAACATCCTCAGTGACACTTGTTATTTCTTGTCTTTTTGATTCTAGCCATTTGACAGGTGTAAAGTGGTATCTTATTGTGGTTTTGATGAAGTCAGTTTTAATGAAACAAATTGTATCTTGAATAAAATATAATAGTTGGGAATACAAATTTAAAGCCAAAATATTACAGGAACAATAAAAAACTAAAATTTTGAATATAATATGATGGTGAGAAAGCCAAAAGATATTGAACAAAATGTAATATAAAAAAGGATTCTGAGAAAAAATATCTCTCTAATCTAGCTTCTTTATAAAAAAGGGATTTGCAAGGAGACCAACTGGAAAAGGTATGCTAATTGCAGTGGTACAGAATCAAATAGAGCACTAGAATATAGATGTAAGGTGATTGGGAGTAGAAGAAAATATAAATTAAAACAATTTAAAATTCAAAGTAGATAAAAATAGAGGAATTATTCCGTAGGATAATATATACCACCTTCAAAATATTTTTTAAATTAAGACAACTTTTTAAAACACTTAGAGTTCACAGCAAAATTGAGGGGAGATACAGAGATTTCGAATACACTCTCTGCCCCCACACATGCATAGTATCTCCCATTACTTATATCCCCCCACCACAGTGTTCATTTATATTTTAATCAATAAGCTTACATTGACACATCATAATGAACTGAAGTCCATACATTATATTACAGGTCACTCTAGGTGTTGTACAGTCTATGGGTTTGGACAAATGAATAATGACATTTATCAATCACTATGGTATCATACAGAGTATTTCCACAAACCTAAAAATTGTCTGTGCTCCTCCTATTCCTCTCTCCCCACCCAGCCAACACTTGTATACCAATGATCTTTTTACTGTATCCATAATTTTGTTTTTTCCAAACTTTCATATAATTGGAATCAACACAATATAGCCTTTTCACTTAGGAATATGCCCTTGATTTATTTTCATGCCCTAATACTAATTTCTTTTTAACACAGAATAATAGATCTTTTGGAATTATTTATTTATTTATTTTCATACCCTAATACTAATTTCTTTTTAGCACAGAATAATATTCCAGTATCTGGATGTACCACAGTTTACTTATCCATTCACCTACTGAAGGACATCTTGGTTGCCTCCAAGTTTTAGCATTTATAAATAAAGCTGCTATAAACATCTATGTACAAGGTTTTTTTTTTTTTTTTTTTTTTTTTTTTTTCAGAAATAAGTTTTTAACTCTTTGGTAAATACCGAGGAGTGTGATTTCTGGATCATATGGTAAGAGTATGTTGAATTTTGTAAGAAATTGCCAAACTCTTCCAAAGTGGCTGTACCATTTTCATTTCCATCAGCAATGAATGAATGATTTCCTATTGCTCCACACCCTCACCAGCATTTAATGTTGCCAGTGTTCTGGATTTGTGCCATTTTAATAGGTGTGTAGTGGTATCTTATTCTTGTTTTACTTACATTTTCCTATGGCAAATGATATGGAGTATCTTTTCATATGTTTATTTGCTGTCTGTGTATTTTCCTTTGTGAGGTGTCTGTTAAGCTCTTCTGCCCATTTTTAAATTGGGTTATTTGTTTTCTTATAGTTGAGTTGTAAGAATTCTTTGTATATTTTGGATAACAGATGCAAAATAGTCAACACAGTATTGAAGGAAAAGAATGAAGTGGGAAGATTGATACTAACCAATATCAAGACTTAACTGTAAACCTGCAGTAATCAAGACAGTGTGGTATCAGTGAAAGAATAGACAGAAAGATTTGTAGATAGAAATTGATCTACATAAATATAGTCAATTAATCTTTAACAAAGAAGCAAAGGCAAAACAGTGGAGCAAAGATGGTCTTTTCAACAAATGGTGCTGGGACAACTGGACATCTACATGCAAAAAAAAAAAAAAGTGGATCCAGAAGAGGACTTGCACCTTTCACAAAAATCAACTCAAAATGTATCATGGACCTAAATGTAAATTGCAAAACTATAAAACTCCTAGAAGATAATATAGAAGAAAGCCTAAGTGACCTTGGGTATGGCAATGACTTTTTAGGTGCAACACTAAAGAAACAATCTGTGGGAGAAATAGTTGATAAGTTGGGTTTCAGTAAAATTAAAAACCTCTGCTCTTGGAAAGCCAATGTCAAGAGAATGAGAAAAGAAGCCACAAACTGGGAGAAAAAATTTACAAGACACATCTGATAAAGGCCTGTTATTCTTCAGTATATTTTGAATGATGTCAAAATATTCATATTTGAATATGAATTCAAATGATGAATTTTATTCATATGATGAACTTTATTCTTCACAAAATCTTAATTCGAAGTGTTGTCTGGTTTGGACAGTGTTTCATTTTTTTCTTCTCTATGGTCAGCTCTAATGCCTGCTAACTTGACAAAGTACTGTGTAGAATTACTTCACAAGTGTATCACATCAAACTGGAAAAGCCAAGAAATAAAAGCAAGAAGCACTATCAACAAATATGATTGACCTATAACATCCCAGATATATGTTCCCTGAAGCTTTAAAATAGACTTACAATACAAGAAAATGGGACAACTGCTTGTGAAATATTTAGCATGGAGATAGGGATACCTTTAAACACCTACCTACACACACATACACACACACACACTAATTCTACATTTGCTACAATTAGTTTTTGTGTAGTTGGCCAAAATATTTGAGACTTAATGTCTTTAAAACCTCAGTTTTTGTTAAGAAAATTAATCAATTTCCATTTCTAAAGTAATGAGAAATTAAAATCAGCAACGAGAAATTAAAAGCAAACTATTTTAGTGTTCTTAAATCACAAATTTATAGAATGCAAATACTATGGTTTTGTATCCTCCCTCACTTTTCATATGACATAAATGCAAATCGTTTTATAAACATTTTTAGTGATGAACTACACTTAAATTATGGCACAAAGGATTTATGTTAGACCAGTGTTTATAGAATAAATTGTTAGAAGAACGGATACAGAGTCATGAGAGTAAACAGTATAGAAAGTTTGGAGTGAGATACAAACAAAAAAGACATATTGAATTGAAAATATTTTAGGGGTTGCAAAACTCATTTAGGTAGAAATTTTGTAGTGCTGTGTTCCATGATTCATGTATGTTTTGGTTGCAGTGAAGAAGACATTATGAGTTCCATATATGTACATTTTGGTGTGCTAGGATACTACAATGTGAGGATACTACAGTATGGTATTTGCTGAGTTTAAGATATTGTAGTTTCCTCTGATGTATTTTTCATCAAGGTTGGGTTGGCCAAAGGGGAGAATAATTTTAAAGAAAATCACCAGATTTTATATGGAAATAATGCCTACTTCCACATGAACTTTGGGCTGATAGGTCCGGATGTTGTCAGTTTAGGTGTTTGAAGCAAAGCCACACTATGATTTGAATTCTTATTCTATATCCTGGATGACATGATGTTATTTTCCAGAAGTGAGAAAGGTATTCAGGTTCAGTTCGCTTTCAAAATGAAACATATAACAATTTAGAACTTTGATTCCCCTCTCTTTTCTGTTTTCTATTCCTTCTCAGTCCATGGTTCTGGCTTTTTAATACACCCACCATTTTTGAGGAGATGGTAAATGCATCAGAGAAAAAAATATATATTATAAATTGACTTATCAAAGTTGAACTGATTCTCATGACAAATTTGAATATTTTCTTTTTTTAACTCTAAGGTATTAGAAGAATTGAGAAGGACAGAGAGAGGGGAAGGAGAAAGGAAACCCAACCTTATCTCAATGGGAATGTGGGGGAATGAAAAGTGATAACAGGGACAGGGAACCCTGTTTTACCATGAGTATAAATGCTCTGGTACTATGCAATTTTGATAGTATAAAGTTAAAGAATCAAGCAGTGGATATAAGATGTTCAATAAAAGAGGCTCAGATAGTAACCAGAAGACATGTGTATTGAAAGTTTTCAACAAAGATGACAAACTTGTCTTGAGACCTAAGGAGTACTGACCTCTAAGTTTTATGCCTTGCATATCAGCACTAAAACACTTTGACTTTGAGCCTCCTAATGAAGTACTATACTTTGTAATCTATCCAATTAAAGTCATCTGATGCAAATGCTGTTTTTGGTTGTCTCTTAAATTTAATCCTACACTAAGAAATTCTCATGTCTTTATTTACAAAGCAGTCAATAAAATTGGCAGAATATTTGCACATTGAAGTATAGCATCTGCCTACCTCTTACCAATTAAAACTTAAATGTTATACTCCCACTTTCTTGAATTTAACATAATCATCATGCATTCTATTCTGTTTTATTTAAACCTTCATTCTTCTGGAAAATTCAACAAAACATAATTTTATAACATCTTCCTTCATTCCTTTATCTAAAATGCTTTATTTCACCCTAGAGCTCCTTAGGAGGATGATAAAGAATTAATGTATGTGTAGATATTTACATATGCTTATTTACATTATATATATTTTACATTATATATTTTTTTTATATTTTATATATATGTGTGTGTGTGTGTGTATATATATATATATATATATTTTTTTTTTTTTTAAAGCCAAATGGATAGTTAGAAATCAGGTAACTCCTTGAGAATAACTTCTGGGCATTAGATATTTTGACTATCATTAGAATATTTTATATTCTCAACTGACATGAATTCTTATTTGTTCCTCAAAATTGAAATTGAAATTTTTTTAAGAATTGATATCACACAATTTTGAATTATGACTTTTCAAAACTATATATATATATTTATAGTAAAATAGTAGTAAAAATATAAAATATAAAAATAAAGTTATCATATGAATAAACTTGTTATAGGAATTTTTTAATTCTGGTTTTCAGGTTTAATTTAGAGTCAAATGTGTTTTATATCTGAAAGAGATTTTTCTAATTTACAATTTTTGTTAGGAATTCTTTCTTGTCAGCTTCTGATTAGCATGTTTTTCTCCCTATGATTGGGTTGTATTATTTATTTTAACAAGAAAGGCAATGGGATATAATATAATGAATATGAGATTTGTATTAAGATGCAGATTTTACTAGCTGAGACACATACTGGGTTTATATTCATAAGCAAAGCACATTTTTTCCTGAGATTTATTTAAAAGTAAATAAAAACTTAAATATGAATTTTTAAGAAAACTGCATTAGTTAATGTATATATTTGTGTATTTCCACGCATGTGCCATATGTCAGACATGTTGCTACGTTGCCAAGACCACTCCCTCTCTATGTGTGTGTGTGTATACATATATATACACACACATATATATTTGTCATTTTCCACAAAGTTGATATTATTTTGGCCCCCTTTGGACATTTAGACACAAAAAACACAGGTTGAGAGAGGTATCCAAGATTTAACCTAAGAAAAAACACTCAGTTGCAGATGTAAGCAAGCATGCAGGAGGTTTATTTGGGTATGCTCTTGGGATCATCGCCTTTGAAAGGAAAAGAAAGGGAACAGGTCTGGGTAAAGGGAATAGTTAGGCCATGATACAGTCCTGCAAAATATTCATGTGACCCGATAGGAAACTTTGAAGCCAGAATGGCCCTTCATTGTTGTCTCAAATTAGGGCAAAAGGTCAGGTCTTTATTTGCCTGTATTAACCAGTCATTAGATGCAAGCTTCCCTGGGAAAAGGGTGTGATATTTAGTGAGACAAATCTTCTTAGCTGAGACAGTTCCTAGAGAGGTCTGACAGTTGAGGCATATCTGCCAGCAGCACTTCCAACAACAGGTAGAATCATTCCCTCAGTCCTGAAGGATCTGGGTGGCACATCACAGTGTAATGCACTGCATATCATGCTTAAAAAACAAATGTAGAAGAAAGTTAATATCCTACCCCACAGCCATTCTCCACCTTCTTTTTTCTAATAGAACCTCAATTTAGTTGAAATTACTCTGGCCGTTATTTATGTCAGGGAAGATGTTTGTATCTCCAGATCCCAGACTCAGAGAAAAAAAATATGGTTAATACAAACAGCTCTTTTCCACTAGGGTTCTGGGAGAGAATTAAATCCTAATGCCCTGAGACATTCATTATATGTAATAAAGTAACTTCTCTCCCATGTACCTGAAATGGTGCTGACCATGTACTGTTCTTGGAAAAAAATGAGAACATAGTGTTTTATAGTGCTTTATTCTGTCCTGTAAACCTGGTGGGAAAAAGTTAAACCAATCCATGTGGTCTCATTAGCTTTTGCATGGTGGGCATTCCGAGATACTTCTGTGAAGAGTGAGGGGCATGATTCTTAGGGGACTTTTTGGAAGGCTTTTCTTGTGCTTAAAGGACAGGTCAAGAGAGGGATATTTTCATACTTATATCTATACACTAGGATATGAAGATAAATTGCTTAAATATTGTATCTCCATGTATAAAGCCGAAAAATATTAAGAATGACAGAGAAAAGATGGAGAACACAGATCCTTGAGGATTTAAGAAGTAGCCATCCTGGATCCTCCTTATCAACTCCCATCAGTATATGTGAGGTTAAGAGGGAAAAAAATCTATTATTTAAACACATTTTTAAACCCATATAGGGGTTAAAAGCATCTTAATTGTCACAATAAGTAACAACTTACATATTTATGACTAACCCCATATCCTGTCCACTTTCCATTATATGTGCTGTCTCCTAAATGCATATGATGCCAAAATATATCTGATAGTGTTTTACAAAACAAAATATATTTTTACAAAGCAAACAGATGTGTTATTTATGAATGATTTTTACTTCCATGGATCTACGGAAGCCAGATAAGGTTTCTGAGGCCCTTGAACATATTCCTCCTCCATCCATGGGTCTGGGCACATTACTTAGCCATCAGAGACCTCAGCTTAAAATACTTTTCCCATTACTCCTAGGACTCTATTCTTTGCCACTTGTATCCCAGCACCTTTCCCCCACCACACACACACTTTTTTTTTTTAAGCAGTGAATGTCATGTGTGCTATTCTTTTCAAGGGGAGTATAGAAAGCAAGGGTTTAGAAAGAGTGGATGACAGAGAAATGGGTTATTGCTGGTTGTATTTCAGATTTAACCATGTGTTAAATTGAGAACTCTGTTCACATACTACTACGATTTCAAATATAAATTAAGAAAACAAACTAGTTTTAGGCTGGAGATAAAGTGTGATAAAATTTAATGGATATTGAAATGTTAATTCACCATTTTGTCTGAGCCCTTGTGTGCCTTTGAGGCTCAATGTCCTAGTTCACCAAATGAAACCTGTGGATTTCATGGTTTCTAATGCCTTTCCAAATCCAAATTCTGTGAATTCTCTTTCTATTGCATTAAAATACTAATGACATACCAGTCAATTTTTTCTTATATGTGAAACCTCTTTAAAATGCTAGATTTTTATTTTTTGAAAAGAGAAAAACAATTAACAGGTTGATTTGTGAACCTTTTACACAGTATGAGCAAGAAGAACATTCTGAAATACTTTTAAGAATCATTGTTTTTGAGGAAAAAATCTCTAGTAACTGCATCTTAACTAAAGTGTTTTTATATTTTAATAGAGACAATTTTATGGTTGGAATCATACAGTCATGATTTTAGGGAAAAAAATAAATTCAGCTAAGATAGCTCCCATATATTAATAACCTCATTTAAATTACGTTATAAAATAAAACAAAAAATGAAAAATCTTTAAGTGGAATACCAATTAAAAATTTATTTCATTTCTTGAGAAATGAGTAGTGAAAATGTGAATGAATTCAGAGAGAAATCTAGGAACAATTATAAATGTAGAGTCATGGGTTATATTTGATAAACTTTGCTGTTTCTTGTCATTTTAGGATTAATATTATTGAACATTGTATTGAGTCAAGAGATCCTGTCATATTTTTTATTATTGATCTAAGTCTATATTAATACTATATAACTCATGATTATTTTCCTTTCTACTTGGAAATAATGAAATAGACTAATAGGGGCTATTAAATAAAACTCCCTAAGAATTTTTTTTTCTAAGATTTCTGTGCCCAAATTTTAAAGGTAGATTTGTATATAAATTGTATATAACCTCAAAACAAAAAACAAACATTTTCAGCTAAGTTTTTATTTAATATTTCTACTTATAGAACAGAAAGTTGATACTTAAACCCATGTTAAACATGTGATAAATGTATGATTGCTTATAACTACTGCCAATCGACTATCCACTAAGAATTGAGTCAAAATTGATTACTTACACAGAAGGTATTCCTGCCTCTTTGAAGCAAATGCATTTATGGCTAATACCTTGTGTATCTATTCCCTAAGAGATGGACCAGTTTTCAAGAAAGGCAGTCTCATGCACAGTTTTTAGATATCCCTCACCCCAGGTCAAATAAGAATGGGCTCTTTTCTTAAAAGGCCCACATAGCCTTTGCCAGGTTTATCACCTTGTATGGGAATATCTTTCCCTGGTCATGGTCAATGATGGTTCCTCTATTCTTCTGAAGCGTTTGTGTCAATGGCCCTCAGGCAGGCCCCGAACTTTTAGCACTTCAAACTCTAAGGGAGAAGAAGGTGTCCAGCTCCTGCAACAGGAAATGTGTGTGCATAGGATGATTTCACGATGTTGCTGCCAGAGTCACCCACTAGTCATAAACTACTAACACAAACTGTTGGAGCTGATCATTCTCTGACTCTTCTCTGTGTGAGTAAGTGTTGTCAATCCAGTGCTTGACTGTGCTGTGTTTTCTTTGGCAACTCCTATACCAAGATGCAGTGAGCAGAAGTATTTGGTTTTCTGTTCCTGGAGGCTGGCATTATGATGACCTTTGCTATCCTCCATGTAGTTGGAAGTCTTCCCCTATCATTGGTGACCATTCATGGTGTTCTGGTCAATAGCAGTTATGCTCAGACACAGCAAAAAGAAAAGAAGTAAAAATAAATATAATAATATGAGGGCAGAAAACAATGTTGTAATGGGTGGTGCCATCAGTTAAGCACCAGACTCTTGGTTCTGGCTCAGGTCAGGATCTCAGGGTCATGAGACTGAGTCCACAACAGACTCAGCGCTCAGTGTGGTGTGTCCTTAAGACTTTCTCTCCCTCTCTCTCTGCCCTTCGCCCTAACTCTCTCTCCAAAATAAATAAATCTTAAAAAAAAAAAAGAAAAGAAAAGAAAACAATGTGGTAAATATAAATGTTGTGCAATGTTGTTTTGAATACAAACTCAGTAGTGGGGCTAAATTAGCCCTAGACAAAAGATTATTATAAACTTGCTAAAATAATATTAAAAGCAAGCCTCAAAATAATCAAATATTTCCAAGTAACTTAACTGCATACTGAATATTTAAGATTTTATGCAAGAAAACCCAGCACACAAATGTAAAATTCACAATGTGTGGCATTTATTAAAAAATTATAAAACATTTTAAAAAGCAAGAAAATATGACCTATAACCAAGAAGATTTCAGTAAATAGAAATAGGTAAAAGAATACACAAGCATTTCTGTTAGTGTTTTTCATTTCTAGCATTTCTTATTGGTACTTTCTTAGAATTTTCATCTCTTTTCGTACATTACCATCTATTCTTGCATGTGATTCACTTTCCTTTACATGTAGCCCTTAGCATGTCAGTTATAGTTGTTTTAAATTCCTGGTCTGATTATTCCAGCATCCTGCCATATCTGAATCTGGTTTTGATGCTTGCCCCGTCTCCTCAAACTGTGTTTTTGCCTTTTAGTATGTCTTGTAATTTTTTTTCTTGATAGGCAGACATTAGGTAGAAGGAACCCTGTAAAAAGGACTTTAATGATGTGGTGGTAAGGTGTTAGGGGACAGGAATCTTTCTGTAGTTCTATGATTAGATTTTGGTCTTTCGAGCCTGTGCCTTTGGACTATGTACTTTACTTGCACTTCTTACCCTCCCTTCCCTGAAGTCAGACAGGATGGCTAAAGTGGGCTGGAGTTGGGTATTTCCCTTCTCCCAGATCACTTAGGTTCTGAAAAAACCCCAACAGATTCAGCTCTGCTTAAATAGTTTCTCCTGAGGACAGACCTTGTTAAGAAGAACAGATGTTCTATTTTAAAAGTGGTTCCTTTTCCCTTCCCACTGCTACAGGCATGAGGGGATTTTCCTCAGATATTTACTGCCAGGGCCTGATAGATCTATTGGAGCTAAAATTTATAAAAGTGTGAGGGTCTTCATATGACTGATTCCCTCTGAAGTTGTTAACTCTCAAATTTGTCCACACTGAGTCCAGCAATGCATCAACTACATTTTAGGTTTCCCTACCCCAACACTGATTTCTACACAGGTTTCAACTCATGGTAAGTTGCAATTATCTATATTTTCCTGTCTGTCTTTCCACTGGGGGGCAAGAGGGCAGCGGTTAGCCCTGTGACCTCACCTCTCATGGATCTAAGAGTTGTTGCCTTTTCAGTTTATTTAGTTTTTTTTGTTTTTGGTTTTTGGTTTATGTTTTTGTTTAGCTGTTGTTAGGACAGAGTGGTAACTTCCAAGCTTCTTACATGCCAGATAAGAAACCACAAAATTTTATTTTGTTAAATGAATAAATATACCCAGTAAGCCCTTACCTTATTCTAGAAGGCCTATGATTGAAAACTATCAGAATTCCAATTCCTACTCCTCATGTTCAGTCTTCCCAATAGAGTAATTATCTTCTGATTATTTGGTGTTGTATAAATTGATTTAATTATGATATTTAAACATTAATTTCCTAACTTACAGATGATGGAAAAAACTCTACTGGCAGCCAATCTGGAAAGTTGAGACTATGGGTCCTTTGCATAACTTCCTAATGTATCCCTCCTTGCATAAACAGATATATCTTATTATAGTAAACGGCCATTGATCTTCTTGGGATCTATTACGTTTTTATTCATTATCACCCTTCATTCTAATAGAAATGTATTTAACATGATGAATATCAGAAATTTTAGGAGACTGTGTGAAAGTTAGCAAATACAGTTTTAAACTCAATATCTGGTACCTAAATGGCAGATGGGTGAATTTCACTGGCAAACTACAATGGCAGGTGGTTATTTCACTACATTTTAATATAAAGCAGATAAGACACAGGTAAAGTCCCTAAAGGAGAAAGAGGGAAAGGATATCCCTGGCCTAGGAAATTATTGAGTAGGGAAGAGTGAATTAAGGGGACACTGGATTTGGCATAAAACATATTTTCTTGAGACATCCATCCAGAATTTTCAATTGCAGAGATTGGGAGAAAGGATCTTTCGTAGTATGTAATTGAGTAGAGTTTACTGTAAGTATATTGTTAAGCAAACAACCAACTCTGAGTGACAAACCTTTCCAGGTTCTGACAACTAACTGTCAAGTGAAGCAAAGTAAACAGGTCTCCAAGTGACAAACAGCAGACAATAGATATTTGACAATATATGTCATCAAATTACTCAGTTTAACTGAAGGTATGGCAGTGCCTGCTCTGTTGTTTTTCTGAGACATCTAATGATAAAACAACATGACTGGTCACATTTCAGTCTTTCCTGCATGTATTAGAAGGGAAATATTTCTGAATAAATACATCTCCACAGAATTCCTTAGAGCTTCATAGATTCAAATGTGAAACCAAGGTTGAAAAGTACTAGAAAGGGTTGAGGCTTTTATCTCATGATCCAAGACTTTATCATCATGGTTCTGGTTTGTGGGTTGTTTTTTGTTTTGTTTTGTTTTGTTTTGTTTTGTTTTGTTTGTCCCATTTGGATTTTTGGATTTTTGGTAAGATGAAACCTAATATTGCTTCTTGCCTGGGGTATGAACTCCTGGAGAAATATTGTGATGAGTTGGTTAAAAATAGAAATTTTAGAGTTATAAAGTTCTGTATTTAATCTGTAACTTTCTGTTTTGTTTTGTTTTCTGGTTTTGTTGTTTTGTAAGTAACCCTTCTGAAACAATAGTGAATGAGGGAATTAAACAATGCCATGAAGGTGGAAGATAGCAGACTCCTTGAGTTTAGTTACTATATATAATAATTATTAAGATTTAGTTTGTCATTTGGTAGCAATGGTTGGAGTTATAGGGATTGTGAGTGTGTGGGAATATAGGACTTTGATGATATTTGTGACAGGTGGTGTTTTGGTAGCTGCAGGCCTTAGCAAGTTGAACTTTAAGTGGGATTCAATGGACAGGAAACATAATGTGAAACGTTATTCTAAAAGTTGTATTCCTTGGCCCCTATAGGTCCCTGAGATGTATTCAGGGGTCTGCAAGGCCAAAACTATTTTATAATAATTTTTAGAAAATAATACTAAGACATTCTTTCCTTTTTCTTTTTTTTAGTGTGTTAATTTTTGCACTCATACAAAAGCAGTGGTAGGTAAAATTGTCAACTACTCAGCACAAATCAAAACACCTCTCCCATCATGTAATAGTCATTGTATTTTTTTAAATTTTATTTTATTATGTTATGTTAATCACCATACATTACATCATTAGTTTTTGATGTAGTATTCCATGATTCATTGTTTGCATATAACACCCAGTGCTCCATTCAATATGTGCCCTCTTTAATACCCATCACCAGGCTAACCCCTCCCCTCACCCCCTCCCTTCTAAAACCCTCAGTTTGTTTCTCAGAGTCCATAGTCTCTCATGGTTCGTCTTCCCCTCCGATTCCCCCCGCCTTCATTTTTCCCTTCTTACTATCTTCTTTTTTTTTTTTTTAAACATATAATGTATTATTTGTTTCAGAGGTACAGGTCTGTGATTCAACAGTCTTACACAATTCACAGCACTCACCATAGTACATACCCTCCCAAATGTCTATCACCCAGCAACCCCATCCCTCCCACCCCCCACCACTCATTGTATTTTATTTATTTTTTTTAAAGATTTTTATTTATTTATTTGACAGAGGCAGAGCGAGACACAGCAAGAGAGGGAACACAAGCAGGGGGAGTGGGAGAGGGAGAAGCAGGGTTCCCGCTGAGCAGGGAGCCTGATGCGGGACTCCATCCCAGGACCCTGGGATCATGACCTCATCCCGAAGGCAGACACTTAATGACTGAGCCACCCAGGCACCCCACTCGTTGTATTTTAAACTGTAGCCTACTCACAGGAAACAAAAAAGTTTCTCTAAGAATGTTTTGATGAAGCAGTAAAATAATTAGCTTTCTCATATCTTGAACTTAAGTTAATATTTTTTTAAAAATGTTCTCTGTTACACATTGGGAATATAGAGAAAGCTCTTCTGTGCACTGACATAAAATGATTGTCTTGGGGAAAAAGCATTTGTGTGATTGATTTGTCAGCTGACCTAGCTAATTTATTTTATGGAATGCCACTTTCACTTAAAAGAACAACTGACAGACTAATGATGGTATTCAGATTTGGGCATTGGCAGAGATATTCTCAAAAAAAAAAAAAAAAAAAGCTTGAAGTGAGCCTGTCACTGCAAGGGGGAAAAAATCTCTACTTCTGGCATTAGTGATAAAATTTGAACTTTCAGGGAAAATAAGAATTTTGAAAAACATATCCAGGACAAAGAGCTGAATAGATTTTCAATACTTAAAAACTTTTCTAGTGAGATGGGTGGTGATATTAATAAATGTGATTGTTTTAGATATTGTACCATATGATTAGGCAATATGTGAAAGAGCTTCAGTATTAGTGATCCGGTATTTTCCAAATGACCAATTCACAATGTTACAAAATGAAGCATGGGTGTAATATCCACCCAAAGTACAAGATAGAACAATTGATTTTAAAGTAGCCAAATATGAAAAAAAAATTAATATGATTTCAGAATTCTTACAGCTATCCTTGAAGAAACTACCTTTTTTTGTTTTTGAGTTTTGGTGTAGTAACAAAGTAGAATAATTGCAATCATTTCAAGGGAAGAATAAAATATTCCTTATTTTTCAAATTATATTATCTGTGTGAAGTCATATTTTCTCCCCACTCTTTGATCAAAACAAAAATATGAATGAATATGGATGAATGTTCAGAGAATTATACTGAATTTTTTAAAAAGCCAATAACAGAAAGCTTACACATAGTATGATTCTATTTACATAAAATTCTTAAAATGACAATTTTAGATTTGGGCAGCAGATTACTGGTTGCCTAGCTAAGGAAGTAGGATGAGAGGGAAGGAGGTGTGGTTATTAAAAAGATAATAGGAGAGATCTCTTTGGTGGTGAAAATACTATATTTTGCATTTTGCAAATGCAGATTTTGCAGTACTGCAGTTTGGCAATATCCTGGTGGTGATTTTTATTATAGTTTTGCAATATGCTAAATTGGTTGAAATTGAGCAAAGGGAAGCTGAAAGCTCTATGTGTTATTTCTTAGAACTGCATATTAATTTACACTTATCTCAAACTAAAAACTTAATAGAAGTTATGGACAATACTCACTGCTTATATATAAAATATAGGTAGTGTTTGCAACAGAAATTAGAAACAAAATCTCCAACACCTGGGAAATATAATAAATCATCTTATGAATTGCTCTTATTAATAGTATTTTACCTATAGTATTTTTGAATTTAATTTTTTTATTAAGTTCTTAATTTTAACTCCAGTATGATTAACATACAGTGTTATATTAGTTTCAGGTATACAATATAGTGATTCAACAACTCTACACATCATTACTCAGTACTCATCAGAAGTGTACTCTTAACTTCCTTCACCTATTTCACCCATCCCCCACCCACCTTCCCTCTGGTATGCTTTATTTTAAACAAGTACTCTCAATGAAGTTTTGTTGTTGTTGTTTTTTCAATGAGAACATTTTTTACTTAAATCATACTTCAGGGACGCCTGGGTGGCTCAGTTAAGCATCTGCCTTCAGCTCAGGTCATGATCCTGGGGTCCTGGGATCAAGTCCCACATCAGGCTCCTTGCTCAGCAGGGAGCCTGCTTCTCTCTCTCTCCCTCTGCCCTGCTGCTCCCTCTGCTTGTGTTCTCTCTCTCTCTCTGAAAAATAAATAAATAAAATCTAAAAAAATATTTAAAAAAATAAATCATATTTCAGAATACATGGTTCAAAAATATATATGTAAAACATTCTATCCAAGAAAAATAGAATATACATTTTCTTCAAGTACACATAGAAGAATCCCCTGGTTAAATCACATGAAAAGAGACATAACAAATATTACAAATTTAAGAAGACTGAAATCATACCAAGTATATTTTTCAACCACAATGATAAAAAACTAAAGATCAACAATAAAACAGCTGGAAACATCTACAGTGTAAATGTTAAATATTTAATATGTAAATATTAAACAGTACACTACTATACAAGCAATAGGCCAAATAAGAAATCGAACAGTAAATCAAAATGTGTCTGAAGGGGTGCCTGGGTGGCTCAGTCGGTTAAGCATCCGATTCTTGGTTTCAGCTCAGGTCATGATCTCAGGGTCTTGAGATTGAGCCCTCATGTTGGGCTCCATGCTCAGCGGGGAGTCTGCTTGAGATTCTCTCTCTCCCTCTCCCTCTGCCCCTCCTGCTTCTCTAAAATAAATAAATAAATAATCTTTAAAAGTATATATCTCAAAAGAAAAAATGCAATATTCTAAAACCTACAAGATGCAGCAGAAGCAGATAGAGTAAAATTTGTGCTATAAATGCTTGTATGAAGAAAAAAGTTCAAATAAATAGCACTACACCACAAGTAACTAGAAAAAGAAGAAACTTAGCTGAAATTTAGTAAACAAAGGAAATAACAAAGAAAGATCAGAAATAAATAAAATAGAGACCAGAATAAACAAAAACATAATATTGAAAGTAATGACCAGTTTTTCCAAAAAAATAAAAATTAGCAATTCTTTAACTACATTAACTAAGAAAAAAAAGAGAAGACTCAAAAATCAAAATGAGAAATGGAAGAAAAATAATACAACAGATAACCACAGAAATACCTATTATGATACCTGATTACTATAAACATTTACATACTAACAAATCAGATAAATTAGAAAAAAACAACAGATAATTCCTAAAAACACACAAGTTATCATGATTGAATAATGAATCTGGAATCCAAGAAATAGGAGATCCTTTTATACCAATAACAAGAATGAAAGTTGAATTAGGAGTCAAAAATCTCCCAGCACGGAAAGTCAAAGACAACATGGTTTCATTGGTAAATTCTACCAAACATTAAAAAAAAATAACAATCTTAATCAAAATATTATAAATAATTAAATAGAACACATTCAAAATCATTCCATGAAGCCAGTATTACCCTGATAGCAAAGCAGGATAAAAACAATACAAGAACAAAAATGTCTAGTTTGTCCCATATATGTATTGCTACTCTCATTTTCTTTTGACATCCATTTGTGTGATGTTTCCCCACTCCCTCACTTTCAATCTGCAGGTGTCTTTAGACAGCACATAGGTGGGTCTTATTTTTTTTTTATCCATTCTGACACCCTGTGTCTTTTGATTGGTGCATTTAGTCCATTCACTTTCAAAGTAATTATTGATAAGATATGTATTTATTACTTGTTTTGTCATTGCTTGTGGAGATTTTCTCTGATCCTTTCTTGTCTTTGTCACTTTTGGTCTCTCCTTTACACTCAAAGGGTCTCCTTTAATGTTTCTTGTAGGGCTGGTTTGGTGGTCATGAACTCCTTTAGTTTTCATTTGTCTAGGAAACTCTTTATCTCTCCTATTCTGAATGATACCCTTGTTGGATAGAATATTCTTGGCTGCAGATTTTTCTCATTCAGCACTTTGAATGTATCATGCCATTCTCTTCTCACTTCTCAAGTTTCTGTTGAGAAATCTCCAGCTAGCCTTATGGGTTTTCCCTTGTAATTTAAAGACTTCCTTTGTCTTGCTGCTTTTAAGATTTTTGTCTTTATCACTATATTTTGTAAATTTAATTACAATATGTCTCGGTGCCGGCCTGCTTTTGTTCATTTTGATGGGAGTTCTCTGCCTCCTGAATCTTGATGTCTGTTTCTTTCCCCAGATTAGGAAGTTTTCTGCTATTATTTCCCCAAATAATTTTTCTGCCCCCTTTTCTCTCTCTTCTTCTTCTGGGAATTCTATAACACAAATGTTATTACATTTGATGGAGTCACTGAACTCCCTAAGTCTCTACTCATGTTGCATAATTCTTTCCTGCTTTGTTCAGTTTCATTATTTTCCATTATTTTGTCTTCTAGGTCACTAATTTGTTCCTCTGCTTCTTCCAGCCTGCTGTTCATTGCATCAAACCTGTTTCCAATCTCCTTTATTGCATTCTTCATCTCTGATTCTTTTTTAGCTCTTTTATCTCTGTGGTAAAGGCCTCCCTGATGTCTTCCATTCTCTTCTCAAGCCCAGTGAGTATCTGTATGATTTTTGCTTTGAATTCTCTATTAGGCATGTAACTTATATCTGTTTTGCTTAGATCTCTGACTGTGGCCTTATCTCGTTCTTTCATTTGGGATAAATTCCTCTGTCTTGGCATTTTATCCAGTCTATAGTCCTCTACTCTACAAGCTGTGCTATCAAAGGGTGCTTATTTTTTAATTCTAATAAATTCATCATGGTTATATAAGATGTTAACATTAGGGAAAGCTGGGTAAAGGGTATATAGAATTTTTTTATATTACAGTTATATATATTTAATATTCTTTCAAAGTGAAAATTCAGAAGTCAACTATTTAAAAGTAAATAATCAAAACCAAAAGGAAAAAATAATAAAAAAGATAAAAATTAAAGTCAGTAAAATAATAAAGGCTTGAAAAATAGATTAATTTAGCCAAACATAGGAGGAAGAAAGGAGAGTGTTAAGACAAAATCTAGCAATGAGAAAGGTATGTAAGTAAAAAAACATTCTGAAAGTTAAAATAACTGTGAGGTGCTTTTCACTCCAAAAAATAGAAATTTAAAATAAAACCACAAACTGACATCATTTATGAACATATATATTCAACTCCCCACCAACTAAAGTTACCCAGATACATGTAAAATGTTACTTTCTTTCTTCTAATGATGAAAAAATTTCAATGTGATATACTGGATAATTTTTTTCATTATGGTAATAGGTAAAAGCCATAAGATCACATTGCTAAAATATTAAATTTTAACTTTGAATCTTGACTTTCAGAAATTACATTTATTAAAAACTATAACAAGATAAAGGCAAAACAAAAAAATACACAAAAATTATTCTAATTCTAATGTAACAACTAAAATGAAATTTGGGGAAATTAATATTTAAATCAAGAATAATACAGAGGAAAAAAAAGAATACTACAGAGAATTTTGATAATGTCAAAAACACTGTTATCAATATTAAGTCAAGAAATTTTATACTCATATTTATATTGAGTAGAAAGCAATGCAATCATAGATTTCAGTACTGAAAATAAAGAAGAGTCAGCACATTTTAAATACATACTATATACTTTTGTCTACCTTGGCCAGATTTATCTGAACACATCTTTAGTAATCAGAGCCCTTTTTTCCTATTTAGCTGGAAAGTCATTTAAATATGCATTGGTTGTTAGAGTTCCTTCCTTTCTCCAGTAACCACAAATTTAGGAATATGGTTCATATCTATATATTCAGAATGTTTTTGGGGTGCCTGGGTGGCTCAGTAGATTAAGCATCTGACTCTTGGTTTGGGCTCCAGTCATGATCTCCTAGTCATGGGATGGAGCCCTGTGTCAGGCTTCCTACACAGTGCAGGGTCTGCTTCAGATTCTCTCTCCCTTTCCCTCCCCCTTTACCCATCCCCCCACTCGTGCACATGTGTGTGCTTTCTCTCTCTCTAAAATAAATACAATGTTTTTAAAAAATATTTTTCCACTGTTAACTATGATAATTCAGGAATGGGCACATAAATCAAGGTAAAGTAATCAGAAAATTTCCTGGACATCATTTACCAGATATTTTGCCCTTTGGAATTCTCTTAGTGTAAAAAAATCTAATCCAAAGATATCTTTGGAAGGAAAAAAAATAAAAAGAAGACAGGAAAGAAAGGAGGGAATAGAAAAGAAGAAAGAGTTTTCAAATATAATTGTTATCATAATAAATAGAAAAAAAGTTCAAATAGACAACTCTTAATTGATAGGATTTACTGTTCTCTCTCTAGTGGTGTAATATTAGACCTAGGATTGCCATATTGCCATGTGACTTCAGATATACAGATTAATTTCTAATTGTATCTCTCTGAAGGTAACTTAGCCAAACACTCTGTTTGAAAGAGGGCTTATTATCCCATTATATTTACTAAAATATTAATATCAAACACAATTTATATTTTTCTTTAGTGAATTTACGTTATTTTGGAGAGCTTAAACACATTTCAATAGTTTGATAAAACATTTTAATGAATGAAGAAATATATTCATTTGGAAAAATATATGAAAATATTAACTATCAAACATCTTTTATTTAGTCTCCTAGAAATTATTTCTAATATGGTAGTTCTTTAATGAAATTATTGAAGAATATAAAAATGTATTTCTAAAATTGAAAGTGCAACCTAATATGGAAAAAAATGACTTTTAAAACCAATTCTTCTCTATATGCCCTTCACAGGGCTGCACTGCATTTTTATTTGGCTTTTATGTCAATCTACTCAACTTGAAGCTGTCACTATCACAGCTGCATATGTATTTTAGTGGATTTAGTAGAAAGCAGCATGCAAAAAGCAGCATAAATTTAAAGGACAGGAATAGTACAACTAAATGTTGAATTATGTTTAAGCCATTTCCCATATGACAGTTATGTAGTACTTTTTCCACTGTCAAAGAACTTTATGATTATTGTAAATATTCAGTTCCTTTCCATGAAGCCAAAAAATGGAATGTTCTTCACCTTAAACAGCTCTCAAAGAAACTGAAGTATAGAATAGATAAAAGGATGCCAGAAGGTCATCTCATGAATGTAGGAGAAGAGTATTTAATAAGATTAAAGGAAAATATATTGACAGAAAAATGAAAAGGCTTTGGTTATGGAATTCTACAAGGAATATACATCCTTTACTATGTAAACTAATTTTAGTTACAAGAGATAAATGAATCATTTGTGTGTATATATAATATTTTTTTCCTTGTGGTTAACTATATATGCAGGTCTAAGCAAAAGTGTCTTTACTGAAAAATAAATGCCTTTCACTGAGGGTGCCTTTGGGGATTTGGAAAAGCATCATTTGAACTGACTTAAGGTCCATCTCAACTGGCAATTTTAAAGTGTATCATTTTCTCCTGTTATGGAATATAACTATCAAATATTTGATGTATACTCCTGTCCACATTCCAAGACATGTGCCCTTTAAATCCAGTTATTTCCCAAAACTGGCCATGTCTTATCACCTCTATCACTGTGATTTATGACTAAATTATACAGTATCTCTTTGAAAACACCCCCCTTTAATTTTATTAAAGAATGAAACCCCAATCCTTGTTTTATCTACAGCACCAAATTGAGTTTAAAAACAGAAAATCTTTGGGTACAAATTGACCCATTAGCAAAAGACCTAACCCAGAGAGAAATAAAGATGCTACCCTGGATTTCCTTCTCTCAGATTCCAATGTCTTCACAGTCAACCTTGTAGATTCTCCTCTTCAGGTTTGTGGAAGTTTGGAGAATGTGCCCTGAAGCAGAGCCTTCACATCTTTGACCCCCAAATCTCATATACACATTTGTCATAATCCCCACACCTCAACTATCACTACTACAATAAAATCAAAGCATCAAGCCATGATACTTTTTTATTATTTTATTCAAGTAAAATTAACATGCAATGTTGTATTAGTTTCAGGTGTACAGCATATTGATTCAACAATGCCATGCATTATTCAGTACTCACCACAATAATGGTAATCACCATTTGTCATTATACACATTATTATAATATTATTAACTATATTCCCTATGCTATATTCTTATCTCCATGACTTATTTATTTTATAACCAGGAGTTTGGACTTCATATTTTGTTTAATTTTGTGTTGTGAAAAAATTACAGATTTACAGAAACCTGCAGTGCCATGTATTGGGAGTCCCCTTCATCCTTCATCCAGGCTCCCCTAATGTTAATATCTTGCATGCCTATAGTAGAATATAAAAATTGGCTTGGTACAATCCAAATAGCTTACTAGATTTTACCAGTTATATGTACACAATTTTGGGTGTGTGTATGTGTGTGCGCATGCCTGTGTTTGTGTGTCTGTATGTGCATACCTCTAAGCAATATTATTACATGTATAGCTTCATATAACCACCATCCTAATCACAATATTTAACTGTACCATCACCACAAGATGCTACAGTTTTTAAGTAGCTAATATATCTGAAGTACTCTGTTAAGCCTTTTTTGTGCATTACTTAATCCGCAAATCACAGCATGAGGTAAATCATGTTTTTCTATTACTGATGGGCAAACAAGTCTCAAGAGGTTTACTTATTCAAAGTCATAAAACTAGCAATAAAAAGTTGAAAATGTCAAGGCTCAACTCAAGCTTTTTTTTTTTTTTAAGATTTTATTTATTTATTTGACAGAGAGAGACAGACAGCGAGAGAGGGAACACAAAAGGGGGAGTGGGAGAGGGAGAAGCAGGCTTCCCACTGACTGAGCAGGGAGCCCCATGCGGGGCTCGAACCCAGGATCCTGGGATCATGACCTGAGCTGAAGGCAGACCCTTAACAATTGAGCCACCCAGGAGCCCCTCAACTCAAACTTTTTATTAACCCCAAAACTTGTGCAAAGTATTTCATAGTTCACATCCAAGCAGGAGGCACTTTCATTTTCCAAAGAGCCAATATATTGATGGAATTGGGGGAGTAGGCAATGAGGACAATATATGGAGAACGATTTCGATCCCCTTGACTCCTAATGTAAAAAACTGAATTTTCTCCATTGCTTTTCAAACTTGTCTCATTTGAATCACCTGCAGAATTAGAGGGTGATAAAGAGAGAACAGGGATATATGGTAAATATATTTCTCTAGGATTCCAGTGTCTTCACAGTCAACCTTATAGATTCTCCTCTTCAGATTTGTGGAACCCTGAAGAGTGTGCCCTGAAGCAGCGCCCTCACAAACAACACATCTTTGACCAGTTATATGTATTATATGTAAATGTGTTATATATGTAACATATTATACATATTACATGTGTGTGTATATATGGTATATGCAATACATATTCATATTCGTATGCATACATATATATGTTATGGACATTGAATGCATTCATACTATGAGTAAATATTTTCAGAAATGTTTTCTCTTTAAGGTAAGAGCAAGACTGAAAGGTCATCAGTCATATTTATATATTTAAGAAAAACAGAACAAACACTGACGTCTAAATTAGGTAAATTGAGTAACTATTTTTTCCAATTTATTTAAATTAAAAAAAAAATTGCCCATTTCTCTGACCCCAACCCCACCTCTGGAAACCACCAATCTGTAGTCTGCATGTTTGAGCTTGCATATACTTTCTTTTCTGTCCCATTGTTCTGTGTGTCTGCACTGAATGTGAATACCACACTGCTTTAATTACTATAGCTTTGTAATATAGTTTGAAATCAGGCAGCATGATGCCTTCAGCTTTGTCTTTCTCAAGATTGCCTTGGTTATTTGAGGTCTTTTAAGGTTCTGTACAAATTTTAGGACTGTTATATTTGCCATAAAGAATGCCATTGGTGTTTTAGTAAGAATTGCACTGAAATCTGCAGACTGCTTTGCATAATATGGGCATTTTAATAATATTATTTCTTCCAACCCATGAGCATGTAATATATTTCCATTTATCTGTGTCCTCTTCCATTTTTTTTCATTAATATCTTCTAGTTTTCATTATATGCAGGTCTGTCACTTCCTTCATCAAATTTATTCCTAAGTATTTTATTCTTTTAGATGCAATCACAGATGGGATTATTTTCTTAATTTCTCTAATAGTTATTATTCGTGTATAGAAATGCAACAGATTTTCATCTATCAATTTTGTGTCCTGCAAGTTTACTGAATTCCTCTATTAGTTTTTAATTTTCTGATGGAGTATTTAGGGTTTCCTATATATAATTTCATGCCATCTACAAAGAGTGGCAATTTAACATATTCCTTTTCAATTTGATGCCTTTTGCTTCTTTCTCGTGTGTAATTACTGACTGACTGACTGACTGACATACATGTAAATTCAATAGCTCAGCCCCCTTCCTTCAAAGTGAGATGATTCTGCAATATAATGTAAATTTCTCTGTGTTCTCTCAAATCAGGTGAAGGCTAGAAGGTACCCAAAAACATACTTGTGCAAAGTTTCCCTGGTTCTCTATTGTTTTTCCTTGGACAGCACTCTTAGTCAACTATATGTGTTTAAATTCCTGTCTCAAGTCTTGTTTCTAGTTAATTAAACTTGTGTCCCAAGGCATAAACTGTGTTTCATCCATCTTACTTATGCTCCTTCTTTTGATTTACTTTGTATTTCTCTCACTTTTTGAATTTAGAATTTCAAAACCACAATGAGATATCACCTTATACTTGTCAGAATGACTAGAATCAAAAAGATAACAAAAAAAGTGTTGGTGAGAATATAGAGAAAACAGAATCTTCATGCATGGTTGGAGGGAATGTAAGTTCGTACAGCCACTGTAAAAAACAGTATGGCGTTTCCTCAAAAAATTAAAAATAGAAATACCATATGATCCAGTAATTCCACTACTGAATATTTACCCAAAGAAAGCTAAAACATTAACTTGAAAAGATATATGCACCCATATGTTTATTGCAGCATTATTTACAATAGCCAAGATATGGAAGCAGCCCATGTCCATTGATAGATGAATGGATAAAGAAAGAATGTTATTCAGCCATGAAAAGGATGAGGTCTTGCCATTTCCAGCAACAGGGGCATTATGCTAAATTAAATCTGAGAAAGACAAATTACCATATAATTTCACTTATATGTGAAATCCAAGAAACAAAATAAATAAACAAAAAGCAGAAATAGATCTATAAATACACATAACAAACTGATTATGGCCAGAGGAGAGGATGGTAGGAGTATGGGCAAAATGAGTGAAGGCGAATGGGAGATACAGGCTTCCAGTTATGGAATAAATAAGTCATGAGAAAAAAGGTAAAGTATAGGAAATATAATTAATTGTATTAAAATAGCATTGCATGGTGACACATGCTAGTGACGCTTGTAATCATAACATAACATGCAGTATGAATCACTATGTTGTATACCTGAAACTAATGTAACATCCTGTGTCAACTATACTAAAAACGAGCAAACAGGAATTTGCTTTGTTATTACTTTGTTTCTGTTAAAGGCTGTACATTTTTCTCTAATTAGACATAGAATAGTTCATGACTTTTTTTTCTAAGTTTTGCTTTTGGTTTGCCTTATCTCTTTCATCAAAATCATAATATATTTTTAAATTTCCCTATAGGTGGGTCTTTATTGTTAGTGTTAATTTCTAGTTTTATTATTTTGTGGTTATTTGTTCTTGCTATATGAGACTTATTCATGCTTTGGTTCATCACTTTGTGTGAATGTTTAATGTACTCTTGAGAAAAGATGTATTTGTTAATATTGGAATGTTAATAAATATCCATAAAATCCACGTTATAGATTATATAATTTACATATTATATATTTTTTCTTATTTTATCTATTAGATGTGTCATGGATTTGTGTGGGTGTGTTAAATATCATCTATCATTAATGTGTAACTGAATTTTTCTCCCTGAAAGTACTTCAGTTTCTGCTCTGTAAAAGTTGTTACTATTTTGTCTGATGAATATTCAAAATTGTGTCATTAACATTGCAAACTGTCACAATTCTGAATGCTTAATGATTTAAAATGTATCTTGTCCAATAGCACAAAAGCATTTCCTCTTCCTTATTTTTCCCCATTTGACTCATATCAAATATTCATCTTATAATAGGATATTTAAGCTACTTTATATTTATTGGTCACAACACTACAGTAGTCTCATTGTTTTGTAGTATTTACTATATGTGTTATACTGTATTTAATCTATTTTTCTATTTAGACTTTCCCCTTCATTTTTTATTGTGGAAATGTTATACTTAGTGAAATTTGTATTTTTGTTCCAATAATTATCTTTTAACTAATATGATTTGGAATTTTTTTTCCTTATATATATTTTTGTTGTTGTTGTTTTAAATTATATTTTTTTGGTCCCACATAGTATATGTACAACAATCATTGATTAAATTGGCCCTACTTTCCTTTTTTCTTTTCCCTGGCCATTATTTAATTGCATTATTTACACTTAGTGCAAAATATAGAATTTATACATTATTTTTATACCCTTGTTCCCACCTGAATTTTAGATCTAATTCACATATATATGTTCACTAGTAGTCATTTTTTTAAACCAATATTTCTAATTATTTCTTTCTTGGATGAATTTCATCCTCTAGTAGATTCCAGAGGGAAGATTTGTGAGTACAGTAACCTATGAACACCTTATTTCTTACCCTAACATTGACACATAAAGAGCTGCTTGACTGGATATTAAATCTTAGGCAAATACTTTTTTCTCCTCAAGTTTGTTGAAAATATTCTTTTATTTTGCTATTTATGTAGTCTCCAGAATTCCAAAGCCACCCGCTTCTTTTACATTTCAAGTTACCTGTTATTTCTGTCTAAAAGCCCTGGGCATTATTTATATACCTGTAAAGTCTAATAATTTTACTAGTATATGCTTTGGAGTGACTATTCTGGTCTGGTAATTCTTTGGTCAAAAATATTTGCATTTTAAGTTTTTTCTTTAAATGCTTTATTGAGATATTATTGACATATGTACATTGAAAGTGTATATTATGATGATTTGATGCATGTATATATTGTGAAATGATTACTGCAATAAGGTTTGTTAATATCTCCAGTCTCTCACATAATTATCTTGT
Source organism: Mirounga leonina (assembly GCF_011800145.1). Classification (NCBI taxonomy): domain Eukaryota; kingdom Metazoa; phylum Chordata; class Mammalia; order Carnivora; family Phocidae; genus Mirounga; species Mirounga leonina. Next base: position 55,669,167 of record NW_023270415.1, read on the forward strand.
GTGTGTGTGTATGTGTGTGTGTGGGGGGGGTGTTCAGTGATAAGATCTATTCTCTCAACAACTTCCAAGTATATGATACAGTACTATTATTACCATGCTGTAAATTAAATCTCCAGAAATTATTCATCTCATACCTGGAAGTGTGTACCCTTTGATCAACATCACCCCATTTCCACCACTGTCTAGCCCCTGGTAACCACCACTCTTCCCTCTATTTTTATGAATTCAGCTTTTTTTAGATTGCATATAGAAGTGAGAACATATATGTGTCTTTCTCTTCTGACATATTTCACTTAGCATAATGCTCTCAAGATCCATAAATGGTCACAAAGGAAGGATTCCCCTTTTAATGGCTGAATTATATTCCATTGTATATGTACACCACCTTTTCTTTATCATTAATCTTTACCCATACCAGTGGGTACTTAGGTTGTTTCCATATCTTGGCTATTGTGAGTAATGCTGCAGTTAACATGAGGGTTCAGATATCTCTTTGAGGTAGTGATTTTTTTTTTTTGGATATATACCCAGAAATGGGATTGCTGAGGCTGTGTTGGCAGAGGACAGAAGCAGTAGGAGAATGAGGGTGCTTAGGCCAAAGCCTTTATTAGTGTTTCCCTGGAAAAGGCACTGTAGAACAGGGTAAACACTTTATGATTGGGTAGTTTGAAAAATTTCAGCAGGCTTTGGGTGATAGGGTTGATCTCTAGTTGGCTGGTACCTAGCCCTGGGATGATTAAGCCTGAAAAATATTGCCTCCTGGGGTGCCCTGGCCAGATAGAGGAGGTATGACCTTGAATTGTTAGTTTGCATATCAAAAGTATATTTCATGCAGGGCTCTTTGCTATCTCTAAGATTTGGCTAGCCCAGGAAGAGGCAATCTCTCCTGAGCTAAGAAGTTGTTTTTTTTTTTTTTTAAGATGTCAAAACATCATAAATACAGAAAATTTTATACACACACATACGAGAATACAGACATTACAAGAATTTTGGATGTTATTTTCAGTAAGATGGGAAGCCATTTCAAATTTGTTGATAGAGAAATAACATGATACTCATGTTTTTTAAAGGATCAGTCTGCTGGCTGAGAATAGGAAGCTAAGTGTGGAAGCAGAGACTTTTGAGAAAATTATTGCCATGATCAGTGAAATGTGATGAAAGCTTAGTCAAGGGTGTTGATAAAGGCAATAATGGTGAGAACTGGAGTAAATTTTTCATGCCTTGGATGTGGTATGTGAGAGAAAAAGAGACCTAAATGGTGTCTCTAAAATTTGGCCAGAATACTTGGCAGGGTAAATTTGCCTTTTACTTAAATAGGAAAGGGAAAAAAAACAAAAAGTGAAAAAAAAAAGTTGAGAAGGGTATATCAAGATTTCAGTAATCTGTGAGCAATAAGGAAGCATTTGTAATATGAGCTCAGCTTTCATCAAGAGATCAAAAGTGAGGTTATGTGTTTGGAAATATATGTGATAGGCATTCCAAACCATGAGATCACCAAAAAGCATTTTACTGAGAGGGGTGCCTGAACAGCTCAGTTGGTTAAGCATCGGACTCTTGACTTCGGCCAGGTCATAATCTCAGGGTCTTGACATCAAGCCCCACCTTTGGCTCTGCACTGGGGGTGGAGCCTGCTTAAGATTCTCCCTCTCCCTTTGTCCCTCCCCATCCCGCTCCTATATGTGCTCTCTCTCGCTCTCTCTCTAGAAAAAAAAAAAAAAAGACATTGTATTAAGAGACACAGACAAATCAGGACTGATTCTTGAGGCACTCTCAAATTCCATTTTCATAAGAGGAGAGACAGAAAAGAAAGCTAAGAAAGAACAGTCAGTAAGACTTAAGACAAAGAAAGAAAACATTTCAAATAAAGAAAAAGAAGAAACATGTATGAGAAACTATGTCAAATACACCAAACAAGTCAAGTGTGATAAGCCCTGGGAATAACCATCAGGTTTCCAAAATAAAGGTCATTGGTGTTTTATACAAGAGTAATTTTCATGGACTATTACAAATAAAACCTTCCTGGAATGGAATACTAGCAAACTGGAGGAAAGGAATTAGACTGAACTAAAATACCTAAAATACTTGAGGTATGTATTTTGAGGAAACTTGATTTCTCAAGGAGAATAAATAAATGGAGTGTTAACTAAAGGGAAATGTGGAATTAAGAGGGTTTTGTTGTTGTTGTTATTTTAGTTATGTGTTGTTTAAGATGAATGGAATTTCATCATGTTTGTTTAATGGTGAAAATAAAGGAGAGGGAAAAATTATTCAGGAAACAGAACAGAAAAATGCTGGAGTGCAAATGTGGAAGGGTTGGTCTAATATAGGAGAACATAATAGGAAAAAGCAGAGTGTATGAGCAAATGTGCACACAGCTGCCTAGCTGTTGGTTTATGGTTTATGGAAATTATATTCTAATAATTTCTATTTTCTCAGTATATAGGAAGCCAAATTATTCACTAAAAGTGAGGATGTTAGGGGCATTATTGTAGCTTTGTGTGGAGAGGCTATAATAATCAATAGTTGTCTAAGACAGTAAGAAGTCTTATGAGATAGAAAAATCCAATAGCCATTTAAGTTTGCTAGTCCTGAATTTAAAAGAAGATCAATCAGCAATGACTATTTGTTTTTTTTTTTATAGTCACATACAGCCTCTCTGGAATAAGCTCCTTATTAGGAAAAGATGAAATTTAACTGGGGTTGCAGTTCTTTCCAATAAAGCAAAATAAATTGAGAATGAAAAAATGAAGTTAAGATTCTATAGGGAAGGAATCAAACCTATTGGTGGACTATGGAATCTATACTGGATAAACAGACAAATCAACACAGAAAAATGAGGGTCAGAAAATAGTAGTGAGTATTAATAGATTGTAGTATCTGTGGAGACTAAAATTTATTTGTGCCAGTATTAGTAAGAATAAGCAGGAAATTGAGTAGCTGTAACTGATAGTAGAATTATAGGTTTGACATTTTTAAAGTCAATGTGTGTGAATAAGGGAGGAATGGAGGATGATAGAATCACAGAAGAGAAGAGGCCATGTCTTGGTGAGGCCAGAATATTTGAAGTATAATCAACATATATTTTGCAGTGTCTAGAGATTTGAAAATGAGTAGCATTAGGAAGAGTGATGGCAAGACAAGAACAAAAATCTTTATGGGATGAGGAAGGTGATGGGAGAAGGTTTTATAATTGTAATAAGAAAGGCCAGTGGTTCAAATTGCCTAATTAATTAAGATCTTTTTTTCCAAAATCTATTGTAAGTAGCAAGGGAGAATGGTCTAAAAAGAGGAGAGAAGACTTTACCAACCTGCTATCAATGGCATTAGTGGTAGGATAGAGAATAAAGCTTCAAAGAAAGGCTTTTAAGGAAACATTGTCTTAACAAGTAATCCACGTTTCAGTAAAAGTGAGAAAATTATGACTGACTTAAATTCTTAGGGTATATTAGAAAGCTATTATTAGATGGGTAGTTGGGAAGAGGTAAAAATTGGTGTTGATCCTACATTCACATTGTCATTGTGACTTCTCAAGTGTGTGTATATATACAAGTCAAGTCAATGTGTGTGTATGTGTGTGTAGTTGTTTAAGTGATTCTGGACAATTAAATATTTATTGACTGAAAAGCTCTAATGAAAATACTTTTAAATAAAACTTCCACCTCACAGAAAGCTTCCAAAGCATGGGAAATGCAGGGCAATATTCCAGAAAGAGAAGTGAGAGAGGTCATGTTTGCAGTCATTTTTTCCCAGGGGGCATTTGGTCATCTAGAACCCAAGTAGGTGGCTGAAAATGTGGATCTTACACCTGTGACAGGCTCCTGCTAGAGGAAAGTTGTATTGGAAAAACTTCACAGTCCTTAAGGATACAACTGATTTTACCTCAGGACATTTGGTGAATTCAGACTCTGCATAGATGACTAAACACCAACAGTGAGTGAAGTAACTTGAATAATACTAACCACTCTAAACATAATTAAAACGTGGAAAAATGTGAAAAAATTTTTCATAGATATGGGAGGTCAGTTAAAGAAGAATGATGTGGAGGCTGTGGTTCCTGGGAGAAGGATATATTGTGGAAAATTCCACATTCAAACCAGGTTTTTCTCTAAGCGCATTTAACAATTCACAGTCTAGAGTCTAAGCAAGAAGTAGACTGTACTTGGGACTAGAGTCCTAGCAGGAAGCCAGTGAAATTTATGCTTTCAATTTCACAGGAACTTGAGGGACAAAATCTTACAAAGGAGAAACCGCAAAAGGCCTGTCCTGCATGAAATGCTTGAAAATGTGTGTTGCAGCCTTTGACATATTTAGCAGTTCCTAAGCTGTAAGCGACTCCAAGGAAAGAGAAAATAGTATTGGGATATTAAGGAATTTAGCAGAGACTTCAGCAACTGTGTGATACTAAGATAACAGAGGTTGGAAATCAAGGCCTAACAAGGTGGTGGGGCCCAGTAACATCCTAGGCTTTCAGTTAGATACAATAAAACCCTAAAGTAGGCTAAATGGAAATACATCAGCAGAAACAGAATTTAAGATTATTAACAAGTTTAGTCTATAATTTCACATAAAAGACCGTTAGTAAGAAATTATTTTCTGGAGCTTTTAAAAATTATAACTTAAATGTAATATATTTCATCAATCAATCAATAAGAAGACAAAAACAACAAAATGGAAGAGTAGGCAGCTCCTAATTCCTGTCCCTCCTCACAAACATGGAAAAACAAGCAAAAATTGTCAGAAACAACCTTGTTAGAACTCTAGAAAAAGTCAAAGGTTTGTAGCACTAAGTAAACACTGAATTTAAAAAAAAAAAAAAAGCAATTAAAAAATGCTCTTGCATGGGGCACCTGGGTGGCTCAGTCGGTTCAGCCTCTGACTTGATCTCAGCTTAAGTCATGATCTCAGGGTAGTGGGATTGAGCCTTACCCACATCAGGCTACGTGCTCAGAAGGGAGTCTGCTTGGGATTCTCTCTCTCCCTTTCCCTCTGGCCCCCTCCCCCTGCTCTCTTTCAAATAAATAAATCAATCTAAAACAAACAAACTTATATGGGGAATATAAGAAACAGGGCACAGGACCATAGGGGAAGGGAGGTAAAACAGAATGGGAAGTCATCAGAGAAGGAGAAAAACCATGAAAGACTCTTAACTATAGGAAACAAACTGAGGGCTGCTGGAGGGAAAGTGGGTGGGGGGATGGGTAATTGGGTGATGGGCATTAAGGAGCGATGTGATGGACACTGGGTATTATACGCAACTGATAATTTATTATAACACTATATCTGAAACTAATGATATACGTAAGTTGGCTAATTGAATTTAAATAAAAACAAACAAATAAATAAAAATGTTCCTGCCATTCAAGAAAATCTCTGCCAAAATTCTATTTGAATAAATGCTAAGGGAGCAGAGACTTCAATAACCACACATAATGCAGAATACATTTTTGAAAAAAATAGTTTGGAAAAAGTTAACTAAACAAATAGATGATAGCAGCTTTCAAGAACCAAGAACAGCAAACCCTAGGGAAGAAGAAGAAAGAGATTTCTGTAGTAACATTACAATATTCAAGTATTTGGTTTTCAACAAAATATCACAAAGAATATAAAGACATAGGAAAGTATGGCCTCATTTATAGGATAAATGTAAATGAATAAAATCTATCGTCTAAGAAAAACAGGAATTATATCTACTAGACAAAGATTTAAGTTAATTATCTTAATTATGCTCAAAGAGCTAAAGGAAACCATGGAAATCAGGGATATATTGCAAGAAAAAAATTAAAATATGAGTAAAGAGAACTAAATTATAAAAAGGAACCAAATAAAATGTCCAGAGTTAATTAGAAAACAAAATTCATTAGAAGGGTTCACTGATTTTAAACTCTTTTAAAGAATGGAAGAAGGAACACTTTTTAACACATTCTATGAAGCCAGCATTATCCTGATACTAAAGCCAGATAAAGATATCACAAGAATAAAATTATAGACCAATAATTATTTAGATACAAAAATTCTACACAAAATACTAGCAATTGAATCCAGCAACACATTGAAATATACCATAGTGAAGTGAGATTAATGCTAGGAATAAAAAAGTTGTTTAACATAAAAAATAAGTGTATGTATCATTAATAGAATGAGTGGAAAAAAAGACATGCTCCTCTCAATTGACACATAAAAGGTATTTGACAAAATGTAATACCCTTCATGATAAAAAAGCTTTCAGAATACTAAGACTAGAATGAAAGTTTGTCAACATGATGAGGGACATTTATGAAAAACCAACAGCTAGCATCATAATCAATGATGAAAGACTGAAAGCTTTTCCCCAAGAGTAAGAAAAATGTCAGGATGCCTGCTTTCACCACTGCTATTAAAATTGTATGGCAAGTTTTACCAAGCCAATTAGACAAGAAAAAATGTATTAAATTAATCCAAATTGGAAAAGAAGAGGTAAAACTATCTCTATTCATGTATAACAAGATTTTATATATATATATAATATAAAATCCATGAGAATCCACAAGCTATTAAAGCTAATAAATGAATTCATGAAGATAAACACACAAAAGTAAGATGTTTCTGTATATCAGTAATTAACTCATAAAATTATAAATCTAAAATCTATGCTTTTATTGTATATAAAGTATACCTCAATAAAATTTATTTTTAAAAAGATTTGAGAGAGGGAGGTGGGGAGGGACAGAAGGAGAGGGAGAGAAGCAGATTCCCCTCTGAATGCGGAGCTCCAGGAGTGGGGGCTGGATCCCAAAAGCCTGAGATCACAACCTGGGCCGAAATCAAGAGTCAGATGCTCAACCAACTGAGCCACCCAGGCGCCCCTCAATAAAATTTATTTTTAAAAATAGTTTAGAAACAGCAGAAGACATATTTAGTCATTGACAACAGATCAGGAGAAAATATCCAGAAAGAATTACAGAGAGAAAAAAAGATGAAATACACGAAAAGCAAGTTTATGTGACAAGTTAGAAATAGTGAAAGTATCTTAATATAGGTAATAGAGTCACGGGAGATGAAGGAATAGAATGGTGGCAAAACAATATTTGAAAAAATGTCAGTCAAGGATTTTCCAGAACTGATAGAAAATATAAAATCACATATTCAAAAAGTTCTAAAAGTTGAAAGGAGGCAACATACTAGCATTGCCCCCAACATTAGAAATTATTTGTGTGTTTGTCATATTGCATTATATCTTATATTAACATATTTACCTCTTCCTGAACAATGTGGAGATTTATACAATTTTATTTAAGCTGTCATGCCTTTTTAAATATTGTCACATATTTATAACCACAAGACATTATTAGTATACTACTATTGTCAATTATATGAGACATTATTATTATTGCTTTAAAAATTAATATATTCATATGTCTACCTGAAGGTTCATGTTTTCCAGTGATATTCCTTCCTGGCATTTCTGTGATTCCTTCAATGACCACTTTTTTTTTTCTAAATGAACTATAATTTCATTATACCTCTTATTGTGGATCTGCTCGAGAAAATTTCTTCTAACTTTGTCTACTAGAACATATTGGTCATAAAGGTAATAAGTGAAAAAATATATATTGTTTAGCCAAAAGAAGGCAATATCTGAGAGAAAGGAATAAGGGAAAATTCTATAAATAGAAAAACATAGTTAGAGATTCATCTTCCACCTAAATGTATTGATAATTACATTAATATTCATGAGCCAAATACTGTAATTAAAAAACAGATTGTCAAATTAGAGATGTGTATATGTATATATACATATATAAAATCTTACAAACTCTAACATGATTGCATGTTAGGGTGTATACATTCTGCTCATAAAAAATAAACTTCAAAATGAGACAAAGTTGGGGTGCCTGGGTGGCTCAGTCATTAAGCGTCTGCCTTCGGCTCAGGTCATGATCCCAGAGTCCTGGGATCAAGCCCCGCATTGGGCTCCCTGCTCAGAGGGAAGCCTGCTTCTCTCTCTCCCACTCCCCCTGCTTGTGTTCCCTCTCTCACTGCTCTCTCTCTCTCAAATAAATAAATAAAATATTTTAAAAAAATTTAAATGAGACAAAGTTGATATTAGAAAAATCATACATTTTAGGAAAACCATACATACAGAAACACATCTGATTAAAAAAACACTGTTCATTTCATGTTATAAACACTCAACAAATTATGAATAAATGGAAACATTCTAAATCTATTAAAGTTGTCTAAAAATATATATAAAGTAACATACATTAGTAAAAATTCAAGCCACTGACAAGGAGAAAATATTTGTAAAACATTATACTGACAAAGAACTCAAAGGGCTGAAGAATTGATCAGATTTTTTTAAAGGAAACCACCAAAATGGTCAATAAGTATTTTTAAATGCCTCAATTTCATTAGTTATTAGGGAAATGCAAATCAAGAACACAATGAAATACCACTACACTCCCATTGGAATAGATCTAATTAAAAGGATTGACAGCACCAAGAAAGAATGTGCATGAACTCAAATACACATTGTTGGTGAGATTTTTAATTAGGGTAACTTTTTTAGAAAACTTGCAGTATCTACTAAGGTTTTACTGCATCTACTATATATATAATCTGTGATTTAGCAATTTCACATCTCAGTACATTTCTAACAGAAAGAAATTCTAATATCCTCAAAAAACAAATACAACAATGTTCATAGCAGTTTTATTCATAATATCCAAGACTTGAAATAAAGATTTCTAATAACAGAATTGGTACATGATTTAAGAAATTGTTAATCTACACAACGGAAACTACATGGTAATGAAAATGTATGAAACACAACAAGGCCTTGGGATGAATCTCACAGATCTGATATCAAGCAAAGGAAGCCATAAACAATAGAGTTTGTCTATGCTCTATTGTTCTGTTTATATAGAGATCAAAATCAGGAAGAATTATTCTATGATTAGAATAGCAGTGAATATTTTGGGATTACTGACTGGGAACTGATTTTTCAGGATTGTTGATAGTGCTATATACCATAATCTGAGTAGAAATTTCATGGGAAAATACATACCTAAAAATATATTAATCTGTACAATTTACTGTATGTAAGTTTGTTATGTTGCATTTATTTCCAAAATTCTCTCCAGAGTTCATGAATCAATTCTTACATATCCATATTAGAAAGCACATGGGTCTTTGGAAAAGAAAATAAATTCTAAACCAAACAACATAGCAGAAACATTCTATATCTATTATTCATTTGAGATGTAACAGCTCTATTGCTTTTTCCTAACAATAAAAATCTTCCTTAACAGCTCCATTGTTTATCTGCACATCTGTTTCAAAATAAAAATAAATGTATAAATAATCCACTGATGTATAAGTGCCTCCTCAGATTTAAAACAAACAAAGGTGTTAGGGTAATAGCCGGTGTTACAGCTTAGTACTGAGGCATAGAAGTAAATGAGTATAAACTGGAGGATTATTCTTCCTAGACATTTTTTTGTTTGCTTTATAACAAATAAGTCCCATCTGGCCCTTAAATCTAGGACTTCAGATCCTAGATAGGCAATAACTTTATATCAAGAACTAACGGATAATATAGTTTACCCACTAATTGTGAAAGCAATTCTGACAGTATTTTGGCCAAGGATAATGAATGTAACTACCTAAGAAACCCAGGGATGATTTGAATAGGGTCTCTGAGTTATTGTTGTGAATATACTGGAGAACAGTAACCCAAACCTGTCACTAGGTTTATGTTAAAATGTTACAATGCCAAATTTTGTATCCAGTTTCTTGACCCTGATTGTTGAAATCTTCCTTCTCCACAGTTAGATTTTTTTTGATTTGATAGTTTTTATTTTAATAACCACACTTGCCTCTGTGTACATCATCACAAGGAAATCTACTGTTCACAAGCCACAACTTTAAAAACAACACTGTCAATTTTTGTATTTATATCCTTGCCCGTCTTTCTTTTCGTAACACAGGTATATTAACTGGTTAGCTGATTAATTAATTCATCTATTCATGCCACACATACTTATGAAAACTCTTCTATGAGCCAGCTATTACTTACCCCTTACTACATGTTCATAAAAAAGTTTTATTAAATGAAATTTAAAAAAACTTTAAAAGGGAGACAAAGGTTTTTTGTTCTACTGGATGCCTGTACCTTAAAGACAGGCCTCGGGCGCCTGGGTGGCTCAGTTGGTTAAGCGACTGCCTTCGGCTCAGGTCATGATCCCGGAGTCCCGGGATCGAGTCCCGCATTGGGCTCCCTGCTCAGCGAGGAGCCTGCTTCTCCCTCTGACCCTCCCCCACTCATGTACTCTCTCTCTCTCTCTCTCTCATTCTCACTCTCTCAAATAAATAAATAAATCTTTAAAAAAAAAAAAAGACAGGCCTCTATTCATGTCCTTTTCTCACTTTCAAAGAAGACTTCTCATTTTTTCATGTTTCTCTAAAACTTCTAAAAGATTTAGGTAGAAATATGAGTTTGATTGAAGATATTATATCAAGAAAAAGGCACTTTCATTACATACTAAAATTTTAAAATATATAAATTTCCTATTAGTCCTCTAATTTTTCATTCCCCAAATCTTTCTCTTGCTAGCACTCACATTTCTCTCCATTTCTCATCTTCCATATCTTCATCTCTTAGTTGAAGGCATTTTTCTCACCTTGTGAATGGCCCTTACAAAAAAAGTCTGTGGTAGCAGAACAGAGATCCACCATTGCTCCATAAGCATGGCCCTTATGAGTTTTACTTTCTAAGCCCAAAGATTATCACAGTATTACACTAAGGAAAATAGTATGTTATTTTGTATATTCTTTGTAAATAGCAGAATGGAGAACTAGGAAGATTTTCCTTTTCCAAGAAAACAAACTGTCTTTTGTTTTATTAAACAACTCAGCAAAACTGATTCCCCTTATCACACACAAGATCTTGTTATCTCATTCCTAAAGCAAATACTCATCTGAATCTCTGAGTATATCTATGGATGATAGATAATAGCCTAATATTTTGGTTGCACTCCACAGAAAACTAGGTAAAATATACATATGTATGTACTTAATATAAATATTAGTGTGTGTGTGTATAGAGAGAGAGTATGTTTGTATATATTTACTCATTTCCTATGGATTACAACCAGACTTCTAGCTAATAATATATTGAACTACTATCCATCATTCTAAGTAACTGCACACACATACACACACACAGAGTCACATGCACACATGCTTTTAAAAATAATTTTTTCATAAGTTTATTGCATATATTGATGTATGCATAATTGCATATATTGATAGGTCATTGTATAAGTACATTGATAGATCAAGGGAAGGAAAAGAATCCATTTTCTCCCTCTCACCTTTGTCTCTTATTCACTTCATTTCATGGAGTTCCTGTTAAAGGAACATTGCTAGAACCCACATTTATATTTAGTCTTCATCTGACTGCATCATTTATCCTCTGATAGAAAATCTCAATGTAATAAGTATTTTTTTTTCCCTAGACATGTTGAAAAGGAATGATTCCTATAAAAATACTGTGTAGGCAAACTTTTTCAATGTTGATTAACTAACTGTTCTTATTTTTTTTTTAAGATTTTATTTATTTATTTGAGACAGAGAGAATGAGAGAGAGAGAGCACATGAGAGGGGGGAGGGTCAGAGGCAGAAGCAGGCTCCCTGCCGAGCAGGGAGCCCGATGTGGGACTCGATCCAGGGACTCCAGGATCATGACCTGAGCCGAAGGCAGTCGCTTAACCAACTGAGCCACCCAGGCGCCCCAACTAACTGTTCTTAAATTTGATGTGGACAGGTAAATATGCAACATATAAACAATTGCATGGAAAGTTCTGAAAACAGAAGAATAACATCCAGAGATCTTACCCCACCAGATAGTAGAATATATTACAAAATGCTTAAATTATATTAAAATATATTAAACTAAAGGCTGTTAATTCCACCTGGGTAGCCACCTGGCAAAAAGAAGAAAGCTACATCTTTATGCAATGTTTTGCACAACAATTCTTATTTTTTTTGAGTTCTCCTAGTGTTTAAATATATTATATACATATGTATAACTTTATACATTTTTATGTATTTATGTAGTTTTATTTACATATAGTATTTATTACTTAAACATTATTTTGTAGCTCTGAAATCCTAAATTAAAGATTAAACCAAAAGTAATAAATTTGACATACACACAAAGAAAAAATATATATAAATAAAGCCAAAAGTACATGCTATATTGGGAAAAATATGGACAATGCATATAGCAAAGACTTTTCTCTTTAATATAATAAACATTCTTACTACATGGTAAGAATTACAAAAATGCATTGGGAAAAATGAAATGGACAAAATACACAAGCTTACAGTATACAGATATTTCTAAAATGCTTTAAAAGTCATGAAAATATCCCAAACTTACTTCTGATAAAGGAAATTTAAATTAGAAGAACAATTCTCTATACAGAAATTATTTGCCAGATCAGCAGGGCTCTACAGTTTTGACACACAATATGTGTGATGGTGTACAGAATCTGATATTGGCACATATTGCTGATGGTTTTATATTTTGATGATATACAGTGTGGAAGAATTATCAAATACTTATTAATATTTTAAATAGACACTAATTTTTGACCCACTGTTTCTCTAGGTCTAGGAAATTAACTTATAATAATCCAGAACACTGAGACTTTATACATAAAGATATTCAAGCATTTTTTTTTAAACCTGAAATTTGAGGGCACCTTGGTGACTCAGTCGGTTAAGCATCTGCCTTCAGCTCAGGTCATGATCCCAGGGTCCTGGGATAGAGTCCCTCATTAGGCTTCCTGCTCAGTGGGGAGTTGCTTCTCCCTCTCCCTCTGTCCCTCCCCCTTTCTTGTTCTCTCTCCTTCTCTTTCTTTCTCTCAAATAAGTAAATAAAATATTTTTTTTTACAAAAAGGATCTGAAATTTGAAATAAAATATAATTATCAAGGTATAGAGTAAATATGTACACAAAAAATGAAAACTCTACAACTGTTACAAAGAAGTGAAGATGTGTATGTGCTCATATGGAAAACTGACACCTTAGTTTTTTTATTATGTTCAATTAGCCAACATATAGTACATCATTAGTTTTTGATGTAGTGTTCAACAATTCATTAGTTGAGTAAACATCCAGTGCTCATCACAACACATACCCTCCTTAATACCCATCACCCAGCTACCCCATCCCCTCTCCCCCTCCCTTCTGAAACCCTCAGTTTACACCTTATTTTTAATGCAATATAGTAACATATGAAAATGTCCAAGTCCAATAATCCTGGTTGATGTATAGATGTATAAACGATACTAATACTGAATTTCATCAGGCCCCAAGATTTCAAAAAAATATGAAATTTCAAAGCCAGATCACTGTTTGCAGAATGGGAAATGTCTGAGAACCCATTTCCTGAACTCTTAGTTCCATTCATCACTTCAAGAATAAAAAGCCTGTAGTGAAGGGAAGGGAAAGAAATACACTGGAGGCAGCTATTGCCTCATCATGTTTGCTAGGAGTCCCACATATTGTGTAGAGTAAGTGTGCTCAATCATCACCTCAGCTCTGATAAGAAAGGCTTCCATAGTGCTTTGAAATATATTCCTGTGCTTGAGACACAGGATTGGTGCTGAATTCATACCTAAGTTCATCCATGGAAACAAGATAGAAGGAAGTGCTATGGGCTTTCTTGGATTCACAGAGTTTTTCAAAGCGGGAATAATTTTTAATATTTTTTATTTCCCAGGGCACCTGGGTGGCTCAGTCATTAAGCGTCTGCCTTCCTCTCAGGTCATGATCCCAGGGTCCTGGGATCGAGCCCCACATCGGGCTCCCTGCTCAGCGGGAAGCCTGCTTCTTCCCCTCCCTCTCCCCCTACTTGTGTCCCCTCTCTTGCTCTCTCTCTCTCTGTCAAATAAATAAATAAAATCTTTAAAAAAAATATTTCTATTTCCCCAGTTCCTTTGCTTTGGTCCATGGGCAAGTTGTATACCAGACAGGAGAAAGAACTGAGATCAAAGACATATTGAATCCTGTCAGATATGTCCATTTAAGTACAACAAGCAATTCCAGCAGCAAAAAGGTTAAGAGAGAATGCTGGATACTAGGGTTAGTTAGAAGCAACAACCAGCAGTAGAGTTAAATGGGGTAAGAGTAATCTCAGTTGGAGAATCATGCCATCAGGAATCTCTAGTGGTTCCATGAAAAACTCAATGGTAAACATCTGCCAGGCCCAGGGAGTACAAAGAAAGGAACCTCTGCAATTAACATCTTAGCATTCCTCTAAACCTCCCATCCTAGACCTGACAGTATAAAAAACAACAACAAAACAAACAAACAAAAAACCTCTCAAAAGTAGATGTAGTGTGGGAATAGAAGAGAAATTGAAGTTCTTCTTTCCCCATGCTGACTTCCAGCCTGCAGCAGGCTTACACTGGGGAAGATGATGCAATGTTGAATCAACTTTAGACATTGATCGATATCTTGGACTGGACATTCTAAGTTTCTCTTTGCAACTCAACTTTTGTAACAGAAAGTGAAACCAGATCTGTTTCCTAAAAGTACACATAAAATACATGAGATTTGCCTAAGTTTTCTACCAAGGTTATATAGTTACACCAACTTAATAATGAGCAATGTAAATGGCTTATTCAATGTACATACACATAATGTATGTCTGTGTGTACTTGTATACATATTCATAATAGAATGATAATATATGATTAAATATATTTATCTGTGAGAACTGAAATTTAAGATAAATGAAAACAGGTTTATTGGCATTTTAATATAATTTTTAATTTAAGAATCCTATTTCTATCAATCATTCTTTCCACAAATTTCAAGGAAGAATTATTCTAAATAAAACAGAACGTATTAGCTCAATAAAACTTAATAAATTAAAACAACATTATCATTTATTGATAACTCCATATATTAGTCTTTTAGCTATTATACATCTCACTTTTAAATCAAGGATATCTTTCAACAACAAAAAAAAGAAGAAATCCGCCCTAAAATAAATACATCACTAGGGGCACCCAGCTGCCTCAGTCGATAGAGTGTGCAACTCTTGATCTTGGGGTCATGAATTCAAGCCCCAATTTGGGCGTAGAGCTTACTTAATAATAATAATATAATAATAAATACATCACTAACAAATCAAGTACTAAATTAAAAAAATAAAATATGAATATATTTTAAGATGAATCCAAAGCCCATACACTTTTTATTAAAACCTACTTAGTTTCTAGAAAATAACATGATAATTTGAAAGAATAATCTTGTACTTCTCTATAATAAAAGATTATTAAAATAAGAATTATTTCCTGATAAATTGGACATGTCTTGTAGGAGTTAACTATAATTTATATGGATGAAATAGTGGGAGACCATTCTAACTATACACATCCACTTAAATTTTAAAATTTAGAAATAAAAGACAACATAATTACAACATTCTAGCAAGAAGTTACTATCTATTCTATTAATTTTCTTCTTTACTTATTTTTTCAATATAATGTTATAATCTTACAGTTTTTCTGAATCTATAATTTTCTTTAAGAACTTAGATAATTTAATTGTGTCCATGTGTCTACCTAGTTTTTCATATAGCTATCATTAGGAAGACATCAACTTAGTAAATTTATTCATTAGGCATATATTTAGGATCAGAAAGGAAAGAGTAACAATCTTTACTGCTTTTAGCCACTCAATACTGTTTGAAAAGCTGGAAGGGACTGCTGAAACATTTTTGCTAAAAATGTACATGTGTAAATCTTCAGTCCTTTGTAACAATTAACAAGATTTAATAATATGCTTTGAAATTATCTTAAGTACATTATTTTGTTATGATGTATCCCCAGGCAAATGTGCAAAGATTGATAACTGATTCTAGGACATCTTACTTTAAAACTGTAATGGCCCATAAAATATTGTTTTAACAAGATGACTGAATAAACTTTAAACATTTGATCTTAAGAATAATTATATTTTATTGAGTGGTTACATTCAGTTAAAAAAATCAGTTGTTTGGTATATTTTGAGTCAAATCTGTATCCAGATGTAACCATTATGAGTTCCAACATGAACTCCCTAAAAAGTCATAAATGAAAGATTTTTTCCTAGTATATCTTTACAAGGTAGTATTTAAAATGCCTACCATATGTTTGAAGTTTGAATAATACAATACTAGAATAACAAATAAAAAGTAATAAGAATCTAAATGTTCATAGGCATGAAAATTTTACCTAATTCAATGGACATTATCAAATTGAGACAAATTATATTCAGTTTAATGAACCGCTTGATGAGGGATTAAATGAATTCTGCATATTATGTAAATTAACATTCGTAGAGCCACTGGGTATTTTCTCAGTAGTAATGTTCAATTTCAACTAAAAAGAATATTATGCTTTTTAATTTTTAGTATACTAAGAAAAAATTCTTAAAGAAATTTTTAAAATTAAAATTATCACATTTGAATATATAGAACCTAATTTAATGATTTTTAATTTTTTAATACAGTAAGAGAAACTTAACATGAGATCTATTCTCAAAAAATTTTTAAGTTAAAATACTGTAAAAATACAATGTTATTAACTATATGTACTATGTTGTGCAGCAGATCACTAGAACTTATTTATCTTGCATAACTAAAACTGTATCTTTGGAAGAGCAACTTCCTGTTTCACCCTCTCCCAAGTCCCTGGCAACCACTACTCTACTCTCTGTTTCTATGACTTTGACTATTTTAGATACTTCATATAAATGATTATGATCAATTAATCTTCAACAAGGGTACCTAGAATATATAATAAGAAAGGGATAGTCTCTTCAATAAATATTGTTGGGGAAACTGCATATCCACATGCAAAAGAATGAAAGTGGACCCTTATTTTACACCATAAACAAAAATCAACTCAAAATGGACTAAAGATTTAAACATAAGACTTGACAGTGTAAAACTCCTAGAAGAAAACATATGGCAAAAGCTTCATGACATTAGACTGAGCATGATTTCTTGGATTGACATCAAAAGCACAAGCAAGAATACCAAATTAGGCAAGTGTGATTACATTTAACTAAACAACTTCCATACAGCAAAGGAAACAGTCAGCAGAATGAAAAGGTAACCTACAAAATGGAAGAAAATATTTCCAAACCATATATCTGATAAGGAATTACTATTTAAAACATATAAGCAACTCCTACAACTCAATAGCAAAACCACACCAAGACAAAACAAAAAAACTAATAACCTTAGCAAAGATGGACAAAAGTCTTGAATATACATTTCTCCTGATAGACATGCAAATGGTCAACATGTAAAGATAGTACGTGAGAAGATGTTCAACATCACTAATCAGGGAAATGCAAATCAAAACCATAATGAAATATCACTTCACATCTGTTAGGATAACTATTATGAAAAAACTAATAACAAATGTTGTCAAGGATGCATAAAAATTAGAACCTTTAGTGGCACCTGGGTGGCTGAGTCGGTTAAGCTCAGTAATTTCAGCTCAGGTCTTGATCGTTGGGGTCATGAGTTCAAACCCTGCATTGGGCTCCTACCTAAAAGAAAAAAAAGGGGGGAAAGAGTAGAACTTTTAGACATTGTTAGTGAGAATCTAAAATTGTGCAGCTACTATGGAAAACAATATGGAGGTTCTTAAAAATTAAAAAAGAACTATCATATGATACAGAAATCACATTTCTGGATATATATCCAAAGAAATGAAGTCAGAGATATCTGTACTCCAATATACACTGCATCCCATGTACAATAGCCAGGATATGGAAACAACAGAAATGTCTATCAACAGATGATTGGATAAAGAAAATGTGGCATATGAATTCAGTGGAATATTATTCACTGTTTCAGAAGAAAATCCTGCCATATGCAACCATGTGAATGGACCTGTAGGATATATTTTATTTTAAAGATTTTATTTATTTATTTGCAAAAGAGAGAATGAGAGACAGAGAGCACGAGAGGGAGGAGGGTCAGAGGGAGAAGCAGACTCCCTGCCGAGCAGGCAGCCCGATGCGGGACTCAATCCCGGGGCTCCAGGATCATGACCTGAGCCGAAGGCAGTCGCTTAACCGACTGAGCCACCCAGGGGCCTGAACCTGTAGGATATTAAGCTAAGTGCAATAAGTCAATCATAGGACCAAAATTATTTTAAATAATTATTTCTGTTGGTAGAGATAAAGATGATATTTGATGCTTAAGCATAGAAAATAAAATCATTCAATGGTTATTAAATATTGGAAAAATATTTTATCAGAATTATATTCACTTGTGTTTATTCTCTTTCTAAAACCCCTACATTCACAAAGATAGTATGTATTAGGAACACACAGGGAGAAAATATTTATAGTTAATTTCCATAGGAATATACAGTAAAAAACTGTATTGCCAAGAATGGGAGAGGAAGAAACTAAACTTTGTTAAGAACATTTATTATCATAAAATAAACTTTGCTTTGTTTTATTTTTATTTGTCTTAATGGCGAATCAGTAAGAATATTTTTTAAGGGGTGCCTGGGTGGCTCAGATGGTTAAGTGTCTGCCTTCGGCTCGGGTCATGATCCCAGGGTCCTGGGATGGAGTCCGGTGTTGGATTCCCTGCTCAGCAGGGAGCCTGCTTCTCCTTCTGCCTCTGTCTCTCTCTCTGTCTCTCATGAATAAATAAATAAAATCTTTAAAAAAAGAATACTTTTTAAAAAGCAGGATGATAACATGGTTAAAAAGTTGTTCAGAAATTCTGAGGGTAAGACACAAGAAAATAGTAAGACAGCTGAACCTGTCAAGTCTTTTTGTAGATATGTTTATGACTTCCTGGTGAATGACCTAAATTCTTTTTGCTAGGAAGATAGTCTCTATGTGTAGAATGCTTCCAACAGAATGGACCTAGGTGTCTGGATTTATTTAAGAACTTATGAGGAGAATATCTCTGGAAAATACCATGGAACTTGTACAAAATCTGAGTTTAAAATGGTGATTTTCCATGATCTAAATGGCTCCTGTGTAAATAAGGTGACTACACATCTCACTTATGGATCTCATCTGTTAACCTACATCACAGTAGACTGATGGCAGAAGGACAAAAGCTGTGGTGCTGTGTTGGGTGTCCTGGACTTGCCTGTTTCATTTGTGACACATAATTTTTGTATTCTTAAAAATTATTAGTAAAGCTTGATACTGGTTAGTATCAGTGATATATAGGGGGAGTCTGATGTAAATATCTGATATATTGTGTAATCTCAAAATGCTACTGTGAGATTTTATGCCTATAAGTCATAATTGCTAACACACTTTTTAGCAAGAGAACGATAAAACCCTTAGAAGAACTTCATGTCAGATGGCTGTTTAGAATGGCTAGTCTTTTACTATGAAGACATAGAAACTTCCAAAAATATTATGAGGATGAGGCATGGGGAAGGAGGGGTAAAGTTTAACAATGGTATTTGGGGAAATAGACTTAATTCAGAGAAAGCTAAATGGATAGATAAGAGGTATAAAGCTGAAAGGGATATAAGTGGATATTTGTATTTCTTTACTCTTGCTAAGAACTGGGGTAAAAAAGCAAGATCAGGACCAGAGTCCATATAAAATTCAATTCTGTCAGGCTTCATCAGTGCTTATTGGAGCAACTTATAAAATATTTGTTGATTGAGTAATATGTAAGTTTATAAAGATCCATTTCAGACACTAATACTCAAAATGTACCTGTTCTGCTCCTTTGAGGCTTCTAAGCAAGGATATGAGGAGTAGGTCTACTTCACGTTGATCTTTAACTCATCTCTGATAAATTAAAGCTGTCAAGTAATCACTGAGTATTGCTTTAATCATGTTTAGGCTTTGGGAGAGGGACAAGGCCATAGTTCCAGACAGGTTAGGTAGCTGAGAGAACACCTTCCATTGACATAGATGTTGAAAATTAACATTAGTGTATTTTCTTTAAGGTTTAATATGAAATAGTTTGGTCAAAATGTTTCTTGAGGGGTACATGGGTGGCTCAGTTGATTAAGCGTCTGCCTTCGGCTCAGGTCATGAACCTAGGTCCTGGGGTGGAGCCCCTTATCGGACTCCCTGCTGCTTCTCCCTCTCCCTCTGCCCTTCCCACTGGCTTATGCTCACTTGCTCTATATCTCGTTCTCTCTCCTCTCACAAACAAATAAATGAAATCCTAAAAAAAAATGTTTCTCAAGGTTATAATGGAAAATTCAAAAAGTTTAGTTGATATACCTCAAATTTTTTAATGTTCTATTTTCAGAGCTTGCTTTCTATATTGCAGTTGATGGAGCAAATCTGACTTCCTGAGATAACCAGAAAGTTATTACTACTGAATCATGCTTAATAAGGCCATAGCTAAAAAACCAGGTATACTATCCTCATATCACAGTAGAAGAAAGGTAAAATTTTAAGCATTTTTAAAAATGCTTTTAAAAAATTTTAACAATATGTGACACTAAAAATTTAAAAATAGATGATGAATTAAGTGTTTGAAAACAGATTTCAGTTGACAGTTCTTTTTGTTAAAGATACTAAGTGAAGTGATATGCAAGATAAGCATTTGATTTGAATGACTGAATAATTACATGATAAAATTAGAAAGGTCTTATTACTTAAATCTAAAGTAGAATCTGGATTTCTTTCTCTTTCTTTCTTTCTTTCTTTCTTTCTTTCTTTCTTTCTTTCTTTCTTTCTTTCTT
>NW_023270415.1:55689924-55796718 GCF_011800145.1 Mirounga leonina
CTTTCTTTCTTTCTTTCTTTCTTTCTTTCTTTCTTTCTTTCTTTCTTCTTTCTTTCTTTGAGTTTTATGTTAAGGGAAATGCTGAAAAAAAGTAATGCACAACTTTCATATGATCACAAAAACACCAAAGCAATAAAAGCACATGACATTTTAAACTGATATATATTTTGTATAATTTTTAAGCAATGCATTCTGACAATGCTGAGGTTATATACATATCTGAGTTTAAAATGATGATGTTCCATGATTTTTTTTAAGATTTTATTTCTAAGTAATCTCTACACCCAACATGGGGCTCAAATTCACAACCCTGAGATCAAGAGTCACATGCTCTACTGTCTAAGCCAGCCAGGCACTCTGATGTTCCATAATCTAAATGGCTCCTGTGTAAATAAGATGCCAACACATCTTACTTAGATGCAATTCAAAGTTTCCTAATTATTTTACAGTAATATTGTCTTTTGTATAAACCAGAACATTTAAATTGTTTAAAGACCATTTATTAGAGTCCTGCTACTGATTATCTAAACCTGATGACTAACATGAAAATGGTAAAGCAAGTAGGACCCTGGGTTTACTTGCTGAATTTTATTAGCAATAAATTATTTATTTGGTGAACATTATTATACTCTGATTCTGGTTATAAGTGAGTGCCCCTGCCTTAACCACCAACCTTCCAAGATGTCTTCGCCCAAATTGCTAAAACCTGTGACTATGTTACTTTTCATGCCAAAAGTGTCTTTAAGATGTAATTAGGGTTATAGACCTTAAAATATGGAGAGCATCCTAGATTATCTAGCTAAATCCCATCTAGTCTGGCTTGACCAATTCCAAGATTCCCATCTCTATGCAGGATCATGCACTGATGCTTGTAACCACTATACAGATTCCATAAGACTTGCACAATGTGGATGCTGGAGTACTTATAAAAATCCAGGAGAACACACCTTGTTGCATACTTACTTAAACATACCGTATGAAAAACCAATCAACATTTGATTCATCATAAGCTTTCTGACTTCTCTGCCCAGGATATAACATGCTATTGGGAGAGTTTGAAAGAAAGGAGACCAACATGATTTACTAAAATTGGTGAGGACATAGGAATATCTGAGGAAGGAAAGGACTAGAATTTGAACAAGCAACAATTACAGCAAACAGTGAGAAGTGGATTTGAGAAACAGTTGAGGGAGTGTGAGGGATGGAAGGAAGCAATATTTGGGAGAGTTCTTATGTTGAACCCATTAGCTATTTAGTGATAGATAATTCAACAAATCTAAGAGGCTTCCTTTAGTTTAGGCATATAATCTTTTTTGGCATTTTTAATGAAAACATTTAAGTTAACTATTCTTTTGCTTGGGTGTATGGATCCATATTCTAAATTTGATCAGTACTGAGATAAGACATGAAACAGCTTAGTTTTATCCCAGGTTCATATCTATATAAAATAGACTATATAGCCTACATCTCTCTAGGAATCAGATTCTGAAAGATAAAAAGAAAAGCTTATCCTATCTGATTGAGCTGTATTAATGCCCATATGTATCAAATGACTTATTTTTATTTTTCTTCTCCCTAAGAATAAATTATGTAGCAGTGGTCAAAGAAATTCATTTTGAAAAGGATTAGGCAAGAGAAATATCAAAGGAAAAATGCATTCAATAAATTTCATCTTTATAATTGAAAAATAATACTCAATTTTTTAAACTTCTCCATTTTTCTTAAAAAAGATTTAAACATAATTTGCCTAGAGCAGAATAAGTTTCTAGTAACATGTCTATAATGGATAATTTCTGAAGTAAAATGAATGCAAAGACCATGTCTAATCCCTGTTTCTATGAACACCACCATCCAACCACTTCTAATCTCTGCTAATATCTTTCATATAATCACTGAAAAAAATTATTTCTATTGAATGTAACTGAATTGATTTAAAGACATTCACCTTGATGCAGGAAAATGGAAAGATGCCTTACCTGAAACACTTGGTTTATTACATACAATGCTTCATAGGATTTTCAGCCTTTAACCAAGAATTATGAGCAGGCTGGGGAAAAGATACATTGCTCTATAAATCTGTCTTGCATAGGAAAATGCCATGATCATACATTTTGGGGAATAAACAGAGGAGGACTTTTGTTAACCTCCTTGCTTGCCACACAATTAGGGGATTCGGCATAAGGACTGTGAAAAAGATACAGGGTGATCCTCCTACTTGCCCTATGTCTCACATAGAGTTAGCCCAGTAGTCACTGTCACTGATGTTGATGCTGTCATTATTATTATGTGTACTACATGTTTGTTTTTTATTTTGGCAAAAATACCACAGCTAGGATATTCCTATCCCCAAGCTATTATCTCTTTAAATTAGATGATTATGTAAACTAAATATTTGTCCTTACTGTGCAAAAAATGAGGCTTTCTTATTAAATATACTGAATGTCCTTATCTAGACTTAATTAGCTCTGATGTTTCTCTAAGGGGTATATCAATTTCAGACAATCATAGAAACATATCTCATGTAAATTAGCCCAGATGTAAGTCATGAAGCTGGATAGAGAAAAAAAAAATAGAGGATAAATGATCATGCTGTCCTGTCCTCAAAAGGATGTGGTAAACGTTTAAACTGGTCATATAAGGCAGCAAATGGTACAATGGAAATTTATGTAAGGACCACCAATATATATGCGAGGTACTTGCACATACAATATCATTTAATCTTTATAACAATACTATGTACATTTTTTTCATTTATATGTATAAGATTACATGTTACTTGGCAACATGTCCAAGTATCTTAGTCAGTTCAGGCTGCTATAACAAAGTGTCATAGATTGAATGGCTTATGAACAACAGAAATGTATTCATTTTAGTTCTGGAGACAGGGAGTGTGAGATAAGGGTGTCTGCAGAGTTGAATTTGTGTGAGGGACCTCTTCCAGATTGCAGACTGCCAACTTCTTGGATCCTCACATGGTGGGAAGGAGTGAGGGAGCTTTTCAGGGTCTCATTTAAAAGGGGCTAATCTCCTTCACCAGACTATAGCCCTCATGATCTAATCACTTACCAAAGCCCAACCTCCTTAATCTCCTGGGTTAAGATCTCAACAGATGAATTTGGGGGGACATAAACACTCCAGTCTATAGCACCAAGGTTTTAGCTAGTACATAGTAACATAGTAAGTTTAATTCAGTCTGTGTCTGATCTTAAATCTCATGGCTTATGTATTAATACTACAATTTCTTATTTATGAAAATAAACCTTGGAAAGAATAAGGGCTTACGGATGGTTAGTAATGGGGATATAAAGGAAAATACAGACTTAGAATTCACATAGCAAAGTATTTACATTAGTGACCAAAGAGAAATAATAGCTAAGAGGAAGGAGGAGATGTTAATCCTAAGATTTTGATTTATTTTTATTTTTATTTTTTTAAGAGATGGGGAGGATGGATGGGGATGGACAGAGAGAGAGGGAGAGAGAGAATCCTAAGCAGGGTCCATGCCCAGCTGGACACTGGGCTCAGTCTCACAACCCTGAGATCATGACCTGAGCCGAAATCTAGAGTCCGACACCCAACTGACTGAGCCATCCAGGTGCCCTGTGATTTTTGAACCTGTGTTTGGGAGGTTGATGATCTAGTTAAGTAACTCTTAGAAGACTTTCTATTTGAATACATTGAATTGAAGGAATTCAACTTAAATTGTTCTGCACGAGAGTGTGATATATTTGTTACAATTAATTAATCAATATTGATAGATGATATAAATATTTCATTTCAGATTTCCTTAAGTTTTATCTATTTTTATTTTCTGTCCCAGGATCCCACCTGGGAAGCCACATTTTTTTTAGTTGTCATGCTTCCATAGGCTCTTTTTGGCAGTGACAGTTTCTCAGACTTACTCTGTTTTTGATGACTTAGGACTTGCTGAAGAGTTCTTAAACATGACAATAAAGACATGATACATAAAACAACAAATAATAAATTGGATTTTATCAAAATTGAAGTTTTGTGCTGTGAATTGTTAAGAGGGTAGAAGATGAGCTACGAACTTGGAGAAAATATTACCAAACCATATATCTGATAAAGGACTTAATATAGAATATATTTTCAAAACTCAATAATAAAAAAAAATTAACAACCCCCCCCCAAAACTATGGAGATAAAGTGACATTTCACTGAAAAGGATATATGGATTGCAAATAAGCACATGGAAAGATGTTTAACATCACTAGCTATTAGGCAAATTCAAATTAAAACCATAATAAATCAGTGTAAACTTATTTGAGCAGTTATTTTTTAATATATTTTTAATATATATTTTTTAAATATTTTTTTAAATGCTGATGAGGATGAGAAAGTACCATTTCTCACACGTTTCTGGTCAAAATGTAGAATGGTCTACCACTATGAAAAATAGTTTGGCAGTTTTGTGAAAAACCAGACATAGAATTTCCACACAATTCACCAATAGCACTCCTTGATATTTATCCTGGGGAAACAAAAAATTATGTCCACATAAAAAACTAATAGGATTGTTTATAGCAGCTTTATTTGTAATAGCCAATATTTGGAAACAACCAAAATGTCCCTAATAGGTGAATAGGTAAACTAAATATGGTATATTCATGCATTAAAAAAAGAACTGACTACTGATACACACAAAATCTATGATGGGTGTCATTAGGAATGCTGGTGTTGGGGAGGTGGGGAGTATAAATATAAAGGGGTAGTATGAGGGCAATATTGGTGGTCATGGTACAGATCTATATCCTGAGTGTAGTATAGCTTTCATAAATTTACACATATGATAAAATAATGTAGAATTATATACAAACGTACCCATATCAACTTCCTGGTTTTGATGTTACACTATAATTTTGTAAGATTTATCCTTTGGGGGAAACTGCTTGCAGGTGAAAATTTATTGATGGTACACAAATAATTATTCAAGCCAAGATTGGAGTATTGCAGCCAAACTGATATTAATTAATCAATTAATTGTGAAAAAATTTTATGAGAAAGAGCAAACAATCTTTAATTTGCCACTTAAGTGTTGTTGTTGTTGTCATCTTCAGAAATCCTGGTAACTTATGTTTTCCTTTATTTTGAGTTAGTCTGGAATCAGTTATACATTTTTATTTTTAAGGTTTTTGCTTCATTTCCATTGCCATTAATACATTATTATATCAGATGAATTTCAAAATCGCACCAATATTGTAAATCAAATGAAGAAAATATTAAGCAAGAAATCTGAAGACATAAGGGACTTCCACATTGTTTAATATTTGAACATAATGAAGAAGTAGATTTGATTAGAGCAGCTTTGATTCCAGCTCCCTACAAATTAGGCAGAGATATAAAAAGAGCAACCTCATTCCCTATTGAGATTGAGTCTATATTCAAACACTCTTTTAACATAAAGAGAAAAATATCATAAGGTGAATACTTTCTGCTTGATGTCAAAAGATGATCTGCTGAATTAATCCCCATTAATGTAGATTTTTATAAAAAGAATAATTTATTTTTATTTCTTTGTGCTTTTCTGGACTCTGTTGATCAAAAATTCCATCCTGATGGAACAGTGGATATAATTATTTTATAGCAAGATTTCAATAATGGTAACATGGTCTTATACTCACTAACATGTCATTTACTGTCATAATACTAAGCCTTAGAATAATGGCTCTTTTCATTTGGATAATTATTGGATCAGAATTTATAGTGTTTTACAAATATCCTATTTTGCCATTCTATTTCATTAATTCCCAAATTTTGCTCCTTTTAAAGTAAAAATATTATAAATTTTTTAACTTCTGCTGGGTCACTATATTGTATCTTATATTTTGGAGAAAGTTCTATAGCCCGACTATATTTGTACATTCCAGAACTGAATTAAATGTTATCATGGGGGAAGATACTCATTCCTCACCAATTAAAGGATTTAACTTTAATTTAATAACCATATTTTTATGGAATAGGCTACCAGACAGTACTCTCTGATAGCCATTTGAGCCTTGTTGTCTAGCTACTCACATCCACTGAAAGGTAAAAGCCAGGTTAGTTGGAATCTTAAAGTGGAAATGTGAACAGAAGCATTGAAATAGAGAGTATTTTACTCCTTACATATGTTTTTTTTATTGTCTGTTGTTTATTCTGCTTCCCTATCTTTGCCCATTAAATCTTTATAGTGTTCTAATTAAGACTAATTCTTCATACTATTACCAAGAGTGACTAAATGGAAAAAAAAAAAATGTTCACTGATATTGGTGTTAAGAGCACAGATATTTGCTTGCTCTTGGCTGTTACTGTTTTCCTGGCAAATAAATTCACCTTTGATGTATGACATAGGTCCACATATTTAAAACCTCATAATTACAATACCGAGTTGTATTATAGCTCCAGCTATCTACTGTTCCCCAATTGGAATGACAAAGTAGTCTCTCAAGGCTCTTTTATTATCTACTATATGTAATACACATTTCACTTTACTTACTGATGACATAAAGTGCTCCCTAGGGTACTTGTTCTTTTGAAAAAGAGTTCAATATCTACTATGAGACTATACAAAATATTAGCTTATTAAAATATATCAAAGAATGCAGGGCTTCCATTTGAGTCTATAAGGAAAAACAATTTCTATGCTGCAAGCTGACAAGATAACCTAAGTCATACTTAATTCAGATAGCATTATAATATATTTTAGCTTCCTTTTTTAGTAATTTTTCTCCTGATCCCCTCTCAATATTAAAGCAAATGCTATATGTATGTAACAAATAAGGTATATAATAATATGGAAAATATGAAATTCCATTCATTTTTCAATTTTCTCACAACTACTTCACCTCCTCAAGCAAAAATTGGATTCATTATTGTAAAAACATATCCCATTTTTACATATTCAGTAGAATCCAGATAATAGCTAAGACACTTTCCTAAACATGAATATTTATTATTAGTTCAGCTAATAATAGTACTAGTACTATTGAAAAATGGAAAGGTGGGAAAGTAAAGACATAGACAATTTTAGCCTTGCATCTGTGTGTGTGGTGGGGGGGGATAGTGAATAGGCAAGAATGTCCTGCTCCTCCCTCAGAATAGCAGATTTCCACTTTGCTTCAGTTCAGGATTCTGACAGTGAGTAGGTTTCCAGTCCTTCCATAGGGGCAGAAAGTTTTTGCATCTACTCTTCCCTAAAAGGTGGTTGTTATGAATTGAATTATATCCTACTAAAATTCAAATGTTGAAGCCCTAGCCCCCAAAGTGATGTTATTTGGAGATGGGACTTTTGGGAGGTAATTGGTTTTTAATGAGGTTGTGAGGGTGGAGTCCTCATAATGGGATCAATGCCTTTACAAAAAGAGGCACCAGAGAGCACTTTTCTCTCCTTCTGTACCCTTCACTGTCCCCCCAACCCCATCTCTGTCTCTTTCTCTCTGTTTCTCCTTCTCTCTCTTTCTCTCTCCTCTCTCTCTTCTCTCTCCTCTCTCTCTTCTCTCTCTCCTCTCCCTTCTCTCCCTTCTCTCCTCTCTCTTCTCTTTTCTCTCTCTCATTTCCATACATATAAGCCAAGGAAAGGCCATATAGCACACAGTGAGACGGCAACTATCAGCATGCAAGAAAGAGAGGTCTCATCAGAACTCAGCCATCTTGGCACCCTGATATTAGACTTCCAGTCTCCACAACTGTGAAAAATGAAATTTCTGTGGTTTAAGCCACCCAGTTTATGGTATGTAGTTATGGCCCAAATAGACATAGACAACAGGGCATGTTTGTGTGGGACCTAAGTGATTCTGAAGAGGATAACCATGAGTGCACAATTGGAGAAAAAAACAAAATAAAACAGTAGTCTAGGTGCCATGATCACAGTAAGCAGTTATAATAATACATTCTTAATGGAAAATGTAGGACATAGGATCAAAGCAAAGAATTTACATGTATAGCAGAACACAAGGTAAAAAGAATTGCAAATTTCATTTCAGACTGCAGGAGATCCTAGTATCTGTCAGAGTACTTAATATTTTTAGGGAATGGACATCATCTCTCTAACAAAGATACAGCAGTTCCCTAGAGAATGGCTGAATGAACAGCCAGCCTCAATAGGGACATAAACATGCCTTAAACTAGTTTATCCTCATTCTGTCCTAGCAATGTTGTCACCCTTACTCTAAGTTTCCATGCACATAAATATGCAACATTGCCATTTGTTCAATTTCTAAGTTATGTCTGCATGAATATACATCCTTTAAAATTTTCCATGACCCAGGGGGGTCCTGGGTGGCTCAGTTGGTTAAGCTTCTGCCTTTAGCTCAGATCATGATCTCAGGGTCCTGGGATCAAGTCCTGCATCAGGCTCCCTGCTCAGCGGAGAGTCTGCTTCTCCCTCTTCCTCTCCCTCTGCTTGTGCTCTCTCTTCCTCTGTCAGATAAATAAATAAAATCTAAAAAAAAAAAAAAAGTCCATGACCCAATATTGTGCTAACTTATTTGTAATGGAACATGTAATTCTTATTTCCCTTTTGTGTTTAGGCCAAATAACAACCATAGTCACACACAATCTCTCCTAACTCATTTCACAGGAATGTATTTCCCCTCTCAAACTGTGCAGTATTTATAATTATAATTTGTTGTACTTATTTGATATATTTAATTTATAAAAATACTTCCTTGTTATCTTTTAAAATGTGTTACTGGGGCATCTGAGTGGCTTAGTCAGTTAAGCATCTGACTCTTGGTTCTGGCTCAGATCATGATCTCAAGGTCCTGGGATTGAGCTCTGCATTGGGCTTCCTGCTTAGCAGGGAGTCTGTTTGTCTCTCTCTCTCTCTCTCTCTCTCTCTCTGCCCCTCCCCCCACTCGCACTCTCTTTCTCTCTCAAATAAATAAATCTTTAAATAAATAAAGTAAAGGGCGCCTGGGTGGCTCAGTTGGTTAAGCGACTGCCTTCGGCTCAGGTCATGATCCTGGAGTCCCTGGATCGAGTCCCGCATCGGGCTCCCTGCTCGGCGGGGAGCCTGCTTCTCCCTCTCCCACTCCCCCCTGCTTATGTTCCCTCTCTCGCTGTGTCTTTCTCTGTCAAATAAATAAATAAAATCTTTAAAAAATAAATAAAGTAAAATTTAAAAAACTGTGTTGCTTATATAAAATATTTTTATGCTAAAGTAGTTTATAATATCTTGGAGAACAGATTATTTCACAGGTGTTTTTGATTATCTCCAAGTTATCTTGCAAAGTTTCCTAAACAGAAATATTCATAATTATTTTTTATGAGGTTATTTATTTTTTGTTGTTGCTGAATTATAGTTCTCTATGTATTCTAGCTCCTAGGGAACCATAGATTTTTTTTAAGTTTTAATTCCAGTATAGTTAACATACATTCTTATATTAGTATCACGTGTATAATTTAGTGATTCAATAATTCTATACATTACTCTGTGCTCATCATGATAAGTGTACTCTTAATACCCTTCACTTATTTCCCTGATCCCCCCACCTGCCTCCCCTCTGGTAACCATCAGTTTGTTCCCTATAGTGAAGAGTCTGATTTTGGGGTTGTCTCTATTTTTCTTTTTATATGTTTCCTAAATTCCAGATTGGACTGAAATCATATTATTTGTCTTTTTCTGACTAACCTATTTCATTACACTCTCTAGATCTATCCATATTGCTGCAAATGGAAAGATTTCATTCTTTTTTTATGGCTGAATAATATTCCACTCTATAGAGAGATAGATAGATATAGATATCTAGATACAGATATAGATATAGATAGATATAGATAGACATCTTCTTTATCCATTCATCGATGGAAATGTGGGCTGTTTCCATAATTTGGCTATAGCAAATAATGCTGCAAAAAATATAGGTGCATATATCTTTTCAAATTACTGTTTTCATATTCTTTGCATAAACACCCAGTAGTAGAATTATTGGATCATAGGGTAGTTCTATTTTTAATTTGTTGAGGTACCTCCACACTGTTTTCCACAGTGACTACCCCAGTTTGCTTCCCCCCAACAGTGCACAAGGGTTCCTTTTTCTAAACATCCTCACCAACACTTGTTTCTTCTGTTTTTTATTTTAGCCATTCTGACAGTTGTGAGGTGATATCATTTCATTGTGGTTTTGAATTGCTTTCCCTGATGATTAATGATGTTGAGCATCTTTTCATGTATCTGTTGACCATCTATCTGTCTGTCTCCTTTGGAGAAATATCTATTCATGTCTTCTGCCCACTTTTAATTGGATTATTTGGGTTTTATTGTGTTGAGTCATGTAAGTTCTTTATGTATTTTGGATACTAACCCTTTATGAGATATGTCATTTGTAAATATCTTCTCCCATTCAATAGGTTGTCTTTTAGTTTTGATTGTTTCCTTTGCTGTGCAGAAGCTTTTCTTTTGATGTAGTCCCAATAGTTTTTTATTTTATTTTATTTTATTATGTTATGTTAGTCACCATACACTACATCACCAGTTTTCGATGCAGTAGTCCCAATAGTTTATTTTGCTTTTGTTTCCCTTGTCTTAGGAGACATATCTAGAAAAATGTTACTATGGCCAATGTTAGAGAAATTACTGCCTGTGCTCCCTTTTAGGACTTTCTGTTTTCAGGTCTCATATTTAGGCCTTCAAATCCATTTTGAATTTATTTTTGTATATGGTGTAAGAAAGTGGTCCAGTTTTATTCTTTTACATCTATTTTTTTGGAATAGTTTGAGAAAAATATGTATTAACTCTTCTTTAAATGTTTGGTAGAATTCACCTGTGAAGCTGTCTCATCCTGGATTTTTGTTGCTTGAGAGTTTTTTGATTACTGATTCAATTTCATTGCTGGTAATCTGTTCAAATTTTTCTGTTTCTTCCTGATTCCATTTGGGAGGTTATATGCTTCTACAGATTTATCCATTTCTCTAGGTTGTCCAAGTTGTTGGCATATAATTTTTCATAGTATTCTCTTATAATCCTTTGTATTCTATTAGTCAGCTGTTATTTCTTCTCATACATTTCTGAATTTGCTTGAGTCCTTTTTTTTTTTTTTTTTTTTTTTTTTTTTAATGAGTCTGGCTAACGTTTTCTCAATTTTGTTGATCTTTTCAAAGAACCTACTCCTGGTTTCATTGATCTGTTCTATTTTTGTTTGTTTGTTTGTTTAGTTTCTATATCATTTATTTGTGCTCTAATCTTTATCATTTCATTCCTCTTACTGGTTTTCTGTTTTGTTTGCTCTTCTTATTTTATCCCCTTTAGGTGTAAAGTTATGTTGTTTATTTGGGATTTTTTTTTTTCTTTTGCTTCTTGAGGTAGACCTGTATTACTATAAAATTTCCCATTAGAACAGCTTTGGCTACATCCCAAACAATTTGGACTGTTGTGTTTTCATTTTCATGTATTTCCATGTATTTTTTTATTTCCTCTGATTTCTTAGTTGACCCAGTCATTGTTTAGTATCATGTTATTTAACTTCCATATATTTGTGTTCTTTCTAGATTTTTTAGTGGTTGATTTTTAGTTTTATAGCATTGTAGTCAGGAAAGATGCATGGTATGACTTCAGTCTTTTTGAATTTGTTGAGACTTGTTTTGTGCCCTCAGATGTTATTTATTCTGAAGAATGTTCTACATGCATTTGAAAAGAATCTGTATTCTGCTGTTTTTGGATGGAATGTTCCAAATATATATGTTAGATCAATCTGGTTCAGTGTATCATTCAAAGCAATTGTCTCCTTGTTGATTTTCTGTTTGGATGATCTATCCATTTATGTAAGTGGGGTGTTAAAGTCCCCTACTATTATTATATTACTATTAATTACATTCTTTATATTTCTTATTAGTTATTTTATATATTTGGGTATTCCTATATTGGGTGCATAAATATTTACAATTATTATATCTTTTCATTGTATTGTTCCCTCTATGATGATATAGTATCCTTTGTCTCTTGTTACAGTCTTTGTTTTAAAATTATCTTGTCTGATTTGTGTATTGCTACCCCAGCTTTCTTTTTACTTTCATTTGCATGATAAATGTTTCTCCATCCCTTCACTACCAATCTGAATATGTTTTTAGGTCTGAAATGAGTCTCTCATAGGCAGCATATAGATGGGTGTTTCTTTTTTTATCCATTCTCTCTTTTGATTGGAGCATTTAGTCTGTTTACTTTGAAAGTAATTATTGATAAGTATGTATTTATTGCCATTTTGTTACTTGTTTTATGTTGTTTTTATAGTTCTTCTCTGTTCCTTTCTTCTCTTACTCTTGCACAGTTTGTTGGCTTACTTTAGTGATATACTTGGATTCCTTGCTCTTTACTTTCTGCGTATCTATTACTAGTTTTTTATTAGTGGTTACCATTAAATTTGTATATAAAATCTTATGCATATAGTGTATATATTGTCTATATTATTTGATGGTCACTTAAATTTGAACCCATTCTTACTTGCCAAAACCTTGATTTTCAGACTTACAAATAAATAGAAAATATATATTTAGAATATAGAAATTATTATTATACTAGTTTTGTAGTTAAGGAAACTGAGGAAAAGAAAGTTTAAGTAGTTTTTCCAAGAGCAATTTGTCAGAATATTTTACAAAGATAGATGACAATATTATCCTTTTTTAAATTATCTTGTTGCACAGTGTTCAAGAATTAAAACTACCATTATCATCTATTATCAGTGAATAATTTTATACATTAAAATACAAAATTATTTCTAACATGATCTGTCACCACTAACATGACCTCTTTTTCCTTTATCATGGCCAGATTTTACTTAATCTTTATTTGAAAGTCAGAGGTAGAATTATAAGTCTACATTAATAGTCATAAATAGGAAAGGGGAAAGAAAGAGAGGGAGAAGGATTGATTTTGATATTGATGGCTAACAATACTTGGTAAGCTTTTGAAAATTATATGGTATGCCTTGCTCTTTAGTACTTTCTTCTTCCTTGAATGTTTGTCTTGAAAAATGTGTTCATTTTTGGTACTGCTTTTGTTATTCAGTCAAACAAGTAGAATTGCTATCCTAAATAATGATAATAGTTAACTCACCTTGAATTTGATGAAATCGTAAGGTTTCAAATTTACTATGATTTTTTTTTACAGTATCTGTTCCAATGATTGCTCATATTTGAAATTTCAAAGGATAATGTCTACCAAATTGAGTATAGGGATATTATATAATTAGTTTTGTTGGCATAACCCACTCTTCAGTTTCTCCTCTAAAATAAAAAATAACCTCTCATTTATTTCTCTCATAGTCCTGATTGAGACAAGCTTACACATCAAAATTTTTTTTCAATTTTACACATAGTAGTTTGATATTGAACATTTAAACTTACTATTTATTCTTATTCAGTAAAGACAAAAGTGATTGAACCTTGGGGCACCTGGGTGGCTCAGTCATTAGGCGGCTGCCTTTGGCTCAGGTCATGATCCCAGAGTCCTGGGATCGAGTCCCACATTGGGCTCCTTGCTCAGTGGTAAGCCTGCTTCTCCCTCTCCGCCCCCTCCCCACTGTGTTCCTGCTCTCGCTGTCTCTGTCTCTGTCAAATAAATAAATAAAATCTTTAAAAAAAAAAACTCTTAAAAAAAAAAGTGATTGAACCTTAACAGGGAGGCCAGTATTGAAATAAAATATGAAATGCACCTTTTATCTGAATTTTATACATGTTATAGCTTTTTTTTTTTGTGGCTAGCTATTTTGTCTATTTTTAAAATGAGCACATGTAAAAA
Organism: Mirounga leonina; assembly: GCF_011800145.1. Lineage (NCBI taxonomy): Eukaryota > Metazoa > Chordata > Mammalia > Carnivora > Phocidae > Mirounga > Mirounga leonina. The sequence continues at coordinate 55,703,657 of NW_023270415.1, forward strand.
CTTGTTGATTAATTTGAATGCTCAAGTTAGAATCTTATTTATATTCGAGTAGAGTCAGAGGATTTTGGAGATGTACTAGCTGGCTGCCTACTAAAGTGAGCTTTGCATAATTCCCACTGACTTTTCCATAGAACAACTTTCTTTTGTTATCTTTCTGCCATCCTTAAAAACCCTAACTGGAGTGTCAGCTTGAACAATATGTTCTACTGAAGGTACGTGATGGGTTCATGGAGCAGAAAGTTAGAGAACTGCTAAAACCAACATTTTTTCCTAATAAAATGATTTTATTATTATCCTGTTATAACTGTTTTTATGGCACTAATGATTTATTTTAGGATATATTATATTTCACCCTGATACCAAAACCAGAAAAAAGACACCACTAAAAAAGAGAACCATAGGTCAATATCCCTAATGAACATAGATGCAAAAATTCTCAGCAAAATACAAGCAAACCCAATCCACAATACATTAAAAAAATCATTCACCACAATCAAGTGGAATTTATTCCTGGGTTGTGAGGGTGGTTCAATATTTGCAAATCAATCAACATGGTACATAAAATCAGTAAGAGAAAGGTTAAAAACCAAATGATCATTTCAATAGATGTAGAAAAAGCATTTGACAAAGTACAACATCCATTCATGATAAAAACCCTCAACAAAGTGGGGTTGCAGTGGGGTTACATAATAAAGGCCATCTATGAAAGTCTCACAGCTAACATCATCCTTAATGGGGAAAACTGAGAGCTTTTCCCCCAAGGTCAGGAACAAAACAAGGATGTCCACTCTCACCACTTTTATCCAATATAGTACTGAAAGTCTTAGCCACAACAGTCAGACAACAAAAAGTAATAAAAGGCATCCAAACTGATAAGGAAGAAGTAAAACTTTCACTATTTGCAGATGACATGATACTATATGTAGAAAACCTGAAAGACTCCACCAAGAAACTACTAGAACTGATGAATGAATTCAGTAAAGTCACAGGATACAAAATCAATGTACAGAATTCTGTTGCATTTCTATACAGTAATACTGAAATAGTTTAAAGAGAAATTAAGAACAATCCCGTTTATAATTGCACAAAAAATAGTAAGATGCTTAGGAATAAACCTACCCAAAGAAATGAAAGACCTGCAGTCTGAAAACTAAAAATGCTGATGAAAGAAATTGAAGATGACACAAAGAAATGGAAAGATATTCCATGCTCATGGATTGGAAGAACAAATATTGTTTAAAAATCTATACTATCCAAAGCAATCTACACATTTAATGCAATCTCTATTGCATCTAAAATACCAACAGCATTTTCACAGAACTAGAACAAACAAATCTAAAATCTGTATGGAACTACAAAAGACCCCAAATAGCCAAAGCAATCTTGAAAAAGAAAAACAAAGCTGGAGGCATCACAATTCCAGACTTCAAGTTATATTACAAAGCTGTAGTATTCAAAACAGTATGGTACTGGTAGAAAAATAGGTACATAGATCAATGGAACAGACTAGAAAACCCAAAAATAAACCCACAACTATATAGTTAGTTAATCTTCAACAAAACAAGAAAGAATATCCAATGGGAAAAACACAGTCTCTTCAACAAATGGTGTTGAGAAAACTGGACAGCAACATGCAGAAGAATGAAACTGGACTACTTTCTTACACCATACATAAAAATAAATTCAAAATGGATGAAAGACCTAAATGTGAGACCTGAAACCATCAAAATCCTGGAAGAGAGCATAGGCAGTAACATCTCTGACATTGGCCATAACAACATTTTTCTAGATGTCTCCTGAGGCAAGGGAAACAAAAGCAAAAATAAACTATTGGAGCTACATCAAAATAAAAAGCTTCTACACAGCAAACGAATCAATCAACTAAACTAAAAGACAGCCTATGGAATGGGAGAAGATATTTGCAAATGCCGTGTCCAATAAAGGGTTAATATCCAAAACATATAAAGAAGTTCTAAAACTCAACACCCAAAAAACAAATAATCCAATTAAAAATGGGCAGAAGATATGAACAAACATTTTTCCCAAGAAAACATACAAATGGCCAATAGACACATGCTAAGATGTTCATCATCACTTACCATCAGATAAATGCAAATCAAAGCTACAATGAGATATCACCTCACAACTGCCAGAATGGCTAAAATCAACAACACAAGAAACAACAGGTGTTGACAAGGATGTAGGGAAAAAGGAACCCTTATGATCTGTTGATGAGACTGCAAACTGGTGCAGCCACTCTGGAAAACAGTAGGGAGGTTCCTAAAAAATTTAAAAATAGAACTACCCTATGATCCAGCAATTACACTATTGGGTATTTACCCAAAGAATACATAAACACTAATTCAAAGGGATATATGCACCCCTATGTTTATAGCTGCATTATTTACAATAGCCATATTATGTCAGCCACCCACCCAAGTGTCCATCAATTGATGAATGGATAAGAAGATGTGATACACACACACACACTATCATGTATATACATATATGCATATACATCACATCATATATATGTATGTGTGTGTATATATATATGATGTGTGTGTATATATATATATATATACACACATATATATGTGAGAAATATTATTCAGCCATAAAAAAGAATGAAATCTTGTCATTTGCAACAACATGGATGGATCTAGAGAGTATAATGTTGAGCAAAATAAACCAGTCAGAGAAAGACAAATACCATATGATTTCACTCATACGTGGAATTTAAGAAACAAAAGAAATGAGCAAAGGGGAAAAAATAAAAGATATATTAATTTCTCTTTTTGCATTTTGAATAGGACAAAAAAGGTGTTTTTAGCAAAATGCATTTATAATTTTTCTAATTGGAAAATAAAAAGCTATCTATATCTTAAGATTACATGAAAATATCTTAAAATTAGTAATCGTATGATTTAAGTCTAATAAAAAATGTGTTAGTGTATTGTAACCCTATATCATGTATGTGTGTCTTATATTAGTTTTTACAGATAAGTATCAACATATTTTAGAAAGTTAATTTTCACATGATAGTGCCATCTTTTTATCTCCATTAAAATACTTTTGACTAAAATGTGGTATAATGAATAATTTCACTATATATATTTCTATATGTATTTAAACTTATTTCATATACTACAATTAAGATACAGTGTTATATCATCCTAATAATGTATTATCTATTAGAAACTATTTTTTCTCAGTTGTTTTATTTTTTCAATTGTTACTATTATTTATTTGCTAATAGGCTCTAATCAAGAAGCCTACAATAAATGTGGCTAAAAAACTCATAGAGGTTTCTTTCTCAAATTCTAACCTGAAATCTGTGGTCAAAATGTTGTAATGGCTCTGCTCCACATGGTTATTCAAGGATCTTTGTTTCTTCACTATGCTATTATTTCACCTTTTGCTGGAGCTTTGTCCATATTTACTTTTTCAATGGTGGTTTCTGGAATGTTCAGAATCCATACCTCAAGAAAAGGAGAGACAAAATCCAAGAGAGAAATTTTCTTTTAATCAAAGGAGATGAAATATTTACACAACTCTTACATTTAGCCTCTATTTGTGTGAATTTATGCATATGGTCTGAAGTAAAAATTAAAAAAAAAAGAAAATATATTCTATATATGGTCACAGGCATAGATTAACTCTCTTACTAGGGAAGAAAAGAAGAGCAATTTTAATCAACATTTCCACAATTAATTATAACATTTTCCAGAATTTAATCTATGCATATTTAATTTTACACTAGAGAGTATAAATTATTTTGATATAGATTATATTGAATATAATTAATTTTAATTAAGTTATTGATACAAATTTTATTTTGCCATTAAATCAGACAGTGCACTTTCAGAAACTCTCTGACCATGAAGAGATATACAAGAAATTATTATATTTTATTGTATATCTTTGAGCATAGAATTGGAAAATTGAAACTCAGGTAGATTTTTAAATTTGGGGTATATTAAGTTTAGATATCTCTGGCTTATATTTGTGGGGAGGTATTTTCTGATGCTTCTCCAACAGTATTGGAGTTGAATTTTTTTTTTTTTTTATCAGCATAGGATCCTGGGCACAAACTGATTTCCTTGTATTACCATATCAGTAAACAGTTCTTGTTTCCGTCCCTCTCTCCCTCAGCAGGGACATTCAAGGAATAAGAGTTTCATCTTCTGAATAAAGTATTTTATCAGTTCCGGTTTTTGTACCTTTCTCTTAAACACTAGTATTCCCCAAAGCCCCTTGTAACATAGTATAAACTCCTCCATATCATCAAGGCAAACATAATTCTACCTCAGAAAAGACAAGTATGGGGTACCTGGGTGGCTCAGTCAGTTAAGCGTCTGCCTTCGGCTCAGGTCATGATCCCAGGGTCCTGGGATCGAGTCCCACATCGAGCTCCTGGTTCAGCAGAGAGCCTACTTCTCCCTCTCCCTCTGCCTCTTTCCCTGCTCATGCTCTCTCTCTCTCTCTCTCTCTCTGTATCTTTATGTCTCAAATGAATAAATCTTTTTTTAAAAAAGAAGTATAGTGATTATCTTAGTAGTGAAATTAAAATATATTACCTTATAACTTATTATGGCTTCAAATTTCAGAAAGGGGAAGAGAGAAAAGAAAGGTAATTGCTTTGAGGATGTTTGATTACTTAGTTTACAGTGTCAATACTAAAAATAAAATAAAGATTTCACTCACTGAAAGATCCATTAAAATGTTTCAAATGTGGAAAAAAATAAAGATTTCATTTAAACATTCTAATTACTTCTATTTTCCAAATGAGTTTAATCTATTACCTATCTATCATCTATTCAATAATATCTATAGCCATTAAGTAATAATTTTCAGATTTTCAGAAACAATAATGCATGTATTTTTATTTATCAGAAAGCTTTAGAATGCTTCAGGTTGGCAGAAGTGTTTTTGTTTTTTGGGCTTTTTTTTTCCTGCCCAATGTGGAAAGCTAAGTCCCTCAGTTGCCTTAGGTCATATATGACATATTAAAATGTGCATGCTGTCAGTGCCTTAAGGACAAAAATGATATGTCTATTTCTGAATTTCTGCAACTTTATGTATTCCAATGTCATAAAAATTGAGCTAACAATTGTAAACATTATATGTTTCATCACAAAGTAAAATATGCACCTGGAATAAAAAATTCATGTAACACTATACACATTTTTAAAAAATCTCTTTAACCTCAAAGAGAAACATATTTCAGTGATTGTCTTTTTTGTTCTTCTAACAGTTATTTCTATAATACTAAATCATGAGTTCATATATCTATTATGACCTAGAAATTCTAAAATTATTGAATTTTTTTCTTTTAAAATTTATATCCAATTAGCTAATATATAGTACATCATTAGTTTCAGATGTAGTGTTCAGTGATTCATCAGTTGCATATAACACCCAGTGCTCATCACTATTTCTATACATTTATTTGATAAAGAATTTGTATGTAGATTGTAAAAAATATTCCTATAATTTGATAATACAGAAACAACATAAATATTGGGCAAATTATTTCAACAAACGTTTTACAAAAGAAAATATACAAATAGCCAACAAACTAAAAAGAACATTCCTAAAATCATTAGTTATTGGACAATACAAATTTTAGCCACAATGAGATATTACTATACACCCTTCAGGAAAACAAAATTTTAAAATATGATCTCCAGGTGCTGGTGAGGATATGGAGCAACTAGAATTTTCATATACCACTAGTAGAATGAAAATGGTAACAATTTGAGAAAGTGTTATAATATTAACATAAGCTTTGTTACAACCCAGCAATTCCACACATAGGCATTTATACATGAGACATAAGAACAAACATCCACATGAAATCTTGTACATGTACATAATATTTGTATTCATAAAAGCAAAAACTAGAAAAAGTATATGTTTATTAACATATGAGTAGTGGGTAAAAAGTTATGACATATTCACTCATTTGAATACTACTCAGCAATTAAAAGGACCAAAGTACCAAAACCAAACAATATGGATGATTCTGAAAAATAATATTGATAATAATAATAATATTGGTCAACAAAGCCAGAAACAAAAGTATACCCTATTTAATTTCTTTTACATAAAAATCTATAAAGGCATATTTATTGAAACAGGATAGAGATCGGTGCTTTCCTGGGCCAAGGGAACAGAGGATTCAATTGGGATAGAGCATAAAGAAAGTTCTGTGGGATTAAATCCTACTATATTTTGTTGTGGTTTCACGGATGCCTGAATTTGTCAAAACTCATTATTTATTGACACAACACTTAATTAGTTGTTTAAATTGACCTCTATGTAGGAGATGTCTTATTATATGTCCCAAGCAGTGAACGCTGATAGATTTTAAGGCAGATCATCAGTCCTTCGTGAAACAACTGCTTAAATGTATATCATTACAGGTTATTCAGTCAAGAGTAGAATAACTTTTTAAGAATGTGGTAGAAGAGTTGCTTTTCTAAACAAAGATCCTAATTCATTGTCAGAATCTGCCCATACCCTTATACCAATCCTCATGATCATACTCCTTTCTAAACTAACACTGTACACATTTTTTTTAAATTTCCTTAATCTCCTAACTTTAAACTAATTCTAAAAAGATGTTGCAGGTTTGATAGTTCAATTTACATTATAATTCAGCCACCCACAGGATTAGACTTTAAAATTTCAAGGCTCCATGAGATAAAGATTTATTTTAAAATAGTCCTAGAAACTTTTAGATATCTTATTCAGACCTTGAGCTAAAAATGTAAAACTCTGAGCCCATCATTTCCTTTCCCCAAATTCTGTAGAATGGATTGTAAATAGGAGCAACCAATCAACTTTTACTCCTTGTTTCTAGTAAGTGTTTTAAGGCAGTGCATACTTACTCACCCAAAGTCTTCTTTCTATCTTCACTTGATGATAGATAACAGAAGTAACTACTTTACCAGTGCATACCATGGGCACCTTAGCTATTGGATTGGGACCAGGATAATAAATAGCTTTAACCAGATTAGAGAAGCAATTTCTCAAAACAGACCAATTTAGGAAAATCATTCTTAATGCAAACATTTCTGGTGTCACCATTTCTGTACCAGCCGAGGACGATGCACAAATAACATATGTATGTACTGTCTAAGAGCATGTTCTTCAGTATTATATAAACTCTAGATCTATCACTATGTATAATCTACTTAATATTCCAAGTTTCAGCTTTGTCATATATACTGATATGTAGATGACAAACTATCTTGTAAGGTTGTTCAGAGATTAAGTTTAGACTCCATAATGAACATACATCTTGCTACCAAAAGTTATTTGACGGTTTATTGATGTCAACATATTAATAGCCTATCTTCCTAAGTAATACACATAATATCCTGAAATTAGTGACTTCTTTTTCATTTTGTATGATGCATAGTCTGACTTTTATAATAAAGTATGCCTTGAAAAAAAGGAATCAGTCTTATATTAAAAGGATGGTGAAACTACACATTAGATACATAGTCTCCCTAAAATATACCTCCTGTTCTCCATCTGAAACTCTACTGTTTGTGTTAGTGCTGGAATACACACCTGAATGTAAACTATGCTCCTTTCTCCTGTGGGCATTGATAGTATTATCCTTCTTGATATTTATATTCCAAGGATCAGCTCAGTTTGTCCTCTTTATTAGACAGAAAGTTCATGATTTTTTTTCCCTACTAGGACTTACCAGTAGAAATAACATAGAAATTATCCATCAATGTATGATAAGATATATTGCAGTAACGACAGCTACAGCAACAACAAAAAAATCCTCTGAATTTCAAAGGTATTTATTGCTCATATAAAGTTTACTGCAGCTTCTAGTTACTCTGCAGAAGTTAGTTATCCTTCAGGTGATGGCTCCATGTACACCTAAATGTCAACAAGTGCTTCCACAATCATTGGTACAGGGCATCTAGAGACTTGCACAAGAAATGACATATTTTCATAGGGGGGTAACAAACATCACTTACTCTCCCATTTCTTTGGCCAAATGTGGTCAAAATGGGCACAGTTCTGAGAGCAAAATAATGCAGTCCCTTGCTGTGCTGAAAGTGGAGAAATGAAATTATTGGTGAGCAATACTAATGTCTACCATACTAGGAAGCACACTTTTTGGGGAAGTGTGGGGGTGTAAAATGAAGGAGCTTATGATTCATAAGGAAAATTTGAGTTAAAACCTTGGCATGTCCAGGTGATTTATGTGTTATGAAAAGAGGAGAGTAATTTCTTTAATAATGCAGCTAAAATTATCTTATTCTATGATACATTTCCACTATTTAAACAGGAAGCCCATAGTTCTTTTTGCCTAAACAAATGTGCAAACTCTACTAACACATTCCCTGAAATGAAATCTAATATGGTGAAGAAGAGTGGAAGTGGGATAAAAGATATAATTATAATTTTGATTATGATGCACAGTGAATTTGACAAGTTTTATTTCCAGAATGATTCTATGAAGTTAAATGACCTTGGAGTAGTAGACTATTAAGGACAAGTACACATCTCTTATAACATTCTGCAGCTATTAAAGCCACCCTGAATTTCCCTCATAGTAGGAAAATGTTATACTCTTCCCCTTGTTACCTCTTTGTTATAAGAGTTTGGGCTATTTGTTCCAAATCTCCCAACTAACTCTGTATAGAGATATTATCTATGTTAAGAACATTCAAATCCAGTCAAGTCAGGTGTATCCTGATATTATCACAGTCTGTGGAAAGGCAACCTATTTAAAAGTTATTCCTTAAAGCTGCTCCTATATGGAGTTTCTGAATACATACAGACTTACTTTGCAGTAGAGATAGCTATGTGAAATACTTTGAATATAAAATAAAATATCACCAAAGGTATTACAAATACTAATCATGTTAAATCTAAATACGTTTATTTGTTTACAAAATTAATATGTGTCTATTAATTGGAAAATACTCTACCAGAGTCTGGGGAGATATATATATATATATTTTAAGATTTTATTTATTTGACCGAGAGAGACACAGCGAAAGAGGGAACACAAGCAGAGGGAGTGGGAGAGGGATAAGCAGGCTTCCTGCGGAGCAGGGAGCCTGATGCGGGGCTTAATCCCAGGACCCTGGGATCATGACCTGAGCCGAAGGCAGACACTTAATGACTGAGTCACTCAGGCGCCCCGAGTCTGGGGATATATTGAGGAAGAAATAGACAAAACCATGATATCATGTGTTTACTGGGGGCATGTTATAGCAATCTAAATACATCATAATGTATCAGGAATATAGTATTGTGGTTCTATGAATTTTAGGTGAATTTATATTATAATTAATAAAGCTACTAATATTTGCAGAACAGTTTTTATCATGTACTAACTGAATACCTTCAAAACATAGCTAATTAAACCTATAGTAAGAAATAAAATATAAGACATATACACCCTGTACATACACACACACACACACACACACAGGAATATCATTCAGCCATAAAAAATGAATGAAATCTTAACATTTGCAGCAACATGGATGGATCTAGAGAGTATAATGCTAAACAAAATAAGCCAGTCAGAGAAAGACAAATTATACCATATGATTTCAGTCATATGTGGAATTTAAAAAACAAAACAAATGAACAAAGGAAAATAGACAAACCAAAAAACAGACTCTTAACTATAGAGAACAAATGGATGATTACAGAGGGGAGGTTGGTGGGGGGATGGGTGAAATAGGTGAAGGGGTTTAAGAGTACACTTATCACCATGAGCACTGAGTAATCTATAGATTTGTTGAATCACTATATTGTACACCTGAAACTAATGTAACATTGCAATTTTACCCCACTGGAATTAAAATAAAAATAAAATATTAAAAAAATCTTTTATATTTTATTTATATCCAGAATACTGGATATATGATTTAAATATCTATTCCAGTGTAAGCTATAACCATTTGAGAACCTGAATGAATTCACAGGTTCTCAAAACCACAGAAATTAATCACCTGTTCTGTAAGAATGTAGTAATATTGTTTCTCTAATTCATTTTCAGCTGTGTATTATTTTTATTTACAGCTTAACTTTTGATAGGTTCCCACTCAGAAATAAAGGTCACTGATCTACTCTTTCTGCTCTTGAGAAACCATATTTCCTTCCATTAGAATAAAAGAGTTTACTCAAGAATAATAGATTTTACCACCTTTGACAAATCACTAAAATAAAAAAAGCTATATTTAAAATTACTCTTCTGAAAAAGAGAGTTTGAACTTTCCATGTCTGAGGCAATTAAAATTAATATTTCACATTCAGAAAGCTAAACAATACTTTCTACTTCATTTTTTTCTCAGATCTTGGGTCATTGGTTTAATACTAGTGGATGAGAGAATAGAGATGAAACTATAATTCAATTATATTATTTCTTTCCTTATAAAATAGGAAAAAAATTCTTATTTAGTGTATCACTAAATGATAAAATATAATAAAGTGTTTATTAGTCAATGGAATGATGGATTATAAAATGTTATGTCAGTCTTTAATGAGCTTTCTATTGAAAGCAGCAGCTGAACCTGCTGGTTGTTCTTGATATAGGGCAGCCCCTGGGTGTGTGATTCCTTCAGCTGCCATCAACTCACTCACCTCCACCTCAGAACCTGCTCTCTGGGTCACCTGACCTATGAAAATGAACTTTGACAAACACATATATCTGTAACTCACATTCCTCTGTAGGTGTAGTATATTTCCTTCACTGTATAAAGACACCCAGTGACCCTTTTCATCACTTAATGAGCCACCCACAGATGATGATTTTTATGATTATTTTCATGATTAGGTTTTCCAGTTCTAGAATTTCATATACCTGGAAGGTTATAGAATGTACTGCTCTGCATTCAGCTTCTTTCACTTAGCATGTATGTGAGACCCATCCATATTGTTGATGGCATCAGTTCCATGTCACTTTGTAATGCTAAACTGTATTACATTGTATGAATATAACATATATATTTTTTAATTCTTTCACCTGTTAATAGACTTGTTTATCACTTCCAGCTTGCGGATTTTATGAATAAGCTGCTACAAAAATCCATGTAGAATTTATTTATATATGCTTTTATTTCTTTTGGTAAAAATGTAAAGTGAAGTTGCTGAAGCAAGTCTCAGGTCTTTTCCATATTGTACAAGGGATTGTGTGTCTTCCCTATATGACATAGAATTTTTAGTTGACAGTATTGTTTTGTTTTGTGTTTTTTGTACTTTACAGATGTTGTTCCATCGGCTTTCTCCTTTTTTAAGAAGACCAGTCACTTTTTTTTTCTATATAATTTTTCTCCTACATATAATAATAGTCTTTTATTTCTGACAGCTTTGAAAATTTTCTATTTGTCTTGATTTTACAGCAATTTGAGTATAATTCATCTGGATGTGATTTTTTTTGTTGTACCTTGATTGAAGTTCACTGAGCTTGGATCAGAAAGTGTGCGGTTCTCACATATTTTGAAAATGTGAAGTCATTAATCTTTTTTTATTTTTACCTGTCTCATTGTCTCTCATCTTTCCCTAAACTCCAGTTGTATACATGCTGATTGTTTCAAATTGCACTACAGGAAACTGAGAGTCTATTCATTTTTAAAACTTTTTGGGGGGTGCCTGGGTGTCTTAGTCGTTAAGCATCTGCCTTTGGCGCAGGGTCATGATCCCAGGGTTCTGGGATCGAGCCCCACATCGGGCTCCCTGCTCGGTGGGAAGACTGTTTCTCCCTCTCCCACTCCCCCTGCTTGTGTTCCCGTTCTCACTATCTCTCTGTCAAATAAATAAATGCAATCTTTTAAAAAATTAAAAAATAAACTTTTTTTTTTTTTTGCTCTATCTTTCCTGGTTTTAAAATTTCTAGTGGTCTGTCTTGGATTACAAGATAACAAGACTGTTACATTGGGTAACAGTCACATTTTTGTGCAATCTACAATAGGCTATCAAGCCCATCCATTTTGATATTTTACTTCTCAGTTCTAGAATTTCCATTTGCTTCTTTTGCATTACATTCATTTCACAACTGTGATTAACTCACATTTATTCAGAGTGACTGTATTTTCCGTTGAATTCTTCAGCTTAGTTAAAATAAGTGCTTCAAATTCTCTATAAATTCCAATGTCTCATGTTTTTTTTTATTCAGTTATTTTTCTCTTGAATATTGGTTACATTTTCCTGTTTCTTCACAAGTATAGCAAATTCCGATTGTATACTGGATTTTGTAGATGCTTGGTTGTTGAAACTCTGGATTTTGCTAAGTTCTTTTAGCTTTCTAGCTATTATTCTCTGCCACTGGGTTCTCTGAAATATCCCACACTTCTGTATAAATCAGGATCATTTAGAGATGTGAAGGGAGTTTACACACAGATTTTGGAGCCTTTCTTAGAGTGTTTATCCACTACATTCCAGCTGTTCTCTTGTGTTAACTTTGTCCTCCAACTCCTCAAGGTGGTATGCTGCAGATTGCTATTGGACTTCCAGACATCTTGCATGGCTTCTCAGGGGGGCCTTCAAAGAAAAATCTGCATACATGATCATTCCACCTATTACAACTCCACTCTTTAAGGATCATCTCTTCCCCAATTTCTACCTTTTTTCTGTCTCAGAGTGCCTTCAGATGTGTATATATATATATTTAATTCAGATAGTATAACTGTTACTCTTAGAAAGATTAGTTAAATACTAGCTCATCCATTATTACCAGATACTGAAATGCTCCTTCTTTATATTTAAAATATTTATAGACAAAAATCATACTAAAGAACCTGGAAAATTGGGGCATCTGGGTGGTTCAGTCGTTAAGCATCTACCTTCAGCTCAGGTCATGATCCCAGGGTTCTGCGATCAAGCCCCGCATCGGGTTCCCTGCTCGGCAGGAAGCCTGCTTCTCCCTCTCCCACTCCCCTTGTTTGTGTTCCCTCTCTCTCGCTGTATCTCTCTCTGTCAAATAAATAAATAAAATCTTAAAAAGAACCTGGAAAATTCAACTGAAAAGACACGGGAAAAAAGGCATCCCCCTTCAGGTGAGGAAAGTTTCTCATTTCCCCATATTTTATTTTTTTATTTTTTTTTAAAGATTTTATTTATTTATTTGAGAGAGAGAGAATGAGAGAGAGAGCACATGAGAGGGGGGAGGGTCAGAGGGAGAAGCAGACTCCCTGCCGAGCAGGGAGCCTGATGCGGGACTGATCCAGGGATTCCAGGGTCATGACCTGAGCCGAAGGCAGTCGCTTAACCAACTGAGCCACCCAGGCACCCCTCATTTCCCCATATTTTAATTATTTGTTACTATAACCAGTTGTTTATTTACTTATTAAGAAGAAAACATAGATGGAGGAAGAGAAAGGAATGTTACAAAATATTCTTCAGGAATACCTCTATGTTATTTAGACATGTTAGCCTATTTAATGATTTTTAATTGTGTCAGTTTCTGGAAATACAAGAAATAAGACAGAATAACTGCCTAAAGGAAAAGCATTGTCTCACTGAGGATAAAGGAATAAAATGGTATTAAGCGCCACACACATTAATATTGCCCATATAGCATACAGTGTGAAAATTAATGTGAATGGTTCATTCTTGTAAAGGTGAACGGTTGTCACCAAGTCATCATAGATGAGATGGTGCAGGATTTACATTACGTATTATTAGGTATTTCCTTGAGAGAATGTGATGAGGAAATTACAGTTTGAAAAATAAGCATGCACAAAGCCTAGAAAGCCCTGAAAATATGCATAATATTCCGCAAATAGTAAGTAATTTTTCATTCTTGAAATACAGGGAAAGCTAGGTCGAGGAGAAACTACAGTGATTTCTGGGGACCTGATCAGGGAGGTGTCTGTGTGCCAAGCTAAACTGTTTGAACTTTATCTATTAGGCAAGAGTGGTCTATTGTAGAATTTCAAACAGGTAAATACTACAATCACATTTATCCTTCAGAATGATCCATCTGGCGTGGTTTGGAGGATGAACTGAAAGGTTGTGAATTTAGAGACAGAAAAGCCAGTAAGGGTGCATTTCTAACAAGCCCAATAAGAGCTAGTGATATCTTGAATGCAGTCAGTGTCAATGTGAATATGGAGGAAAAAGTTATTCCTGGAGTTAAGAGGATATAGTAAAGAGACAGAATTGAGATAATAGCAATTAGATGGCCAAGGCAAGATAAAAGGGAAAATCAAAACTAGTGCCCATAGTTTTGCGTTTAGTGATGGAACAGAACATCAAAAATCCAGATATTTCTTCTCTTTCTCTCTCTCTCTTTCTCCCTCTCTCTCTCCTTTAAGCTACCTGAGAGAGATCTGCTAATCAATTCCAGTTCTGAAGATTTCTTTCATATGGGTATCTTTTAGATATCTTAAAATTCAAAATATCTTTAGTAGTTTTCTAAACTTAAGAGTAGGGAAAAAAACCAAAATCACATTTTCATAACTGTACAGAAATAGGTTTACAATGTCATCAGTAAAGAGATTATACACAATTTTCCTCCTCATGAACAGACTAAATTATTTAAATTTATCCATATGCCCCTCTAAATATTTCAGAAAATAATATTTATTTTATCTCAAAAATCAAGGATTTTCAGTAGGTAGGAATCTATTTTTTAAAGTCTCTATTTAAAAGTAATTGATATAGGGTCACCTGGGTGGCTCAGTCGTTAAGCGTCTGCCTTCAGCTGAGGTCATGATCCCAGGTCCTGGGATCGAGTGCCACATGGGGCTCCCTGCTCGGCGGGAAGCCTGCTTCTCCCTCTCCCACTCCCCCTGCTTGTGTTCCCTCTCTCGCTGTGTCTCTCTCTGTCAAATAAATAAAATCTTTAAAAAAAAAAGTGATATAAAAAGCACTTAGAACCACCCCTGGCACATCAAATGTACCAAATAGGCATTTGATAAATGATGTAATTAATGAAAATAGTTATATTTTGAAAGCATAGGTTTTCAAAGGTGTAGCAAATACTCAGTAAAATACAAAATGAAAACAGCATTTTTCAGTTCAGTTTTACCATTTTGAAAAAAAAAAATCCTTCTATAATAATCCTTTTCAGCAAAGATGTATTTATCAAACTCAAAGCTCTATTCTTTGGTTTGTCTGATTTTTTTCAATATTTATGAAAAGTTTCAAAAATGCCAAAAATTGATATAATTTTGCAATAAAATTCATATATATATCAGTATTTTTATAATGTACTCTAAATAGTTTCCTCTTAAATCTAGTAGAAATATTCAATAAATTGATTCAACTCCCACATTTTATAGATGGTTTTTCTTCTTGGGCTTTCCGTAGGAATACTGCCACTGAAAACAGCAATTATTTTAGAACAGAGTTTGTATTTATTCAGTATTCATAGGTATAGATTCATTTGTTAGGCTATTCGAACATCTCCATTCTGAAAAATAAATGTAATTTGCTAAGAGCACTGATTAACTAATAAGGTTCAAGGTTACATACTGGTAGCTCCCTGGAGTTCCTAAGTAGACAGCAGTGACATTGATGGGCAAGTATATATCCCAGAAGCCTAGGATTAGCAATGCATATAACATTGGTGTCAATATTTTTCATCTGGACCCAGACATCAGCTTTGTGAGCTCTGATTCTCAGCTTCACCTGACTAAAATGAAAGCTCCCA
Source organism: Mirounga leonina (assembly GCF_011800145.1). Classification (NCBI taxonomy): domain Eukaryota; kingdom Metazoa; phylum Chordata; class Mammalia; order Carnivora; family Phocidae; genus Mirounga; species Mirounga leonina. Next base: position 55,719,306 of record NW_023270415.1, read on the forward strand.
ATGCTAGTGTATTAAAAATCTTGGCTCAAGCTGGGGGCATTCTTAAGCTAATAACATTAGCAATTTCTAAAATTCAGCAAATGTTTTGGAAATTACAATAATATTTTGATCAGTGATCCATACTAGAGCTTACATTATTTGTTAAGATATTGTATCATATATAAGATAAAAATAATAGAATATTACTGTATATTTTATTAATAAATTACTTAATATATTAATTTATATTTTTATACTAGTTGGCAATGTTTTAATTATAACTTCTGATTCATGAAAATTGATGTTAAATCTACACTTTAAAAGTAAATATTGTTGATAACTTACTGTGGTGTATTTTCAAAAAACTGTCTTTCCCTACTTGCTTATCTAACCTCATAATTTGTCACAATTCACAATTCAAGAAAAGACAGATATTTTCCTTACTATCACACATATTTCAGGTTCTGCTGCCTTCATTTCACTGCAAGGAAGAATTTCTCTCAATATACATACAGAACAATTTATACTATTTATGCTATTAGGAAAGAAAGGGCACAGATAAATAACGTTAGGAATGAAGAATTCAAAATAATGTTAGATAAACAATAGGTCTGGTCAATTATGGAAATTTATCTTGAAAATTACTTCATTATTTTCAACATTCCACACAATATTTCTCCCAGTATTATAGGTAAGCAAAATCAATCATTTATTCATCAAACAATTGCAGAATAGCTTCTGTATTCCAAAAAGTAAGTACTAAGGCAAGGGAAAATATAGAGTAAGATCAAAGCCTGTTTTCAGGAAGTTAATAGGTCCACAAATGAGAAACAGAATGTATGTCAATAATACTGAAAGTATCATAACAATGGCAAGAGAAGTAAGGGGAGATTATGGTGCAATATCAAAGGGAATAGCAGATAATTTTCCCATAGGGATTCAGAAAAGATGTTAAATAGAGGTTTATACCTAAAATAAGTCTTGAAAATTGATCATGTGCTTGCATGGTAGGAAATAAATGAAGGTCTTTCCATGCTGCTGAACAGCATGAGGAAACGAGAGGTGTGCAGTGGTATAGTGTGATTTCCTCAATATGACAGTTGTAGAGCCCAAGGGTAGTTATGTGATTATCATATGAATTACAATTTAATAAGCAAACCAGTGATTATCTTGGTATCCTTAAAAATTAATATATAAGAAAATCATTTGTAATACTCTTTATAATCATTTTACACCCACTGGAAAATGTTATAACTCATAGAATTTCATGAAATGCATTACTTATGATATAAATAATTATTCCTGTAATTAAGTAAACATTTTAGGTACTTTCTTAGTAAAAGTGCCTCAAATTCAAATGAATATAGCATTCTTTTTAAACCATTCATCCCTTCCTTTGAATTTGGAAATTATTCTGGGCAGAGAGTGGAATAATCTACTAGAAGGGAAAAGATACTCGATAATGTTATAAACTATTGAACTGAAGGGAAAAACAAGAATTCACCAGCAAAGAAAGCATCAAGTTTGTTAAAGTTTTCATTCATTCAAGATTAGACACTCAAATCCTATTTTCCCTAGTGATATGATATGGTTCAGCCTCCAAAAACTGACACAAAAGAATGTGAGGTATCTTTCTGTTATGAGTTTATCTACACTTAAATTTGACTGATTATTTAAAGTTCACTAAATTTTATATTACTTATCCCCTTCAGTACTTAGAATGGCCTCATGGGTTAACTATGCCTTTATCTTATACAAGAGGCAATTGATTATCAGCGTTGAGTGTATGATTGAAGGTTACATGTGGAGGGATGCATTGAAATTCAAGTTCAATAATATTTGTTTGTTTTAATATATACAACATTGTCTTCTCAGTGTCCCAGGAGATTTGCTCAACTCGACAATGCTACCACTCCACAGGATGGTGTCTAAACCTAGATTTGTCCTTCAATTAATAATTAATTCATAGGCTCTATCTTATTCCACCTTCACCAATTCAGAGCTTATTCATGTCAGGTCTAATTCACATGTATTCTCATTTCTTTTTATTTTTTTTAAAGATCTATTTATTTATTTATTTATTTGCACATGTGTGTGTGAGAGAGAACATGCATGAGCAGAGGAGGGGCAGAGGGAAAGGGAGAGAGAGAGAACCTCCAGCAGACTCCCTGCTAAGTGCAGAGCCCATCACAGGGCTCGATCTCATGATCCTGAGATCATGATCTGAGCTGAAATCAAGAATCAGACATTTAACCGACTGAAGCACCCAGGCACACCTGCAATCTCATTTCTATTTGTATTATAAAGAGATCTAATAGACTAACTTATTGCAAGATACTACAGACTAATAACTAAATATCACAAATGAATACACATTTCCAGCCATACTTGTGTGTCAGAAGTGATTGAACTAAATGTCTACATAATTGTAACATAATAAGCATGTTACATTCCAAATTGAGTTTTTATCTTCTTTAATAGATCTGAGGATCTCTAGGTCTTATTGTGGTTTCTTTGATATTTCCCACTTCTCTAAGACTGTAACCATCACCATAAGTAGAAAATTACTCACAAATATTGGAATGGGTGAATCCAATAGTTTGCCTATATTGCAGTGCTTCATATATTGCCTATGAGACTTTAAGACCAGTTCCTAACATCTATAGTTTTTAGAATTATTTAAGTTAATTTACACAATTTCTGCTACATGACCTCTTCCCTGTGGCCTGCCAAACAAAAGTACTGATCTGGAACCCAAACTTCTGGATCTGAGGACCAGGAGGTGTAAGATGAATAATAAACATTAAAATTCATCCCATATATTCCACTCTCCTGGTGTTTACTAATGGAGGATTTAAAGTTTATGGAGTAAAAATGTTAAGGCATCTTAGATACTTCTGAAATATTAAGTAGATTCTTTTCTTTCAAATATTAATATACACTATTTCTTTTTAAATACTGCATGCTAACTTAAATGACAGGCACTGTGATAAGTAGTTTATATATTCAAAAGATCCCTTTGTGAGTCTGATCTATATAGATAAAGAAACAATAGCTTCAGCAGGTTTGATGACAGGTCCAAGGTCACACATATGAGTAGCAGAAATCTGAGCCAGTCTATTTTCAAAAGCCAAGAGTTTAATCACTATATCTGCTGCCTCAAGTACAGTTCTGTTAATTACCACAGTCAAGACAGATCTCAATCCCTATTTTGTGGCAAGCAGCCCTTTCTGACTTTCCTCAAGCAATACCCCTTTGTTTAGAATCTTAATTGTTTTGTCATGGGGTTTGCAGAGCACCAGAGAGAGTACTCATCTGAAAACATGTTTGAAGTACTCTAAATAAAAGACTCTCATTTTAATGTAATTGCATGTTATATATCAAAACAATAGCTTTATAATAACTATAACCAAAATGACAGCCACAGTAATAATATTGATACTAATATGTAACTTAAGCTATTCCATAGGTAATTTTGCATGCAACACCTTGTTTAAATTATACAGTTATTCTATGAAGCAAATATTGCTATTATCTCTCTATTTCAAAGATATTTTCAAAATAATCAAGCATAAAACCAAAGTGAATGATAACATCCAAAACACAATTCTTTTTTTCCTAAAGCTCTATGGGGAGAAATATTTTGATGAAACTGTCACGTGTAGAAAATGCTCACCTCGGTTTTTTGTGAATTCATTTTGAAAAATCTTGAAATACACAGCTATGTAAAGCTTTTGTCATATAGGAAAGATGAGACCCAATACTCTCCTAATATTGGGAAAGATATATCTTCATCCAAATCTGTGCACTATATCCCTTTACAAATAACATGATGAAGCATTTCCAGTGAATAAGGGCATCAATATGTATGTTTTACATAGTCACATGCACTGGGTTCTATATTATAGAATCTTCTTAAGAATACAATAAATTATGGGGTACCTGGGTAGCTCAGTCAGTTAAGCGACCGACTCTTAATTTGGGCTCAGGTCATGATCTCAGGGTCCTGGGATTGAGCCCCATGTTGGGCTCTGCACTCAGCAGGGAGTCTGCTTGAAATTGTCTCCCTCTCTCTCTGCCCCTCCCCCCACTCAAGCTCTCTTTTTCTCTCTCTCTCTCTAAAACAAATAAATAAACACTTTTTAACAGTACAAATTGTGATAGAATTAACCATTTTTCAATTGTCTATTATCTCAATAATTAAATGTCTACCTATTACAAACCCATTTGAAGATAATCATACACAGTATTGGAAGCTTAATGATCAAAAGATACCAGCTTATTGGGAATATGAGATCCAGGAAATAACAATTATTTTATTCTAAATTGTTTTAAGAATGAAAGGAACAAAATCTCACATATTTTTATAGTCAATTAATTGTCATGTCATAACAGAATAAAATAATGAATTGTCAAGGAAATCCAACTGAATATATGATGATGCTGGATGAGAAAGACTCACTATACCTGGAAGTTTTGTTCTCATAAAGAAATTATGTAGGAAACTAATTAAATAAACTCATTCTTGAAGATGGAGAGTCACTAATCTTTATTGTATATCACTCAGGAAAGAGTCACTTTATTTGGTAAATTTATTCTAGTAATAACATTTATGCAGCTTATTTAAAAATTTTGTATTTTACCAGATGTAATAGATTTCCATAAAAATTCAATTATGGAAACCACAAGTATTAAAATAGCTCAATTTGTGGGAGAAAGAGGTTAGCATTTCTTTTTTTTTTTTATTCTTATGTTGAGGTTAGCATTTCTCAATTATTTTTATTTGACCACAGAAATGTTTAAAATATTTTTTGCTATAATAATATTTTTTATTGAATGCTTACAGTTTATCTTATGCTTAAATAACTATTTCAAACAAAATCTTGGACCAACAGATTTAGCTCCTTCAATTTGTGGATAATAGTCTAAAAAAAATCTAATAAGCAAACCTAGTTATCTCTTGCCAGCAATAGTCCTATCCAACTTTCAGAAAAAATCTGAGTTCATTTTTCAATTCAGGTGTCTTAATATTCATAACAAGAAGTAAGGAGAAAAGGTAGCAAAAATTAAAATTCTATGATATAATTTACTTATCTGTACCATACTGATTTATAAAACAAGAAAATTTATGTCTTATTCCTTAGCCTATTATAATCCAACATATTGTCTAGTTAAGATTTATTTATGAAGTAACATATGGTATGCCTTCAGTAAATTTTTCTTAGCATGTATGCTTAGCATGTGAGAATAATTAACTAAAAATCACATTTTAATGCTCTGAGCTAACAATATCAATATACCAAAACATCATAATTATACTTTTCCTATATATTAAATGAAAGAAACTATTGCTAAAAAATAATTAGTTGAGCAACTAGAATATAATTATACTTTTATAATGAAGTGGATAATACTAAACAGTTTATAAAATGAAATAAATTGATGATAGAATGCACTTAGAATAATTGTTCTACAGAGGCACCTTGGTGGTGCAATCAGTTAAGCATCTGACTCTTGGTTTCAGCTCAGGTCATGATCTCAGGATTGTAAACTCAGGGTCATGATCTCAAGGTTGTGAGATCCAGCCCCAGTCAACGTGGGTTCTGCTAGGGACTCTCCCTCCCTCTCTCTGCCCCTCTCACATGCTCTCTCGCTCTTTCTAAAATAAATAAATACATCTTTAAAAAAAAAAAAGTAACTGTTCTACAGTACAATTTTTATATAGTACAAATATTTTTGTAGTTTTTTGGCATTGTATAATACCTTTTTTTATTGAAGTATAATTAACATTAGTTTCAGGTATACATCATAATGATTTGATATTTATATATATTATGAAATGATCATGATCCTTACAGAAAGTCTAGTTACTGTTTGTCACCATACAAAATTATCACAATATTATCAACTATATGCTGTATCAACTATATGCTGTATATTGAAATATTTTTACTCCATTTTCTAAATGACTTTGCATTTTATTATACTCTGGCACTATAACAACTGAAGAAATCAAATTTAATATCTTATTTAAAAATATATCACTGTGGGTTTACATAACACACATTTGCTTTATAATTATAAAACATTACATTATACTATAATTTTTAATAATTCCTACATAATAGTTCATGTGGAACCCATGACTTAATAAATTGCCAAATAAATAAAGTTATAAAGGAATGATCAGCAAAATTATCAATTTCTAGTCTGAGAAGGGAGGGAAAGCGGGGGAGATGGGAATAGAAAGAGGGGGAGATGGGGTGATTGTTGCCCAGTTTAGCCGTTCCAGCCAGAAATAACCTCTACGATCACTTAAGATTATTACCCTGAATGTCTTCTATTTTATTAATGATCTAGAACCAATCTGTCCAATATACTTTTATGATAGTGGATATTTTATACTTTAACCATTATCCACCTGTGGCTACTGAGACCTTGAACTATGTCTAATGGGAAAAACTGATCTTTTGGCCGTATGTTATATCTTAACTTACAGAGTTTCTTCTTTCTTCTTACACCCTTCAGCTCTGCACAGACCTCTCTACCTCTCTACCTCTCTACCTCTCTACCAAAATATCTAAGTCAGTCTTGAAGAACACATAAAAGTACATTAGGAAGTTCAATTTACACCTTGTAGAGGATTGTATTAAAACTGCTTGGAAGCAAAAGCACATATTCGATATACAGAATTAGCCTTTCACTTATATCATTGGTGACTTTCTTCTTATGGATCATGTTATCTACATATAAAATTGGAATTTTGTTTCCCTTTTCTTTTCTAGGACTCTATTTTCTTTTGGAGCTATAAGACAGCCTTGAACCCCATTTCACTGCACACCTAACTTCTGATGACTAGATTCTTCTTGCATTACATAGCCCTGACTGAGCCTCTGTATTACATAAGGCCTCTTTGAGAAAACACAATCCTACCTAAGAAATGTTTCTAGGAATCTATTACCTGGACTGTTTTTTTCACTTATTGCTAGATTATATCCTTCATTTCTATTGAAATTGCTACTGTGTCAGATAATGTATATCATTATGCTCACATTTCATCAGAAGAGCCCTACCTTTAATTTTCTTAATTGCTGTTTATTTTTTTTCACCCAGTAAAATTTCTTATCCTAGTTTCCTGTTTCTTTCCACTGATTAGTGTGCCAGAATTTTAACATGCCTATAAGAGAGTCAATGCCTCATGCCACTTCCATAATTTTTAATAGCTTAAGAAACTAGCTGAAATGGAACTGGCATATTCAGGTTTCCATAAAAAAATTCAAATTTATGGGAAATAATTTAATTCAATAAAGATATTAATTAAAATAAAATTAATATGACCCTGCCACATGGAAATCAAAACTTTTATTATAGCACTCTAGGGTAAAAGGTTAAATAAAAATTAAAGTATCAGAATTCCTATAAAGCAATGAAAAGAAAACACTATGTATTGAAATCTATGGAATGAATTTAGAGCAATTACCAGAAAAAAAATTCATAGTTCTGAATAATTTTATTACTAAAAGAATTAAAATAAATTAAATAAATTTCCAGTGCATAAAACATAGAAAAAGAATAACAAAGTAAGCCATAAAGAATGCAAAGAAGAAAATAATAAAGGTAAGAGCCTAAATTAGTGAGGTAGAGAATAGAAGAAAGTAGTCACCATTAATAAGACAAAATTCTGGGGGTTTTTTGTAAACCACTGATTAACAATTTTGTAAAAAATAGAATCACAAATGTACAAAAAATAATAGTTGTAAAGTAGGAAATAACCATTGAAAGAGTAAATAAATAAATGACTTATTTGCAGACATTTATACAAAAAAAATGTTGAAAATCTTGAAGAAATAGATCATTCCTTAACAACAAAAACAAAAACCAACAAATGTCATTCACAATAGAAAATTTAAATAGTCCCATTTCTATAGTTTAAATAATGAACTCACCCACAAAAATCACCAGGTCTAGCTTGTTCACAGAAGACTATATATCCTTCAAAAACAGATGGTTCCAATATTCTACAAATTGTTTCAGAGATTGAAAATGAAAAAAATGCTCTAAATCTTCTTATAAAGCCTGTGTAATGTCATATTCTGAAAATGATATAGTGCAAAAATAGTATAAAAAAGACCAATATTAGTTATGAATATTAATGCAAAACATTAAATAAAATATTAGTAAACAGAATCTAATGCCCAATTAAAACAGTGATACTTGAGTTAGCAAATTCCCCCTGGTAGTGTGGGTTAAGAAATTTGAAACTATATTATGTGTATTCTAGTTGGAATAAATCAGTATCTTGTTACGAATGAGTGCCAGGTTTCTCACTCGTGAAGAAGGATTTAAGATAAGGAAAGGATGATTGCCATAGTGAACCTTGTCATGCTGAATTCAAATTAGAGGTATTGGTATGAATACATGGTTTCAAATAAGTACACAAATAAGTATGGAAATATGCATAGATAGATGTATGCATATATACATATATTTCCTATTCTGTTCACCATAAGGGTATAGAAGTCAATACCAGAAGTAATAAGCACATCTAATGCCCACATTTTAATTTCTTTCTTTTTCTTTCTTCCTTTCTTTCTTTCTTTCTTTTTCTTTTTCTTCTTTCCTTTCTTTCCTTTCTTTTCTTTTTTTCTTTTTTGAGAGAGAGAGCCAGAGAACAGGGGGAAGAGCAGAAAGACAGGGAGAGAAAGAATCCCAAGCAGGCTCCATGCCAAGTGTGGACTCAGGACCCTCAGATCATGACCTGAGCTGAAATCAAGAGTTGGGTGCTAAACCGACTAAACCACCCAGGCACCCTCAGATTTTAATATCTAGATAATATTTTCTAAATAAACCCTTGGAAAAATTACCTATGTGCTGGAGTAACAAAAGTGCAAGATGAGGGCATATGATATAAGGGCATAAAAAGAAAGTGTTCTAAAATGTTGAAAGGACAAAAGAGCCAACTTGAATTAATTTCCAGTAGCTAAACCTATGACAAATTCAGCAACAAAATAAATAAGGATATTAATGGATTATAACCTATAGAATAAATAAATATTCTCAAATCTATGTAAGTCTAATTAGTTAATTAGGAGGAAAGTGATAGCTCTTCCTAACAGTGGAATTCCTATTTAAAAACACAGAAGGAAAAATATAAATAAAACTCACCATTAGGCACACACCGCAGTAAGAATTGTTAAAGCAATGATTATTCATACATGCTATTGTTACTGGATGAAACAGTGATGACAAATAAAGTATATAGCCTCAAATTATCCTCCCACAAGATAATTATTAATTACAAAAAAAAAAAGTAGGTTATAGTTAGGAAACCTAGCAGACAGCATCTTAACCATGGAGATGAATATCACCATCACCATTAATGAATCCCTTATATAATGCATTCAGTAGGTCATAACGTCATTTCTCTGGCGTTCTTGCCCCAAATTTAGTAGCTTTAATCTTATCCTGAAACATATTCCAAAGAATAAGGATATTCTACAGAATAATGGGCCAGTATGTTTCAAGAATAACAAGATCCTAAATGACTGCAGAACTCTCTCAGAGTGGAAGATATTAAGGAAACTTGAAAATTAAGTAGTGTGGGAACCTGTATTAGGTTCTGAACCAGGAAAACGACACTAGACTGTTGGAATTTGAACAAGATCTTTAGAATATTTAATAATATTTTATTAGTGTTAATTTCCTCATTTTGGTAATGTTAAAATTGTTATGAAACATGTTAACATTTAGGGGCATTGGGTGAAACATACAGAGGAATTCTGTGTACAATTTTCTCAACTTTTTTTACAGCCAAAAATTTTCCCAAAAGTAAGAGTTAAAGCAATAAAAAATGTATTTAATTCCTTTATGCCGCTCTCCCTTTTTATACTTCACCTCTTCTTTTATAATTTAACTAAGATTATTTTTCTTTTTTTATTAAGTTTTTAAGTTTTAATTCCAGTATAGTTAATATACAGGGTTATATTAGTTTCAGGTGTACAATATAGTGATTCAACAATTCTATACATTCCTCGGTGTTCATCCTGGTAAGTATACTCTTTAAAAAGATATTTTTTTAAAAAGATATTTTTGATGGAACTTAAATTAGGTCTTCTAACTCACTTGAGGCAAAATTATATAAATTAGATTTATTGTTGGTACATGAGAATGCTCTTTGAAAATTTATGAATTTGAGTTTATTTAAAATGTCAAGTGCACTAAATAGATATAGCCAAATAACTCCACTAATAAATAGCCAGTCTTTATACCATATTAAATTATATAAAAATAACTCTCTAAATTAAAGATAATGCAAAAATGTGACTCCCACTTTTATATACTCATTTTGTAATCAAATGTAGCAGAGTGAGAAAGCTCTCATTTCACCACCTACCCTATTCTCTGCCTCATTTTCTCTCTACGTAAAACTCAGAAGTATTGATTTCTCCTAATGTTCCTTAATTTTCAAATATAATGTTATGTATTTTGGAGGAAAAGACAAGCCTAGAATCAGTTTAAAATCCCTAAAATATTTTTCTGTATGTTGGATTCCATGTGGGCTATCAGTTCTTCTTTTTACCTTTTAGAAGCATAACCGTTATTCTCATAACACAGCATAGAAAACTTGTGATAATTGCTTACTTTTCCTCAATATAGTAGTGACATTTAGAGTTTGTGTTTACTTGCAACAATAGCAAAAATAACTAGAAAATAGGCATTTACCCTGATGGGTTACTGTGTGCCAGACTGTGTGATAAATACATTGTATATAGTATCCTCTTATTCCTATATAGAGCCCAATGAGGAGTTATTGCATAATTTGTTTAGCAAATTTGGCTTGCAAAAGAATAAAACATAAACATATGCATGCACACACAGGCACATACATGTTTAATATACATAAATAGATATATATGCAATCATATTTTTGGCTTTCAAAAAATAAAACATATATTTAATACATATATAATGATATACATATATACACACATTTTTTAAAATTTCAAAACTCAGTAAGAAAACAAATAATCCAATAAAAGCAGGCAACATATTTTAACAAATATTTTACTCTACAAATATTCAGGTGGCAAATAAGCACTTGAAAGTGTTTCAACATCATTAATTATAAGGAAAATGCAAATTAAAACCCCAGAGAGATACCACTACCCACCTATTAGATGTCCAAATTAAAAAGATTGACCATTGATTAGGATGTTGGAAAATTAGAGCTCTCATACACTGTTGGTAGAATGTAAAATGTACAACAACCTTGGAAAACAATATGGTAGCTCGTTAAAAATTTAAGATACACCTATCATATGATCTAGCCATTCTACTCCTAAGTATGTAATATATGTCTACACAAATATTTATACATGAATGTGCATAGTAACTTTATTTATAATAGCCAGAACTGAAAATAATTTTAAAAATCCAATAGCAGATGAACAGATAAACCAATTATGACATATACATATAATGGAACTTGATTCATTAGGGAAAATGAACACATTATTGATACATGCAATGACATAGATGAGTAACTATTCTGAGTTTCAGAAGTCAGACCAAACAAAAGATTATGTAGTGTAGGAACCCTTTCATATAAAATTCTACAAAATGCAAACTAATCTATGGTGGTCAGGACAAAAGGAGACCAATGGCAGCCTAATACAGGGACACAAGGGAATCGAAGAAACAACTTTACAAGTGATGGATATATTCATTTACCTGATTGTAGTAACGGTTTCATGATTTATATCAAAATTTAGCAAATTATGCGCTCCAAAACTTTAGTTTGTTGCATGCAACCTTAATAAGTTCTTTTAAAAATGAAGTAGCACTTAAAATTTCCAACACATAATTATTATCTGCATACAATCATTTATGAATGAAGTGTAGAGGTAAAATCATTTTTTTAAGGAAGGTGGAGGCGTGATAGAATTAATCATTTAAAATATACATAATATTGCCTATTTTTATGGTAAAAATGGGAGTCTGTTCTTCGGCTTGTTTTTGATTTCTTGTTTGCCTGGTTTGGGATTTTTTTTTTTTTTTAGGTTCAGGTTAATAATTATTTGAAGAAAAGAGTTAATTTATTCCATTTATCCCCTTCAGAAACATATCTTCATGTTAGGTATTGTTTATCTTTACACTCAGTAGTCAGTGATAATTTTAGATTCTCTTCTGAGAATGCATAAATTACTTGAATTATTTCATCCATCACTGAATTTTGTAAGGCATTTTTTATTAACCTCATTCATTCTTCATGTACACTATAATATATCTTAAGGATGCCTTTGTAGAAGTTTTCGGTTTTATTGCTGCTTTTTTTTAAATGAAGATATAAAATGACTTCTTTTGAGGATGATTTATCCCCTGGGAGATACTTGGTGACAGTGACAACTCTGTACATTACTTTTAAGCCCAATATCGTATATGGCATACAGACTAGATGAGACAAAGTATGACACTTGGAGCTAAGACAAAGATGAAAATGAAGGCTAAAGGTTACAAAGGAAATATGCCCAGAAGACAATGATCAAAGAGGAGACTGGGATTAAAAGTTAGAATAGATTGTGGTTTGATAACAGAAGGTTCAAACTCAAGACTGTCATGAGGTCAGGAGTCAAATTAATTAAGAGAGAGTGAGAGAGAGACAAAGAGACAGAGAAGCATAAAAAATAGAGATACTAGATCAAAAGAAACACTAGAAGGAGCCATAAGGAGATAAGATTATGGCAGTTTAGTAGTAAAGAAAAGGTGGGCAGTTCAGGAAGTAAACAAAAGTAAAATGTAAAATAAAGCTCATCTTTCTGTCAGGAGATACTTACTTGAAAGGGAAATTGCACATTCCTTTGTGATCTAGCAAGAGCAAAGCAGTGAGCTATGATAAAAAGGTGGCAAATGGATTAACTTTAGTGTTTGTATCATAGAGGTGAAGTTTTCTGGCAGGTGGCTAATGTAGAGAGCCTCTAGATCCACTGTTAGGGGCACTTAACTACACGTGGGAACAAAACCTGGGCCTTGAGACATCATTGTTTGGTATTTATAAGATTTATGCATAGTGAATAGTTATTTCATTCACCCCTGATCTATTATTTTTGTAAAGTTGAAATTATTCATTCAATTCTTTCTTTTACCATTAGTAGACACATGTTGCAGTGTTTCTGGAGTTCAGTGAGTAGCATCCATTTTTCTTATAAGTCTTGAAATTTCATGCAAACAAAAGAAAAGAGCCAGAGAGAAGATAAACTAGGCTGACTTGAGAAGTTTTCACTGGAGGGAAACTCAGTGAGAGAGGTGCAGTGTGGGTAGCCAAGTGCCTCATTGTCCATTGCATTAGGGTGTCTACAGAGACTTAGCAGGTCCAGATAACAACTTCCAGGAGAGAAAACCTGATCCTTGAGCTCTCTGTCTCCTAAGCCTCATGTTTAAGTAGGCAAAATCCACTGCTCTTGCATAATCAGAAGCTAGAACAAAATTTGCAATGTGATATAGCAAAACTTAGCATATTTCCCTATACAACCAGCTTGGCATCACTAGTTAGAGAAGCGCTAGTCCCTCTCTTTCTTAAATTCATTGGTACCATGTAATAAAACCTCATCACAGAAGTAAAATCTATCATTTCACAGTCCAGGGAATTATATGGGCAGGTACACATGGGTGTGTAAAATCTGTGGGTCATCCTAGAATTCAGTTTACCCCTACTCAGATTATGTATTCCACAGTCTAGCATTTGTACTATTTTTGCTTTATGTATTTTTCTATCCAACCATACTACTTTATTCATGTTTGTACAAAAAAAGCTGAACACAGTACATGGCATAAAATACTAGCTTAGTAAATGTGTACTTTAAAATTAATTAGCATATGCATCTACTAACAATTTGAGCCCATAGAAATAGATTTATCTTATGATTTTATTGATATTTCTCAAATATTTTAAGATAAAAGAGAAATATCAATAAATTTAAAATGTATCTATCAAACATTGTAAGGCTAAAAAAAAAAACCTGCCTTTCCCTAAATAGAATGATTTTCATAGTTTCTTAAAATGAGGCTTTTCTGTTCTTTAGAAAAGATTTAATTATGCCTTTTATAGCAATCACATGATAGCAAACCTAGCTAGGTAATGTATCAATGATTCAGTAAAATTGAAAAACTTTTTAAGTAACTGAGAATATTATTTTTTTATGAAAATAAGTGATTTTTTTATATCAGTGAGTATTAGACTAAAATGGATATCATTTTACTTCCTGTAAAACGTAAATTGGAAATGTACCATGCCATTATTTAGTATGCATTATAACTCTATAAAATGATCCACCTTAGGAAGAAAAAAATTGCAAGGCTTAGCTATGAGAGAACTTATTAAATACTGTATTATTATCAACATCATTTTGATGACTGCTTACAATAAAATGTACCTGGGATGCAGAGTGATCACCTTGACATCATCAAGAGATATCATTTGCAAATTGCAGAAAAACAAAATATAGTAATAGCTAATTTTGATACAGATCTCAGTATGTTTAATAATACACTTATGGCTTTTAATTTTAATTTCCAGAAGAAATTTCAATACTAAGAAATGAAACTGGAGAACAGAGGCAGCTGTTGGATCAAAAAATGGCTTTTGTGGGTAAGTTATTTTTATTAAATATGTTTTGAGAGTCTAACTTCTTATATTTGGTAGCTTGATATCTCCATAAACTACTTAATAGGTAGGAAATCACAAGACCATTAGTATCAAAGTATTCTTAATATAAGCAGTTCATTATCTGTTTATTAAAATTTAGTAATACCTTGCTAATGTTATGACTATTTTGGTATATTGATTAATCTATTAGTATCTATAATAAAACAACATAGGGATAAAGTTTGACAAGAAATTATGATTAGATAGTTTTCTCTACCAGGTTAATAATTAAATGGAAATGTAAGTCTGAAATCTTGGGAAGTTCTTCAAAGCAAAAACACACAAAAAAAGAAAAAACTGTTTTCATATGTTTTGTAGAAATTGACAAGCCAATTTTAAGATTGATGTAGCAATAGTAAAGAATTAGAATAGCAAAGGCAACCTTGGAAAAGTAGAACAAAGGTAGAGAATATACATTGTCTGACTTCAAACTAAAAGCAGAAGTTAGAAGCTTTTAGAAAGCTTCTAAGAAAGCCAAAGAAATCAAGGTGTGATTTTGACATAAAATTTAACAAAGAGGTAAGTTGAATATATTATACTTCCCATAAATCAACCACACTTGTATCATCACTTTATTTTTTTTAATAGCTGGAATATGAATTCAATGGGAAAAGGAAAGTCTTTTCAAGAAGTGGTACTTACGTAGTGGATATCCATATTTTTTTTAAAAAGGAACTTTGACCTCTACCTCATACCATAAACAAAATCAACTTAAGATTAACCACAGACATAAGCATAAAAACTAAAGGCACAAAGAAAATATGAGAAAATAATTTTATGACTTGTAGGTAAGTAAAGATTCTTAGAAGGACACAAAATGCAATAAAAACTATAGGAAATAATGATAAATTAGGCTTCATCAATTTGAAAACTTCTGTTCATCAAAATTAATTATTAGAAATTGAAAAAAAAAGCCACAAATTAAGAGAGAATACTTATTCACATTTATCTCAGAACATAGAAAGAACTTATATAACTCAGCAATTAAAATGTCAAATAATTTGAGAGACACTTCACAACAGAAGATATATGAATAATAAACACATGTAAAAGGTTTTCAACATCATTAGACATCAGAAAAATACAAATAATATGATAAAAAGATAAAAATTATGACTAGCCAAATGATTAAAATTAAAAAGACTACAAATATCAAATGTTGCTAAAGACCAGAACTTTCATATATTGTTGGTGGGGGGTGCGCCTGGGTGGCTCAGTCAGTTAAGCATCTGCCTTCAGCTCAGGTCATGATCTCAGAGTCCTGGGATAGAGCCCTGAGTCAGGTTCCCTTTCAGCAGGGAGCCTTCTTTTCCCTCTGCCTCTGTTCCTCCCCACACTTGTGCTCTCTCTCTAATAAATAAATAAAATCTTTAAAAAATTTTAAAAAATAAACATATAGTTGGTGGGAATGCAAAATAGTATAACCAAAAACAGCTCTGGATATTTCTTATAAAAGTAAACATATACTTAGAGTATAACCCAACCATTCTATTATTAGGTATTTACATAAGGGACAAGAAAATATATGTCCACAAAAAGACTTGGATAGATGTCCATGGCAGAAATTTGGACTGATCCAGGTGTCCATTAATAGAATACCGGAGATTAGCAGTGGTATATCCATATAATGGAATATTGCACAGCAATGAAAAGAAATGGAATACTGAAACACCCCCAAAACATGGATGAATCTCAAAAACATGCTATGTGAAATAAACTTTATGCAAAATATATAAACAGATTATTTACTTCTATGATGTTTTAGAATAGACAAGGCTATTGTTTATTCAAAAACTGGAAATATGGGTACTTTGTGTGGGTGTGAATGAGAATTACTGGGAAGAGCCATAAGGTAACATTCTGGAGTCATGAGTATGTCAAAACTCAACAAATATGCACTTAATATTTGTGCAATTTGTTGTATGTAAATTTCATGTCAAAGGGAAGACATGTGAAAAATGCTGAGCTTTAGTAAATGTAGGCATGCTGAAGTATTTCCGGAAATTTACTGAAACTTACTTTCAAATACATCATGTTGTAAAAATGAATGAATGGATGTATAGAGAGATGGTTAGGTAGATACATGCTAATGGAAGTATAAAGATAAATATCAGTGGTAGAATTAAGGTGGTATTTTTAGAGTTTTCACAGTAAAATTCTTTCAACTCTGTTCATAATGAAAAACTGAAAAGAAAAATAGTACCAACAGAAGAAAGGTGGTAGCATTCTGCCTCTGCACTAAGGTAAAAATAAGAAAACAACCATTATACAAATCAACATAATCTGCACAGGCTTTCCATCATCAGGAATGACTAATATGGAGTTTTGAGAACCACATATCTAATACCTTTACAAGGAGGACTAAGAAAGTAACCTAGTTTGATTATTTAACTCAATTCATTTAAACATTATTTATTGGTTGCCTATCATGCCCCAGGCACTTTCAAAACAACTGAAAAAAAATCTCTTCTCTTCTTCCCAGATTCTTGTGGGAGGAGGTAGACATTAAACAGAACAAATAAACAATATAGTAGGTCAGATTATGACAATAAGAAAAAAAATAAGGCAGGGAAGGGGGCTAAGGTGTCCTGGAGTCCTGGGATGGATGTGGAGTTGTGTTTTATTTATTTTTAAGGAAGGCCTCAATGGGTTTGTTAATTGGAATAAAGATTTGAAGGAGCTGAGGAAGTAAGCCATTACATTCTTACTATAAAGATAGGGAGTTAAGAAAGTCCTGAATTCAGAACATGGGAGTTTGAGAAAAGGCAAGAAGATCATGAGACTGAAGCAGAATAAGCCAAAAGAGGAAGAAGAGGAAACACCAGAGGTCAGAAGCCAGGACTTTGGTTTTTGTTTGGAGTGATATAAAAGCTATTAGATGATTTTAAACATAGATATGATGGTATAATCCAATTTACATTTTGACTAAATTACTCTAGTTTCTGTGTTTGGAATTGACTGAGAAAGAAAATGTGTGGAAGAAGGAGATCATTTAAGAGACTAAGAAATAATCTAGGCAAGAAACAATGGCATCTTCACTTGTACAACTGAATCCCCTAAAACAGAACTGATTTAATTTAAATGATTTTTTTAAATTCTGAAATAGCATTTACCATGTGTGTGTATGTGCATGTCAAAATACCATGTATTTAAGAAAAATATAAACAATAAATATTATTATAATTACTGATAGAATTAAAATATAGGAACAACCCACACCAAAAATATAGCAATACTTTACTAAACATTTATGGGGAAAATTATATTAAGTTTCTTTAAATTATGTCACTTAAAAATAATTAGTAAAAGAGCAAAGGGAAAATATTGGAAAAGAGATATCATACTAAAAGTATAATATTAAAAAGTGTTTATGCAAAATGTTGATAATTGTTGAAGCTAAATGATGACCATACGAGAGTATTTATCATACTACTTTCTACTTTTGAGTGTTGAAAATTTTTGTATGTATTTTTTAAATCCAAATGAATTTAATGTATGAGTATTTAAAATTAAACCATAAAACAATTGTAAATTTAAATCAGTGAAAAACAGGAGTGCCTGGGTGGCTCAGTTGGTTAAGCGTCAGACTCTTGGTTTTGGCTCAGATCATGATCTCAGGACCCTGAGATGGAGCCCTGCATCAGGCTCCGCACTGAGCATGGAGCCTGCTTGAGATTCTTTCTCTCCCTCTCCTTCTGCCCCTTCCCCCTCCCCTGCTTTCACGTGTGCTCTCTCTCTCTGTCCTTCTCTCGCTCTCTCTCTCTCACACACTTACGAAAAGCACATTGTATATATAGAACAGTCAGTGTGCCTAAGTTGATTAGTAGCAGCCTGGTGATGAAATGCCTTCTAGCAATTGAAGAAAGATGATCAGCCCATTAAGGAAAATAATTGAGGATATTTTTTGTAAATAATTAATGACACATGGTTTTTCTTCCCTCTGCATTGTCAACAAAGTCTGTCATAGACTACTTTTATAGAGCATAGATTGTTAGCCCATTTTAGAAAATTAACTTAATATCTAATCTCTAATAAATTGATGGATTAATAAAGACTTCACCTGCAGTATTCTTAAACAATATTCATAGTGAAAAAAAAATTACTTCATGATTTAGTGTGTGTGTGTGTGTGTGTGAGTGGCTATTATTTTATAATCAGAATTTTTTTAAAGTGACAAAAACAAAATGAAGGAAAAACATGTAGATTCTATTGCTTTAAATACATTAAACACCTGGCATATTGAAATTAAATCTTAATGGCCTTAGAAAATAAGTCCATATTAAAGACTGCAGAAGTAGAGATGCAATGCTGAAATCTGCACTCTATGGAAAAGAGTAAAAGATGTTTTTTTTTTAATTTACATTAACACATTTTATTTTAAATAGAAAATCTCCAACATCACCAAGTAGAACTGTATAACTTTTAGATTTTAATATTGCAGACAAAACAGGAAGAGATATCTAAATATAAATCTGCATGTAGAGAACGACTGATGAGTACAGCTACGTGAGAAATGGGTAACTGCTCTATAATTTCCATATAACAACCGCAAGGCTTAATTAAATGCTTACAACGTATTTTAATATGAAATAGCTCTTGCTGACAGGACAAAAATTTTAATTGTCTTGAATATGCTTTGTGAACAAGGTTGAATTTTTAAAGGTTAAAGACATATCCATTATTTAGTTCATATTGATTTGCATGTTATACAAATATACTTATAGAAGAAATAAGGTAATTGAAATACCTTCAGTGATGTCCTTAAAAGAGATTTGAAGTGGGCTCTACTTACTCTGAAGAAAATCTTTTCTTTCCTAAAACTTCTTAATTCTCTCCTGCCATTTTTTTTTCCTCTGTGTGTGAATCTACATTTAAGAAACTTGGATTTGGGATTAAAAAACCAAATAATTAAACAAGTAAAAATAAATAATCTATTTTTTTCCTTTTTTTTTTTTTTTGAGAGAGAGCATGCTCACATGGGTGGGGGTGGGGGGAGGGGCAGAGGGAGAGAAAGTATCTTAAGCAGGCTGCACACCCAGTGCAGGGCCTTGATCTCACAACCCTGAGATCATGACCTGAGCCAAAATCAAGAGTTGGTCGCTAAGCTGACTGAGTCACCTAGGTGCCCCATAAACAATCTATTTTTAAATAAAAATATAGAATTAAAAATATAATGTTTTAACCTTTTCAATGTTTATTAAATGGCTGGGGAATAAATGGCTATTTTGTGGAAGAATGTTCTTTTTTTACATAATGGTAGCCTGAAAAAAAAACAACAACAAAAGAAAAAAAGGAAGGAGGGAAAGGGAAGAGAAGGGATAAGAAGGGAGGAGGAAAAAGAAAGCTGTACTCAAACAACTTCCATGATCTTTGCAAGTTATATGTTTCCTGAGTATCTTATCTACTCTGAAAATTGCTTACTGAGATATGCAGCTTTCCCCATTTTTATTTACCGTGTAACCAAAACCTCATTTTTTCATATTCTTTAACACAACTTGAAGGAGTGTCTCATATTTTAGTAATTAAAATGTATATTTGTTCATATTTACTTTAATTGTGTGGTTGTCTATTTAAAGATTTTTTTCCAGAATGAATCACCATTATTGTCAGATAAAGATACTGTAATGGGATTGTGTTGTGTGTGTGTGTGTGTGTGTGTACATGTATTGTTTTTATCTACCTAAATTCTGCATTGCTTTATCTTTGAGGAAAACACCAAGTCTCTACTTTCAGTCCTTTGTTCTGTAGGACACACCTCATATGATACATGTCTGACTGATAGACTGGTCTGTTCTTCTTGGCCATTGATTTGTTCAGGTATGGGCAGATAAGTTAATGTAGCCAGACTCTTCCTGAATGAATCCTCTAGAAAGAAAAGTTCTCTTTTAACACAGGCTGCTAAACTGTAAGCTACCAGAAACCAATACATGGTGAGAGAAGATTTGAGAATGAACATCACACAGAGAAAGGTAGTCATATGATGGAAAATGAAAGTAAAGTATATAATCCATTATGAGCTCTTACATCCAGTAGGTGGATATATGCTTCCATGTAAATTAGGTGAAATGATTTCTTATTTTTTGTGTACAATTTTAATTAGCTTTCTCTAAAATTTAACTGAAATAAAAATCTTCAATAATACAAACTTTATATTTGAACCTGAAATTTGTTATTAGAACAAATAAAGTGAATTGATTTAAAAATGGCATAAGAGAATAAATTTTATTTTATTTTTTGCAAATATCTATAAATTTTATTTTTTCAAATTTTTATTTAAATTCTCGTTAGTTCACATATAGTATAATATTGGTTTCACGAGTAGAATTTAGTGATTCATCACTTACATATAACACCCAGTGCTCAACACAATAAGAAGAGAATTAATAAAACAGCAAAAACAAAAACTTAAGTGGAATATTATAATATCATAAACATCACCTTTTTACCCATGATGGTTCTGTATGGAACATAAGAGGTAAATTTCACACTCAGAATCAACATTATTTTGAGTAAATATAGAAAAAATTGACAAACTGGGAATAATATTTTCTGTTTATACCACAATTAGGGATTACTACCCTAATCTAAGAAGATCTTCTCACAACAGTAAAACCAATGTTCCTACCCAAAATAGGAAATTGAAAGAATAAACAGGTCACAGAAGAAAATAATAGCAAACTTGATTTATAAATTGTTTTTCAATCCATTTTTAGCTTTTTATTATTTTTACATTAAAATTTTGATGGGATTTACCCCTGGAAACAACTAAATCTTCCCTTTTCTGGGCAGGAAGTAAGCAAAAGTATAGTAAATTTTTTATTGCCAATTCAGTTTTTTAATAGATATAGTGTTATTTAGATTTTCTTTTTTTCCTTCAGATAGTTTTACTTCTTTCAAGGAATTTGCTCCAATTACCTAGGTATCAAATTTATTGGAATAATCTGTTCAAAACAGACCTTTATTATAATATTTTTATTTTTTAAATTTATCTTTAAGATTTTATTTATTTATTATATATATATTTTTTGTTATGTTAGTCACCATACAGTACATCATTAGTTTTTGATGTAGTGTTCCATGATTCATTGTTTGTGTATAACACCCAGTGCTCCATGCAATATGTGCCCTCCTTAATACTCATCACCAGGCTATTTATTTATTTATTTATTTATTTATTTATTTATTTATTTATTTGACAGAGAGAGAGAGCACAAGCAGGGGGAGTGGGAGAGGGAGAAGTAGGCTCTCAGCTGATGCAAGGCTCGATCCCAGGACCCCAGGATTATGACCTGAGACAAAGGCAGACGCTTAACAGACTGAGCCACCCAGGCACCCCATTATAATCTTTTTAATGACCATAAGAACTGTAGAGATATTTTCTTGCACTCCTGCTATTAGAAATGCATTTTATCTCATTTTTTCATGATCAATCTGGCTAGCAGTTTACCAATTTTATTGATATTTTCAAAAAAACATCTTCTGGTTTCATTAATTTTCTGTATTGTTCTTCTTTTACTATTTTATTAATTTATACTTTAATCAGTAGTGTTTCTTTTTTTTTTTAAGATTTTATTTATTTATTTGAGAGAGAGAATGAGAGAGAGAGAGCACATGAGAGGGGGGAGGGTCAGAGGGAGAAGCAGACTCCCCGCCGAGCAGGGAGCCCGATGCGGGACTCGATCCCGGGACTCCAGGATCATGACCTGAGCGGAAGGCAGTTGCTTAACCAACTGAGCCACCCAGGCACCCATCAGTAGTGTTTCTTTTTCCACTTTCCTTTGTTTAATTTACTCTTCTATTTCTAGCTTTTTTTTTTTTAAGTGGTTCGATTTCTTTGCATTTCTTTTTTTTTTTTATTCTTATGTTAATCCCCATACATTGCATCATTAGTTTTAGATGTAGTGTTCCATGATTCATTGTTTGTGCATAACACCCAGTGCTCCATGCAGAATGCGACCTCCTCAATACCCATTACCAGGCTAACCCATCCTCCCACCCCCCTCCCCTCTAGAACCCTCAGTTTGTTTTTCAGAGTCCATCATCTCTCATGGTTCGTCTACCCCTCCGATTCCCCCCCTTCATTCTTCCCCTCCTGCTACCTTCTTCTTCTTCTTTTTTTTTTCTTAACATATATTGCATTATTTGTTTCAGAGGTAGAGATCTGAGATTCAACAGTCTTGCACAATTCACAGTGCTTACCAGAGCACATACCCTCCCCAGTGTCTATCACCCAGTCACCCCATCCCTCCCACCCCACCCCCCACTCCAGCAGCCCTCAGTTTGTTTCCTGGGATTAAGAATTCCTTATATCGGGCGCCTGGGTGCCTCAGTTGGGTAAGCGACTGCCTTCAACTCAGGTCATGATCCTGGAGTCCCGGGATCGAGTCCCGCATCGGGCTCTTTGCTCAGCAGGGAGTCTGCTTACCCTCTGACCCTACCCCTCTTACACTCTCTCTCTCTCTCATTCTTTCTCTCAAATAAATAAATAAAATCTTTAAAAAAATAAAAAGAAAAAAAAATTCCTCATATCAGTGAGGTCATATGATACATGTCTTTCTCTTTTTGACTAATTTCGCTCAACATAATACACTCCAGTTCCATCCACGTCGTTGCAAATGGCAAGATCTCATTCCTTTTCATGGCTGCATAATATTCCATTCTGTATATATACCACATCTTTATCCATTCATCTGTCGATGGACATCTTGGCTCTTTCCACAGTTTGGCTATTGCGGACATTGCTGCTATAAACATCGGGGTGCACGTACCCTTTCGGATCCCTAATTTGTATCTTTGGGGTAAATACCCAGTAGTGCAATTGCTGGATCATATGGTAGCTCTATTTTCAACTTTTTGAGGAATCTCCATACTGTTTTCCAGAGTGGCTGCACCAGCTTGCATTCCCACCAAGTGTAGGAGGGTTCCCCTTTCTCCGCATCCCCGCCAACATCTGTCGTTTCCTGACTTGTTAATTTTAGCCATTCTGACTGGTGTGAGGTGGTATCTCATTGAGGTTTTGATTTGGATTTCCCTGATGCCGAGCGATATTGAGCACTTTTTCATGTGTCTGTTGGCCATTTGGATGTCTTCTTTGGAAAAATATCTGTTCATGTCTTCTGCCCATTTCTTGATTGGATTCTTTGTTCTTTGGGTGTTGAGTTTGATGAGTTCTTTATAGATTTTGGATACTAGCCCTTTATCTGATATGTCATTTGCAAATATCTTCTCCCATTCTGTGGGACCCCTGTCAGAAAGACCCCTGGCTATGCGGGGTCTTTTCTGGTTCCATATAAATTTTAGGATTATTTGTTCCATTTCTTTGAAAAAAGTGGGTGGTATTTTGATGGGGATTGCATTGAATGTGTAGATTGGTCTAGGTAGCATTGACATCTTCACAATATTTGTTCTTCCAATCCATGAGCATGGAACGTTTTTCCATTTCTTTGTGTCTTCCTCAATTTCTTTCATGAGTATTTTATAGTTTTCTGAGTACAGATCCTTTGCCTCTCTGGTTAGATTTATTCCTAGGTATCTTATGGTTTGGGGTGCATATGTAAATGGGATCAACTCCTTAATTTCTCTTTCTTCTGTCTTGTTGTTGGTGTATAGGAATGCCACTGATTTCTGTGCATGGATTTTATATCCTGCCACTTTACTGAATTCCTGTATGAGTTCTAACAGTTTTGGGGTGGAGTCTTTGGGTTTTTCCACATAAAGTATCATATCATCTGCAAAGAGTGAGAGTTTGACTTCTTCTTTGCCGATTTGGATGCCTTTTATTTCTTTTTGTTGTTTGATTGCTGTGGCTAGGACTTCTAATACTATGTTGAATAGCAGTGGTGATAGTGGACATCCCTGCCGCGTTCCTGACCTTAGGGGGAAAGCTCTCAGTTTTTCCCCATTGAGAATGATATTCGCTGTGGGTTTTTCATAGATGGCTTTTATGATATTGAGGTATGTACCCTCTATGCCTATACTCTGAAGAGTTTTGATCAAGAAAGGATGCTGTACTTTTTCAAAAGCTTTTTCTGCATCTATTGAGAGGATCATATGATTCTTGTTCTTTCTTTTGTTAATATATTGTATCACATTGATTGATTTGCGGATGTTGAACCTACCTTGCAGCCCAGGGATAAATCCCACTTGGTCGTGGTGAATAATCCTTTTAATGTACTCTTGGATCCTATTGGCTAGTATTTTGGTGAGAATTTTTGCATCCATGTTCATCAGGGATATTGGTCTGTAATTCTCCTTTTTGATGGGGTCTTTGTCTGGTTTTGGGATCAAGGTAATGCTGGCCTCATAAAATGAGTTTGGAAGTTTTCCTTCCGTTTCTATTTTTTGGAACAGTTTCAGAAGAATAGGTGTTAATTCTTCTTGAAAGGTTTGGTAGAATTCCCCTGGGAAGCCATCTGGCCCTGGGCTTTTGTTTTTTGGGAGATTTTTGATGACTGCTTCAATTTCCTTAGTGGTTATAGGTCTGTTCAGGTTTTCTATTTCTTCCTGGTTCAGTTTTGGTAGTTGATACATCTCTAGGAATGCCTCCATTTCTTCCAGGTTATCTAATTTGCTGGCATAGATTTGCTCATAATATGTTCTTATAATGGTTTGTATTTCTTTGGTGTTGGTTGTGATCTCTCCTCTTTCATTCATGATTTTGTTGATTTGGGTCATTTCTCTTTTCTTTTTGATAAGTCTGGCCAGGGGTTTATTAATCTTGTTAATTCTTTCAAAGAACCAGCTCCTAGTTTTGTTGATCTGTTCTACTGTTCTTTTGGGTTCTATTTCATTGATTTCTGCTCTGATCTTTATTATTTCTCTTCTCCTGCTGGGTTTAGGCTTTATTTGCTGTTCTTTCTCCAGCTCCTTTAGGTGTAGGGTTAGGTTGTGTACTTGAGACCTTTCTTGCTTCTTGAGAAAGGCTTGTATTGCTATATACTTTCCTCTTAGGACTGCCTTTGCTGCATCCCAAAGATTTTGAATAGTTATGTTTTCATTTTCATTGGTTTCCATGTATTTTTTTAATTCTTCTTTAATTTCCTGGTTGGCCCATTCCTTCTTCAGTAGGATGCTCTTTAGCCTCCATGTATTTGAGTTCTTTCTGACTTTCCTCTTGTGATTGAGTTCTAGTTTCAAAGCATTGTGGTCTGAAAATAGGCAGGGAATGATCCCAATCTTTTGATACCAGTTGAGACCTGATTTATGACCTAGGATGTGATCTATTCTGGAGAATGTTCCATGGGGACTAGAGAAGAATGTGTATTCCATTGCTTTGGGATGGAATGTTCTGAATATGTCTGTGAAGTCCATTTGGTCCAGTGTGTCATTTAAAGTCTTTATTTCCTTCTTGATCTTTTGCTTAGACGATCTGTCCATTTCAGTGAGGGGGGTGTTAAAATCTCCCACTATTATTGTATTGTTGTCAATGTGTTTCTTTGCTTTTGTTATTAATTACCTTATATAACTGGCTGCTCCCATGTTAGAGGCATAGATATTTACAATTGTTAGATCTTCTTGTTGCATAGACCCTTTAACTATGATATTGTGTCCTTCCTCATCTCTTATTACAGTCTTTGGTTTAAAATCTAATTTGTCTGATATAAGGATTGCCACCCCAGCTTTCTTTTGGTGTCCATTAGCATGGTAAATCGTTTTCCACCCCCTCACTTTCAATCTGGGGGTGTCTTTGGTTCTAAAATGAGTCTCTTGCAGACAGCATATGGATGGGTCTTGTTTTTTAATCCAGTCTGATAGCCTGTGTCTTTTGATTGGGGCATTTAGCCCATTTACATTCAGGGTAACTATTGAAAGATAGGAATTTAGTGCCATTGTCTTGCCTGTAAGGTGACTGTTACCGTATATTGTCTGTGTTCCTTTCTGGTCTATGTTGCTTTTAGGGTCTCTCTTTGCTTAGAGGACCCCTTTCAAGATTTCCTGTAGGGCTGGTTTTGTGCTTGCAAATTCCTTTAGTTTTTGTTTGTCCTGGAACCTTTTATCTCTCCTTCAATTTTCAATGACAGCCTAGCTGGATATAGTATTCTTGGCTGCATATTTTTCTCATTTAGTGCTCTGAATATATCATGCCACCCCTTCCTGGCCTGCCAGGTCTCTGTGGATAGGTCTGTTGCCAATCTAATGTTTCTACCATTGTAGGTTACATATCTCTTCTCCCGAGCTGCTCTCAGGATTTTCTCTTTGTCTATGAGACTCGTAAGTTTTACTATTAGATGTCGGGGTGTTGACCTATTTTTATTGATTTTGAGAGGGGTTCTCTGTGCTTCCTGGATTTTCATGCCTGTTCCCTTCCCCAAATTAGGGAAGTTCTCTGCTATAATTTGCTCCATTATACCTTCTGCCCCTCTCTCTCTTTCTTCTTCTTCTGGGATCCCAATTATTCTAATGTTGTTTCATCTTATGGTATCGCTTATCTCTCGAATTCTGCCCTCGTGATCCAGTAGTTGTTTATCTCTCTTTTTCTCAGCTTCTTTATTTTCCATCATTTGGTCTTCTATATTACTGATTCTCTCTTCTGCCTCATTTATCCTAGCAGTTAGTGCCCCCATTTTTGATTGCACCTCATTAATAGCCTTTTTGATTTCTACTTGGTTAGATTTTAGCTCTTTTACTTCTCCAGAAAGGGTTTCTCTAATAACTTCCATGCTTTTTTCAAGCCCAGCTAGTATCTTTAAAGTGATGATTCTGAACTCTAGATCTGACATCGTACTAATGTCCATATTGAGTAGGTCCCTGGCCATCGGTACTACCTCTTGTTCTTTTTTTTTGAGGTGAATTTTTCCATCTTGTCATTTTGTGCAGAGGAGAAGATTAATGAGAGAACAAAATGCTAGCAGAGTAACAATGTCCCCAGAAAATATACTCTAAACAAATCAGAAAAGACCTGAAGCAGTGGAAAAAGAAACGGAAAGAGAGAAAAAAGAAAAAGAAAAAAAAGATAAAGATAAAGATAAAAACAAACAAAACAAAACAACGACAACAAAAAAAACCAGAATGTGATCAAATATGATCAGGCTGGTATATAGTTCAGTGCCACACACTAGATTTGGGGTGTATTTTGGTCTGTTAGAAGAAAGTGCCTCCCAAAATTTTAAAGAAAGAAAAACTTATATATGTACAAAAATAAGGGTTGATATGATGAAGGGATGGAATAGGACTGTAAAGATGGAAATTATAAAAAATTTTATAACAGGAATTGATAAGAAGTTGTTTGAAAAAAGAAAGATGATTTAAAAAAAAGAAAAAAGAAAAAAAAGGGAGAGAATGTGATCAGACAGAGGAGTAGAAAAACCGTATACTAGAGATTTAGGGTATATTTTAATCTGTTAGAAGGAACTATCTCAAAATTTTAAAGAGAGAACAACTTATATATATATGCCAAAAATACGGGTAACTACTATGAAGGGATAGAATATGACTCTAAAAATGAAAAATAAAAATGTTTTTTTTAAAAAAAGGATTGATAAGATGTTGGTTGAAAAAGGGAAAAAGAAAAATTCAAAAAAAAAATAAGTTAAAAAAAATTAACTTTGAAAGACTAAAGAATCACGGTAAAAAAAGCCATGAATTCTATGTGTAATATTCCCCTAGCGCTGGAGTTCTGCCATTCTCATTGATCGGCAAACTTGGTCTTGGCTGGCTGTTCTCGCTGATATTCTGGGGAGGGGTCTGTTGCCGTGGTTTCCAAATGTCTTTGCTGGAGGTGGAATTGCCCCGCCCTTGCCCCCTACCAGCTAAGTAATCTGCTCAGGTTTGCTCTCCAGATTTTTTGTTCCCTGCGAGCTTTCCGTACAGCTTTGGAGGCGGAGAGTGAAAATGGCGGCCTCCCAATCTCTGCCCCGGAGGAGCCGAGAACTCGGGGCCCCACTTCTTGGTGAGCCCCCAGAGAAAAGCCGTCAGTCACTCCCGTCTCCCCGGTCTCCGGCCGCACTCCATGCTCACCCGGCCTGTGACCGTGCGTTTCTATCTCTGGCACCTGGCCCTGGGTGGAGTCTCCAAACCCAGCAGATCCCTGCGGTGCACTCCCGCGCAGCTCCTCCCGGGGGAGGAAGGTGAGTCTCCCCGGATCTGCCGCTTGTTGGGTCCCTGCTGGAGGAGCAGGGACCCGACTGTGCCACGGATCACAGTTTATGGCCACCCCGAGCTGAGAGCCCGCGCCTGGGCTCCGCCTCTGCAGCCGGCTTCCCTGCTCCATTACCTGGGAGCTCTGCCACACTCAGGCACCCCCGGTCTTTCTGTGACCCCGAGGGTCCTGAGACCACACTGTCCCGGAGGGTTCCACCCCCCGCTTAGCCACCAGGGTGACGTTCCTCAGCGGAGCAGACTTTTAAAAGTTCCGATTTTGTGCTCCATGGTTCTATCACTTGCCAGAAGCGGCCGACGGAGGCCCCTCCCCCTCCGTCTATCCTCCCGAATATCACCTCGGATTCACTTCTCCGCACATCCTACCTTCCAGAAAGTGGTCACTTTTCTGATGAGAGAGTTGTTGCTCTTCTTTTCTTCGATCTCCTGTTGAGTTTGTAGGTGTTCAGAATGGTTTGATCCCTATCCAGCTGAATTCCTGAGAGGAGACAAAATCCAGGTCTCCTACTCCTCCGCCATCTTGCTCCGCCCCCCTATTTCTAGCTTCTTAAGGTAGAAACTTAGATCAGTATTTAAACCCTTTTGTCATTTTGTATATAGGCATTTAAAACTAAATATTTTCCTGTGATGACTGCCTTAACAATATCCCACAAATTTTGATGTTTGTTGCATTAACATCCTGTTAAAAATATCTTCTAATTTTCATTTTGCATTTTTTCTTTGACAATTGTATCATTTAGTGTTGTGCTATTTAATTTCCAATATTTAGAGAATTCTCATATATCATTTTCTTATTGATTTATCATGCAATTCCACTGTATTCAGTCACATAGTATAGATGGTTTCAGTCCTTTTAAATTTATTGAGACTCCTTTATTGGTCCAATATGTAGTCTACTTGTTTCAATTGTCAGTGAGTACTTGGAAAGAATATGTATTTTGCTGCTGTTGGGTAGTATTCTATAAATGGCAAATAGGTGAAAGTGGTTGGTGGTACTCATTTTATCCATTTCTTTTTTTTTTTAAGATTTTATCCATTTATTTGACAGAGAATGATTTCACAGTTTATTCATGTTGTAACATGTATCTGAATTCCATTTCTTTTTAAAGGTGAAGGATATTCCATTTGTGTATATATATGACACTTTCATAGATTGATGAACACTTGGGTTGCTTATGCCTTTAGGCTATTGTGAATATTGCTGCCATGAACAATGCTGTGCAAATATCTATTTGAGCCCCTGCTCAATTTTGTGGGGTATACACCTAGAAGTGGAATTGCTGTATCATAGGATATTTCTATGTTTAGTTTTTTGAGGAACCTCTGTAATGTTTTCCACAGTGGCTGCACTGGTTTGCAGCCTACCGTTAATGCATAAGAGTTCAAGTTCTCCACATCCTCACCAACCCTTATTATGTTCTGTGGGCTTCTTGTGGGGGTTGGGGGCAGGAAGGGAAGAATAGCTATGCTAATGATGTGAAGTGGTATCTCATTGTAGTTTTGATTTGCATTTCTCTAATGATAGTCATGTTGAGTATCTTTTCATTTGCTTATTAGCCATTTGTATATTTTCTTTGTTGAAATCTCTATTCAAGTGTTTTGTGCATTTTCAAATTGATTTTGTTGTAGTGGTGGTTGTTGAGTTTTAGGAGTCCTCTAAATATTCTGGATTTTAATCCCTTATCAGGTATTGACTTGCAAATTTTTTTTTCCATTCTCTAGTGTGCTTTTTCACTCAGTTTGATAGTATACTTTGATTCCCAAAAGTTCTTAATTATGATAAAGTCCAATATATCTAATTTTTGCTTGCTTGTGCTTTTAGTGCAATATCTAAGAAGTCATTGCCAAATCCAATGTTGTAAACCTTTTGCTCCGTATCTTCTTCTAAATCTTTATGGTTATACCTGTTATGTTTAGATCTTTAATCTATTTTTTAAGTTAAATATTGTATTGTAAGTATAATTTTTTTAAAGTTAGTGTCCAATTTCATTCTTTTTCATGTGTATATCCAGTTACCCAGTTTCAGTTGTTGAAAAGACTACCCTTTCCCCATTGAATGGTCTTGGCACCTAGGTGAAAATCCTTTTGATTTGAGTAGTTTCTACTGCCCATTCTTCTTCTTTCCAGATCTTTTCTTTTGTATTGTCCAGTCTGTCATTAAGCTGGCCTTCAGACATTGTACCATTTGGTCTAAAATTTCAATTTTTTATTATTTAGAATTCTCTGACATCTCCATACATTCACATTTTTCTGTCAAATCCTCAAACATAA
The DNA here is from genome assembly GCF_011800145.1 of Mirounga leonina. Taxonomy (NCBI): domain Eukaryota; kingdom Metazoa; phylum Chordata; class Mammalia; order Carnivora; family Phocidae; genus Mirounga; species Mirounga leonina. Next base: position 55,750,354 of record NW_023270415.1, read on the forward strand.
TTCTAATAGCTATTTTAGAATACTTGTCTGCTAATTCTAATTAATTCATTAAAGTGTTAAGTGGCTAACATATTCTACGGTACCTACATAGAATAGTATCACTGAACATTCTGTTGGCTAGCACTGGTTTAGAATTTCATTTGATCCTTACATCTCCCACTTTAAAGAATTATTTCTCATCTGGTCAGACTAGAAAATTCACGTATACAGCTTTCAATATATTGCTATGTATTTCTACAAGCAAAGTTTTAGCAAAGTTCTTGTCAGAGTACTTAAAACAATGAGAAAGGGACACTCATGAGTATTCAAGGTCAGCTTTATGACACTTGTGCCTGTTTGGACAAATTCCAGCTGAGATATCCTTACATTTTCATAAATGACATGTTAGTGAGCTTGTGGAGAAGAAGATATATAGTGCTGACTTACATATTGTTTATACAAAGCATTCACTACAAGAAATTGACAATTGTGAACACCGTATTTCCTTAGGTCTGTTCACAGTTGATCAGTTTAAAAATGAGGGCATCATCAAAGAGTGGTCTGATAGAAAGGAAAGTTTGTATTATTGAATCTGCTTCAACGTCAATTAACCACATCAAACAACCAGTATTCTATGTAAAAACAGAGTGCCTATGATGAAAAAATAGTGTCAAGAAAGATTCTTACCTTTTCCCCACTGCCTTCCATCTACTTTGCCTGTCCCACCAAATAGAATTTCAGTGATACTACAGGGATTCAGTCTCAGATATGTCTAACTACAGAGCACACAGTCTTAATCAGTTCCCTATGTAGCACCTACCCCAAGGAGGACAGTCCAGGGCAACTGATGAAATTCAGTAAACAGCCTAAGAATAGCTGTAAATATAGAAGTTGTTTTAGAGTCATACAGGAACAGACAAATCCACCATCTTCCATGGACAATTTTTATTCATTGTCTGCTCTGGACCAGACACTGATTATATTTATGGGCTTTCCCAGCCTAAGAAGAAACAGAACAATGGTATCTTTGCATGAGCTCACTGAATTATTTCAAAATAATTTCCATACTGTGGTATACTGTTCAAAAGAATTGTGTCCCCAGTGATATTTGTCTCCAATTCCCACTAATACCTACTGACTTGGTAATTTGGAATAATAGCAGATGAGTCTTCTTTCCATACCTAAACCAGTAAAAATACTTCAGGAAAGTGGAAGTATGAAGCCAGCTGCTCTGTAACCCAGGAAGTATAAGTAGGATCAATTTAGATTTACTTTTCCAACAAGCTTGGTGTTTCCAGAGATGCTACAGAAGCAAAAATACACAGGTGGTATATGTCTTTATAGGAATATATCCATAATACATACCTTTGAAATACTCCAGAAAATGGTCTTATAAGGCTGAATTTTGAAGGAAGACTCTTGTTGGTTTTGGGGAAGAGTTCTGCAGAGACAATTCAATTCCCTGGATGAATATTTGGGATACAAAGAAATTCTCTGAAAATACATTCACTTTTCTAGACTAGGGCTATAAGGTCAGTCTTATTTTAAAATCCTAGCCGGTTGTGTAATACCTGGATATTTCTCATTCTATCACTAGGTATGTTTTTTGGGGTTTTTTTTTCCTCCCCAAGGTGATATTGTTTTGAGGTAGAAATTAATTTCATCTCAAGGCTACGTCAAATATTGTCTTTTATTGAATGATAGTGCTCAGAGACATTCACAACTCTAAGTTTATGAAGTGTTAAATAGTTTCACAAACTCATTTGTTACATAACATATGATTCAATAGAGCATTGAAATCATGAACAATATTTTGATAAAATATTAACTAAAATCCTTTCTTATATATTCTCCATAAATAGACAAAGACATTCATTTTGAAGCTTTATCTTTGAGAAACTTGAATATATAGAAAGTTCTTACAAGTTTCTTATATTCCTAATTAATGAAATATCACTTTAAGATATTACAGTCCTTATGGGGAAAGTAACATGGATAGAAGAAAATCTCATGATCAAGGAATTTTATATGCAAATTAAAATTTATTTCTTTGAATTGGAGATGAATCAAAAACCTGCATATAAATTTTTGGAGCTATTCAAGCATAGTCTGCAAAACAGAAAACAAGAAGCTTTTAATTAGAAATTCAGTAAGTGGTAGATGAAGTGCTCAAAATTATTGTTGACTAAGTAGAAGAAAAGATAAATCAAGTGAATGATGGGAAGAAAAAGGCAACGTTAATAAGAAAATAGAAGGAAAGGAGAAATCTTTAAATATACTTCTACTTATTTTCTTTTTTTATTAATTAACCTTCTGTTAAATATGTGAATCGCAAGATGAGGAAATCATACAGAAATATGACGTTCATAATAAAAACACTTTAAATTTTATACTATTTTTAAATGTTAAAAAAAAGAGACATCTTATCCTAGGGATATTTTATCCTAGAGCAGAGTAAAGAGATTGAGATATGACTTATTCTCTAGGGAAGAATCTGTTTTTATAAACAATTTGAAATTACCAGTGGAGATTGTATCACCATGAAGCATGGAGATTGCAAATAAGTAAATACAGAAGGAATGACCTCATTGAAATAGAAACCCCATTGTGTAATTTACAATAAACATTGGGCTCTCATGCATGGTTTAGAGTGTGCCTAGAGCATCTGTTTTTATAATGCTTACAAAGCATGATTGTATACCTGAGTGGGGAGAGATCAGGAGCCGGTGGCTCACTTGGCCTACACAGTCTTTTTCATGCACGTGGACAGTGCACTGCAGCCAAGTATACTCAGTTGAAACCTCTCATCAAGAATTTCCGGGCTTCGCTAGTTCACCTAAATGAGAGTTGGGCTCCTGTGTTTGGAAACATTGTTGCAAGACATTCTTTTTTTTCCCCTTTTTGGTCTCTCTATGAAAAGAGGCAAAAGATTATTTTCATCCTAGGGCAAGAAGTATTCATTTACCCATAACCTTAAGTAGAGCAGATTTATAGATGTATTATTTAAATTAAGGTAGGTATAATAGGATCTTGGTAAGAAATAATGTCATGCTTAAAAGGGGTGATGGAGGAGTTTAAAGGAGGGAGGATTACTAGTGTGGATAGGGTGAAGGAGAACTACAAAACGACGATAAGGAACTCGGGGTCTAGCAGCAATGGGAAGATTTGTCGCTCTTGGAATTGAAGAGGCATGCAGAAGAATCCATTAGAATTAACAAGAACTGTACCCATAGAAGATGTCCACCGGATGGTATTTACAGACTTTGGTAAACAGAGTCACTGCCATGTAGGAAGAACAGTGATAAATAATCCAATCTTCCCATCATTGTAACTCCTGTCACCTCCTCCTGCTGTGTGAACCTGACTATAAGCAGAGGTCATATGACTTCCAGATAATGCCATTTATAGAAATCAAATTCCAAGGATGCAGAGCAGAGAACAGATCCAGAGAAATAAAAGGATATTCAAAACACTTCACTCTTGAGTCTCACAGCATCCATACTTAATCTTTGTCCAAATGAAAAGCTTTTTATCCAAATCCCAAAGACAGAGTTCTATCAGCTACTATACCATTATGCAGTGATTTCAATTCAGATACACTCCTATTATGTTGAACTGTGTTCCCTCCCCTTCCCAAAATATATTGAAACCCTAATGCTCGGTTCCTAGTGACTGTGACTTCATTTAGAAATAATGTCTTTAAAGATATAATCAGGTTAAAATGAGGCCATCAGATCCTTAATCTAAAATGACTCACGTCCTTATAAGAAAAGAGGAATTTGGACACAAACACACATACAGTGAATGTCATGTAAAGACACAGCCACAGAGGAAGATGTTCCTGTGACGACTGCTGAGGAAATATAATTTTTAAAAATCTACAACCCAGACATCCTCTCCACAAAGTTACTAGAGAAGTTATTTAATTTTTTTCTATCAATGAATGAGCATTAATTAGGAATGTGATGTACAAAACAGATAATCTGCCAGGAGATTGCAAAGACAGAAAGAAATTTCACCCTTTTATTTATCCAAGCAGATATAACCATTACATACATGTTCTCAAGATAAACTATAACTGGTCCTCAAGTAAGAGGCCTTGATAGTACCATTTGTCACATATTGTTCATATTAACTTTACGTGGTAATTGAGATCACCTTCTGTCAGCTAAATGGCTTTATCCAGAGGAAAAGCAAACTATTTTCTCTGAGGCTTACATTTCAAAGAGATGGCTTCCATTTATTTGAGATAGACATTCCTGGATCATAAAGGTGATATGAGGTCTATGTAGTCTAGTTTTCAAAATGATCTATTTACATTTCAAAAAGGAGAAAGTATTTACAACGTTAAGTTTTCTAAATTAGATGCTCCAAGGGAAAGGAGGGGAAAAGAATCTCTGTCTTTATTTTCAACTGGAATTAAGCTTCTTGCTTTTAATTTTTATTTGTCCTTAAAGGGCAGAGGCAGACTGGAGTTATGCTGCCATCAACCACCAGCCATGATCCCCTGGGGATACCAGAAACTGGAAGAGGCAAGGAAGATTTCTCCTCTATAGCCTTTGAAGGGGGCATGGCCCTGCCAACACACTGAGTTCAGAATTCTAACCTCTAAAACTGTGAAAGAGTAAATTTATGCTGTTTTCAGCCATCCCATTTGTGGTACTTTGTTATGGTAACCCTCAGGAACTAATACAAATCCCATTTAAAACTTAAAATGTTAACAACCAACGGTTCCTTTATATAAGTTAGCAAGAAAAATTGTGAGACTATAAGAGGAGTAAAAAATAAATTAACCTAAATTATAGCTTTTTTTGTCTTATCTTCTATTTGTTGGTCACAAGAGATTATGTTGATAATCAAAGTTTCCTGCCTGGACTACCCATTTCCTATTCCTGGACCTTCTAGCAACATTGTAGAACAAAGATGTTTACCAAACAGTGTGACCCTAATTTAATACTCTCAAAATCCAACTCCTTACTGGTCCTAAGCATTTACCCACTAACCAATAATATTAGCAATTAGCAATGGGAGTATTAACAGGATCTCCTGGTTTCAAGACTTTCTTGTCTTCATTATGTAACATTTATCCAATTTCCTCTTGGATAAATCATTCTGTCTACTCGAGTCAGTAGAGCCTAAGATGTCCATCTAGTTAACAGCTTTTAATTCAGCTGATAGGTTACCTGATAGAAGTATTCCTTGGGTACTAGGCATACTTAGGTACATAGGTACCCATTGAGCCCAGTGACATGAAGATATGAATGGTTAGGTATAATAATGAGAGAGGCCATTGGCATTCCATCATCTGTTTCCCAGACCTATGACGTCTCACTATGTTGGAAACAGGACCATTTCACTCTTTTCTGTAGCTGTACATACATACATGGAAGGAGAGAGACAGAGACAGAGAAAATAGAAGATCTTTGGTTTGAAGACAAAGTTTATTACTTACAGCAAAGCAGAAACTGGAGTAAAATTATAATGCTGATTCCTAGAGTCCCAACTCCCACAGGGTGATGTAGTGAGTTACAGTTGATAACTGTTCATATAGTGCCAGTATGTTACAGGTTAGAAACCACAAGGCTAGAAGACTCTGATCTTATATAGAAACTTCTGGCAAACTTACCCACCCCATCTCCCCCACCCTGTGCAAGGACATACATTACTTGGATTATCCTGAAATAAAAGCATATGTTTCTGGGGAGTGGAGGAAGATATGCCTAAGCTAAATTGCCCTGAAATATAAGCAAATTGCTTCTGGTAGTAATGTCTCTAAATGTCTCTGGAGGGGGTTACTGTCTTTATCTCTACTTGTCCAGAAAAGTAAATAATTTTGCTCCAGAGGGATTTCCTGCCCCTGTGTTTCCAGGGCTGCATACTTATACAAAGATTCCAGATAATACCTGGGTATGTAATGCCTCCACACATACATGGAAAATTTCCTTCCCACAAATAAGTACTAATCAAATAGACTAGAATGTCAAAATCAAGTTTGGCAATAATACAAAAAACTAGAAATATCATGTAATGTGGGTGAGTACATAAATTAGTATCACTATTTTAGGAAAATGTTTAGTAATGTCTACCAAAACTAGTCAGCATACTCTACTATAAGACAAAGCAATTCCACTTTTAGTAATACACCTACAGATGAGCAAGATTATTCCAAAAGACACATGCAAGAATACATACATACATACATTGAGTAGTATTACTCCAAACTGGGGAAAAAAAGAACAACTACAGTCAATAGTAGATTTAATCACTACCTAAGAATGTATTGATAAGATCAATAAAAGAATAAAAATAAACTATTGCTACAGGTAACAACACAGATGAAGTTACAATCATAATGTTTCATGAAATAAGTCAGACATATATATGTTGTATAATTTCCTCACACATGCAACTTTTTAAGTATGCAAACAATAAATTATGTTAGAAATTAATATTTAATATTTATCTTTGATGAGATTAATGACTGGGAAAGAACACAAATGAAGCTTTTAGGATTCAGAAAATTTTTCCATCTTGATATTTAGAGATTCCATGGGTGTTTTCACTTTGTAAAATTTCACTTACAATGCACTCACAGTGTCTGTTGTTAACAATATGTTTATTACACTTTAATTCTAAGAGTAAAAAATAATTTCGTAGAATTTTAGTTATATAATATATAGTTTTATGATCAATCCTCATGAAATTTATGTAAACTGTAGTTCAAGAACTTAAAATATTGTAAAATACCTTTCAAAATGTCTTTCATGCCCATACAAATAAAGCTATATTTTTATGTGTAATCAACTATATGCTAAAAAGTTCTCATTAAAAGTGGGTTTTTTTAGATATTCGTTTTATGGTGGCAGTAAATAAATGCTTCAATATCTTAACTCAAATGTAATTCAATTAGTATCTCTAAAGATATATAAAACTATTATTTATGTTGGGATTTCTTTTAGCTTTGGGCTTTAGCATAGCACTATTAAAAATGCAATTATGTCAGTTATACAAGTGTAATAATAAACAAAAATTAACTGCATGAATTTCATCTCAGTTTGCATAGCAAAATGATCAAAACATAATTATCTTCATATTTGGAAAATAAATATTAAAAGCAAAATTTTATGAACAAGCCTCACATCCAAAAATGATGATGGTATTTTAGTTACACCTACATTAAGGTGAACCTCTTGTTTTCCTTGAATTTTTTACTTTGACTTGTGTGACAACTCGATAAAAAATGAAAATAACACCTTCAGAAGTATATAATATAGAAAATTGCTAGTTAAAAACTGAAAAAAAAACCAGTTGTCTTCAAGTTACAATAAATTATTGAGAATTAGATTCACCAAAACAGTATGGAGATACATTAAAACATGACAATTATGAATGATTATGCATTATAATTATTATGTTTTAGGCATTTTTTTTTCATTAAAATTCACCCCAAATCTAAATCCTCAGTAACTGTCTCTACTATATTCTCCCTGGTAGTTTCTTACTGCCGCTGAAACAAATCACTACACACCCACCTGAAAGCAACACAAATGTATTACCTGAAAGGTCAAAAATCCCAAATAAGTCTTGCTGACGAAAGTGAAGGCAGAGGCTGGGATGGTTCCCTCTGGAACCTCAGAGGGGATAATCTATTTCCTTACCTTTTTCAGCTTCCAGGTCACCTGCATTGTCTGGCTTGTGGCCACTTTCTCCATCATCAAAGCCAGCAATGGCTGGTAGAGTCTTTTTTCACATGGCATTATTCTGACACTCCTCTTTTGTGGGCAAATCTCCTTCCGCCTCTGTTTTACAAGGACATTGTGATTACATCTGGATAATCCAGGGCAAACTCCCTAATTCAAGATCCTTAATTTAATTACATCCACAAAGTCCTTTTTACCATGTAAAGTAATATACTCACAGGTCCTAGGGTTAGGATGTGGGTATCTTTGAGGGTCCACTTTTCAGCTTTACACATTTCGTTTTTTCATTTACTTGGCCTGTTTTAAATCTTAGGCTCATTTCTGGAGGAGTGGAGATTTAGAATAGTGAAACCAAAGGAAACTAAAAGCCATAGTGCCACCATCTGGGAAGCCAGGAATATAGGAAAAAAGAAAAAGAAGAAAGAAAGAAAGAAAGAGAGAGAGAGAAAGAAAAAAAGAAAGGGAGAGAAAAGAAAGAAGAAAGAAAGAAAGAAAGAAAGAAAGAAAGAAAGAAGAAAGAAAGAAAGAAAGAAAGAAAGAAAGAAAGAAAGAAAGAAAGAAAAGAAAAAGAAAAAGAAAGGAAAAGAAAGAAAGGAAAGGAAGAAAGAAAGAAAGAAAAAAAGAAAAAGAAAGGAATGTAGTTACTTCCAGGAGAATGGATTAAGTACTACTTCACCTCTCTAGGAACAGAGAATATTTTCTGATATGAAGCCAGGTTTGAAGGATATCTCAATTAGCAGCCCATGAGGCAATCCAGGTGCACAAAATATTCAAATTATGGTAAATGTTACAAACCACGTCCAAACCAATAAAAGTGTGTGTATGTGTTTAAAGAAAACAGAATTGGGGGGCTCCTGGGTGGCTCAGTCGTTAAGTGTCTGTCTTCGGCTCAGGTCATGATCTCAGGGTCCTGGGATCGAGCCCCGCATTGGGCTCCCTGCTCTGCGGGAAGCCTGCTTCTCTCTCTCCCACTCCCCCTGCTTGTGTTCCCTCTCTCGCTGTGTCTCTCTCTGTCAAATAAATAAATAAAATCTTTAAATAAAAAGAAAAAGAAAGAAAACAAAATTAGTAGTATTTGTTGTTGGTTTTTGGCACTGAAGATATGGTAAACCAAGAACCTTAAATCAATATATACCTAAAGGTTTCAAATGTGGTGATGAAATAATAATTATGAATTTTGTCATGCTCAAATACCGGGATCTATTGTTTACCATGGCATATGCTCATTTTCCAAGTGGATTTCTTTTTAATATTGAGTTTTGTGTGTTCTTTGTATATTCTAAACACTAGTTCTTTGTTGGGTATTTGGTTTGTAAATATTTTCTCCTAGTCTATAGTTTGTCTTTTTACCCATGTAACAAGGTGGTTCGCAGAGCAAAAGTTTTTAGTTTTGATGAGGTCCAATTTCCAAGTTTCCATTTATGGATATATTTTTGGTATCAAGTCTAGAAACTTCTCACCTCAAGCTAGATTCCAGTGATTTTTTTTTTTGCCATTTTTTTAAGAAGTTGGTTCACATAGTCCTATTTGAAGAAAGGTTAAGTGTTAAAGTCAAGTCATTTACAACTCTATGTTTTTGAATGCTATAGACTTAGTACAGGAAAAACTACCAATTCAATCAAGTTATAGAATGTCAAGAAATTAGTTCAATCACTGTATTCTGCTCAACAGAACACGGCAGGGCCGTGTTCCTTGCTGGAAGCTCTATAGGAGATTCTGTTTTCTTGCCTGCTCCATTTCTAAAGACCACTCACATTCTTTAGTCCATAGCCCCTTTACAACTTTAAAACAGACAATTATTGGTCAAGTATCCCTCGTATCACATCACTGTGACATTGACTCTCCTGTAATCCTCTTTCACTTATAAAAATCCTTGGTTATATTAGACCTGCCCAAATAATCCAGAATAATCTCCCCATCTCTAGTTCAGCTGATAATCAACCTTAATTCCACCTGCAACTATTATTGCCCCTCTCCATGGAACATGGCATATGCTTTCCAAGGATTAGCCCATGGACATCTCTGGAGGGGGCCATTCTTCTGCCGACCACATTCCCTATAAACGGCAACAAAACTGTTGAGCAGAATACAGAGATTGAACTAATTTCTTGACATTCTGTAGCTGTAGACATCACAAAGAAAGATCATAATATAATTTGAATTTTGAAAGCTTTATCTGACTTCTTTTCAGGTTTCTTTTTTTTTTAAGATTTTATTTATTTACCGGGAGAGAGAGAGAGAGCACAAGCAGGGGGAGTGGCAGGCAAAGGGAGAAAGAGGAGCAGACTCCCCGCTGAGCACATGGTATTACCGGGGACGTTTCTTAAAATGCAGATACCTGGAATTCACTCAGAGCATCTGATTAAGAAAACTGTGGCCCATGGATTACAGTTTTTAGAAACATTGACTTTGAGAGAAAGGTAGCAGGAATTTGTGGCCCTCAGGAACTTAAAAAACTGAACAGACAAAATTGATCTGATGTATGCTAGCTGTGAATTTTTGTGTTTTTTTTTTTCCTTGTGAAGTTAATATCACATTAGGAAGAGGTGAAGGAGCTCCTTCTGTCTAAATGATAAACATTTTGAATCAAAACTTGTATAAATTCTTATCAAGTCCTTTCAGTGTATCATTTTAAAATGTTCTCCTTAGTTTAACTCTTTTTCAATAACCACTACCAATACAAAATGACTGGAGTTATGAAAGAAAAATTCTTAAACAGGGATATATAGGAAAATCTTGGACTTCATTCGGAAATTTGAGTACTATTTCCTTATGAGCGTTGGCTCACTCAAGTGATGTAAAAGTGGATGTCTATTAGGCAGCTGGAACCCCTACCTCAGATCACATGCTCAGATAAATAGTAATGGCACACACAGGTTTATTGAGACCACCATCCCCATGACATATATGTAAGTGTAAAAGCATTGTATGTGTGAAGAAACATACAGATAAAGATCACTTTGGAGACTAGTAATTCTATAAACTTGATTGCTAAAGTGGAAGCTAAGACCACAGACTCAGTTACAACTAAAGCCCTTCTAAATATATGTCATCACAACTTGTTTTATGTTATAATCCTGTGGGTATTTAAAAAATACCCATTGTATCTCCATTAACTTGAAATACCCCATCTATTATTTTAAAAAAACATACACACATGCATGAGTAATGCTTTATAGGAATTTTCTTTTTTTTTTTTAAGATTTTTTTAATTTTATTTATTTGAGAGAGAGAGAGAGAAACAGCATGAGAGGGGAGAGGGTCAGAGGGAGAAGCAGGCTCCCTGCCGAGCCGGGAGCCCGATGTGGGACTCGATCCCAGGACTCCAGGACCATGACCTGAGCCGAAGGCAGTCGCTTAACCAACTGAGCCACCCAGGCGCCCTGTATAGGAATTTTCTAAATACTTTCATGTTATCACATATGTAATATATCACAATAATACTATATGCAGTATATAACAATATTATATATTATATGTTATATATAATTATATGTTACTTAAATATTACAATACTGCTATAAGTATACGTGTCTTTATATGTGAGAATAACACATTTCATTTAGAACTTGGTTGGATGCAAATCATAGAAAAACTAAATCAAATTGCCTTAAACAAAATAAAGAAATATATTGACTTACATAAATGAAAATCCAGGACTGTAGTTAGATTCAAGGACAGTTGTATTAAAAGTTGAAACAAACATAAGAAGATTTGGATTCACTGTATCTATTGACTTGACTTTCTTTACCTGAATGTATTTGCTTTCAAGACTGTGTGGAGATCTGTAGATGCTGTTTTTAGTATCCCAGGTTCCAATCTACCAAGTGTCATGATCGCTAACCTAGCATTACCAGTGGGATCTGAATTGCTTAGCTGCTTAACTTGTTCCATGAACCTAGCCTCAAATCTCTTCCTGTGGACAGGGGAATGTCAGTAGGATGAACAAAACCAATAAATGCCACACCTTCTTATCCATTCATCCATCAATGGATACTTGGTTGCTTCCATATCTTGGCTACTATAAATAATGCTGTAATAAGCATAGAGGTGCATGTTTCTTTTCCAAATATTGTTTTCATTTACTTCAGGTAAATAGCCAGTAGTGGAATTATTGAATCACATGGTATTTCTGTTTTTAATTTTTTGAGGAAACTCCATACTGTTTTTCACAGTGGCTTATACCAGTTTACATTCCACCAATAGTGAGTGCATGACAGTTCCTTTTTCTCCACATCCTTGCCAGTACTTGTTATTTCTTGTCTTTTTTATTTTAGCCATTCTGACAGGTGCAAGGTGATAACTCACTGTAGTTTTGATTTGCATTTCCCTGATGACAAGTATCTTGTCATGTGTCTTTTGGCTGTCTGTATGTCTTCTTTAGAAAAATGTCTATTCAGTTCCTCTGCCCATTTTCCAATTGGATTATTTGGTTTTTTTGATGTTGAGTTGTATAAATTCATTATATATTTGGATATTAACTCCTTATCAGATACATCATTTGCAAATATCTTCTCCCATTCAATAAGTTGTCTTTTTGTTTTGTTGATGGTTTCCTTTGCTGTGTAAATCTTTTTATTTTGATGTAGACCCAGTAGTTTATTTTTTGCTTTTGTTTCTCTTGCCTTCAGAGACATATCTTAAAAAAATGTTTCTATGGACAACATCAAAGAAATTACTGCCTATATTCTCTTCTAGGAGTTTCATGATTTCAGTTCCCAAATTCAGGTCTTTAATCCACTTTGTGTTTATTTTTGGCTTTTTTTGTTTGTTTCTTTTTTAAATTTTATTTTATTTTATTATGTTATGTTAGTCACCATACAGTACATCATTAGTTTTTGATGTAGTGTTCCATGATTCTTTGTTTTCGTATAACACCCAGCATTCCATGCAATACGTGCCCTCCTTAATAACATCACTGGGCTAACCCATCCCCCCACCCCCCACCCCTCTAAAACCCTCAGTTTGTTTCTCAGAGTCCGTAGTCTCTCATGGTTCATCTCTCCCTCCGATTCCCTCTCCTTCATTTTTTCCCTTCCTTCTCCTAATGTCCTCCATGCTATTCCTTATGTTCCACAAATAACTTTGCTTGACTTATTTGGAACCTGCTTGACTTATTTCACTTAGCAGAATCTCCTCCAGTCCCATCCATGTTGATGTAAAAGTAGGGTATTCATCCTTTCTGATGGTTAAGTAATATTCCATTGTATATATGGACCACATCTTCTTTATCCATTCTTCTGTTGAAGGGCATCTCGGCTCTTTCCACATTTTTGTTACAGTGTTAGAAAGTGGCCCAGTCCTTGCCATTTGCAACAAGATGAATGGACCTAAAGGGCATTAGGCTAAGTGAAATAAGTCAGACTAAGAAAGACAAACACCATATGATTTCACTTACATGTGGAATCTAAAAAATGAAACATATGAATAAACAAAAACCAGAATCAGACCTATAAATACAGAGAACAAACTGGTGGTTGCCAGAGAGGAGGAGAGTAGGGGGATGGGCAAAAATGGATGAAGGGCAGTGGGAGATACAGGCTCCCAGTTATGGAATGAGTAAGTCACAGGAATAAATGGTACAGCATAGGGAATATAGTCAATGGTATTGTAATAGCGTTAAATGCTAATAGATGGTAACTACACTTATGGTGGGCATAGCATAACATATATATAGTGTTGTTGAATCACTATGTTGTACAACTGTAACTAATGTAACATTGTTGGTCAACTATACTCAAATAAAAAAAAATTTAAAGGTACAAACTTCCAATTATAAAATAAATGTCACAGAGATGAAAAGTACAGCATAGGGAATATAGTCAATAATATTGTAATAACATTGTACAGTGATAGCTGGTGACTACATTTATGGTGAGCACTGAGTAATATATCAATTTGTTGAATCAATATGTTGTATGCCTGAAAGTATACGTATAATACTGCATGTTAATTATACTTCAATCAAAGAAAAAAGCATTTGTTGAAAAAAACAAAACCGTAAATGCCTTTTTGAGTCAACAGTAGTCCATGATTTCAAGGATGATTACTAGATTTGGAACCAGTTTAACAAAATGATGTTGTCTTTTAACAATATAGGAAACGTCAAAAGAGAAAAAAAAAAGAGGTTTAGGAGTGTTACTATAATTTCTAACATAGCCACTTTGCATTTAAAAGGGGCTTGATAGTGTCAAATGGATATATCAAGTTGGCTTAATATATTTGGTGCTGAAGAAATGTATGGGCTGAAAATATAAATTTAAGAATTATCAGTATAGGGGCGCCTGGGTGGCTCAGTTGGTTAAGCGATTGCCTTCGGCTCAGGTCATGATCCTGGAGCCCTGGGATCGAGTCCCGCATCAGGCTCCCTGCTCAGCAGGGAGCCTGCTTCTGCCTCTGACCCTCCCCCCTCTCATGTGCTCTCTCTCTCTCATTCTCTCTGTCTCAAATAAATAAATAAAATCTTTAAAAAAAAAAAAGAATCATCAGTATAAATGTTATTTAAAGTAGGAATTCAAACTGAAGGACTTGAATATTTAGGATAATGTTGGAGAAGGACTAACCAAAGAAGACAAAGGAATAAAGACAGAAAATTGTGATTCCATGGATGCTGATATTCAATTTTTACTCCCCATCTAGGTACATAGTAGGAATCACTTCCTGGCCCCTGCTCCTACGTGGTCCTGGGTCACTGGTTCCACCAATCCAGTCTGTGGCCATGGGAACGACAGCATTGAGTTGACATATGACACTCTTCAAGGTCCTCTCACTCTTTCACTCTTGCTTTATTCACAGCAGATAGCAACTTCATGATGGTAGCTGCTCAGTCTGGATTCATAAGTAATTCCAAAGAACAATATTCCTCCACTAATCAGTGATTTGAACAAAGAATAAATGTGTGTGTTGATATTTATAACGATATAACCCAACCTATCCTGGTTGAAACATGTTGTACCTCAATTACAAATAGAAACATATATTCAAAGGAGCATGTGAAAAAGTCTATAAAAGCAAATTGAAAATCAAAACATATCCGTGGGATTATTTATCAAAAGTGAAATGTTGGCAAATATATATATATTTATCTATATGTAGATATCTATATTGTAGATATATGTGTGTGTGTTTTGAATTAACCTGGGGGAAATTTAACTATTTTATATTGGTTTTTGTTTAATACTCTGGGAGTTTGTTAAAAATTGTGGAATTATTAGAAAAAAACATATCACTAATAGCAAGCAATCTTAACCTTACATTTGTTATTTATGTTGTGATCAATAAGGAACTTGCTTTTCACATGGATAACATCGAGTTAAATAATCATAACAAATCTTTTACCAACCCTCTGTTTTGAATAATTTGAAAAAGAGCATCATTCTGCAATTAGTACAAATGGCCACTGGATGTCAGTATTATGTTATGCCTGTTGATTATTCGGTTTGGTTAGTAATTTCCTATAGATATTCCATAATTTAGAAATCCATGTTCTTAAAAAAAAACTTCAAAAACAAACTAAGTCATAGTATATTAAAAATCATTTATTTTTAGTCCACCAGCACTTATGGTCCACTTACCTACCAGAATTTGGGCGGGGAGGACGGCAATGTGCATATATTTTTTAAATCTCTGATACTGAATTGTAAAAGTTTCTTTTGAAAATACACAGGGCAGTTGTTTTTTGCTTTGTTTAATATGCTTATTTCATTTTTTTAAAAAGATTTTATTTATTTATTCATGAGAGACAGAGAGAGAGAGAAGCAGAGGGAGAAGCAGGCTCCCAAGGAGCAGGGAGCCCTATGCGGGACTCAATGCCAGGACCCTGGGATCATGACCTGAGCCAAAGGCAGACGCTTAACCATCTGAGGCACCCAGGCGCCCTTTATTTCATTTTTTTTTACATTACCATTGGAATCAGCAAAAATGTTTCCAAGATTTAAACTCTATGTTTTCTTGTTACTTATCCTTCGTAATTACAAGCTAACATCGTACTAAAATTGGTACCTAGTTGTTGAGTACACTTTAAAATTTCAGAATTATTGAATAATAATGGTTCTGGCTTTAAAAATTTATTATTTTGTTTCATAAAAGAGCCTGTAGATTTTTACAAATTGATATCCATATGAATTTTTAGGTATAATAAGCAATCGATGCTGAATTGATTTATAAAATTGATAGTGTAAAAAACAATGGAATTAAAGAATAAAATAAAAATATTAGGTTAAACAAATTAAGTTGGAACTCTGGCTTTTAGCCCACAGCTAAGTACAACATGTCATTCTGACTGGTAATAAAAATGTATATTCTTAGTAGTTTTATCTGAAGTTTTTTACTGAGCAATATTGAGTGGAGCAGATTATCATGTGATCATGAAATAAGCATGACATATGTGTTTCATATTATTGCCTATCAGTGCCTCAAGTTTGATGTGATTAGTTCTTCTTAAAATTTCTTAGAGAAAATTGTGCTTATTAATTTTCTGATACACTAGTGATAAATTATTTTATCCACATATCCTCTTTCCTTAAATAGTTACTCAGATATTTTATTGACTTTTAACATCTACTTAAGAAAATGAACACACATATTAGCATATCTAATATACAAGGATGATACTAGTTTATTTAATAATATTAAAGAAAATCTAAACTTACAGATTCAATATAATTTTAGACAAATTTTTAATGTGTTAACTCAGATTTGTACTTTGAATCACTCACATATAAATGCTACTTTTAAGTAATCTGAGTAATATCATTTATTAAAAGCTAATATTTTAAATCTATTTAAAAATTTTGATATGCAGATTAAATTTTAATAATAAAGTCATATATATATATTTCCCGCTTGATGGCCAAATTCACATTGTGGATGGGAAGCCACTTCTCGTGGGAACTCTACAAGAGCATGGTCTGTGTGGGTTTATCTTATACAAATTACATTTAGATTGACATACAATTTAATTAGATTGTATATTTCATATTTTTGCTGTAGTCATTCGCTTGGAGCAACGTTGATGAAAAATAGATAAACTGCAGTTTGGACAGCATTCCTTCATTCACTGTCCAAAACAATGGAACATATTATCATCCCTTGATTAATACTACCCATTTTTTAGCTCAATACATTAGCTATTCATAGCTTCAGTCTTTAAAGCTTAAGATGATTTAACTCCCTCTATTTTCTTTAACCAACATCAAATGATACTGCTTATTTCCAGTGTAGGTCTGCCTATAAGAAAACACTATGTTAGTATAATTTGAGTTTTCAATTGCACGTTAGAGCTTTATTTATCATTAAACATTAGTAAAATGACATTCAGAGTTGTTATTTTATCAGGAGATTATTATGAGCCAAATCATTTGTTAATTACTTTGTATACATCATCTAATGAAATCCTCATAGAAATTAAGTGAAATAGATATTTATTTTTATTTTACAGATGAAAAATTTAAGCATGGAATAGGTTAAATGGTTTTGGCAAGGTCAGAAAGCTAGAAGATGGATGAGACAAATTTTGAATTTAAGGTGAAAACGAAAGAAGAATGATTCTATAGACATGCTGCAGTCAGAATGTTACGAGATTCTTATTCAACTCATATCCCTGGACATAAGCCCCCTGAGACCTAAAACATAATGTAATCTTTATAATTTGGAAATTTAAATAAGAACGTATTTTACTTTAAAGTTAATGTAGCATATCTCTGCCTGCAATGAGTTTGCCAAAGTCAAGTTTAATGACATAGTCATCCATAAGACTGCCCTCACTTTAGATGCCAACCACAAATTCAGGAGTCCCCAGGGTCACTCTCACTTCAGACAAACTGGACACAAATTTGGGGGTCCCCACAATTATTCTCAGATTCCATAACTTGCTAGAAAGGTACACAGAACTCACTTCAAGTGCTACCCTCACAGTTGCAATCATATCTTGGCAAAAAGATAACAATGATAACTAGCCAAAAGAAGAGCCTCACAGGCGAAGTGTGGAAGGGTTCTAGATGTGAAGCTTCTCTCATTTTCAGGGAAGCGTTCCCTCCTAGTGCTAATGTGTGACAGTACTTAAAGAGCATAGCCAAGCAGAGAAACTCAATTGAGTTTCTGTGTTCAGAGTTTTCACTGAGCTTCTCTATATAGGTGTGATTGAATGAACCATTGTCCATGTGACTCAATCTCCAGGTAGATTTCCAGCTGATAATCATGTAGCTCAAAGCCTGGACCCTCTAATCATAAGGTTGGTCTTTCTAGCACAGCTAGCATTATCCTCAGTCATCTGGTTAGTATAAACTATCTAGGGCCCCATCATGAATCATCCCATTAGTGTAATAAGGGGCTCACCAAGAATAACAAAGGAACTTATTTATCATCGGTAAATCCCAAAAATTTAGAGTTATATTAGTCAGGGCTCTCCAGAGAAACAGAACCAACAAGATGTCTGTTTGTCTGGCTCTCTCTCTCTCTACCTCTCTCAATTTTAAATATAAATATTGTTTTAAAACATAAAATATTAAAAATGCATATATTTTTATAATATATAATAAATTGTAATATATATTACAATATATAAAATAAAACATTTTTAAAATATATATATAAATAAATAAAACATAAAATTAAAATATATGTATTTTAAATTGATATATAGATTTAAAATATACATGTTTTATTTTTAGGAATTGGCTCATGCAATTGGCAAGTCTAAAAATCTGTAGAGGGGCACCTGGGTGGCTCAGTCGTTGGGTGTCTGCCTTCGGCTCGGGTCATGATCCCGGGGTCCTGGGATCGAGCCCCACATCAGGCTCCCTGCTTGGCGGGAAGCCTGCTTCTCCCTCTCCCACTCCCCCTGCTTGTGTTCCCTCTCTCACTGTGTCTCTCTCTGTCAAATAAATAAATCTTTAAAAAAATAAATAAATAAAAATAAAAATCTGTAGAAAAGGCCAGCAGCAGGCTAGAGATCCAGGAACAAGTTGCAGTTTGAGTCCAAAGGCACTCTGCTAGCAGATTTCCCTCTTCCTCCAACAGTGTCCATCTTTTTCTATTAAAGCCTTCAACTGATTGAATGAGACCTGCCCACATACTGAGAGTAATCGGCTTTACTCAAAGTCCACCAAGGTAAATCTGTCTCATCCAAAACATACCTTCACAGAAACACCCAGAATAATGTTTGAGCAAATGTCTGGGCACGGTGGCTCAACCAAGTTGACACATAAAATTAATCACCACAAAAAGTTACCTCTCTGGAACCAGAGACAGAAACCAAAATTTTTTTGTTACATACTTCTTTTTGACTGATAAAATCATATAGTGCACTGCAGTGCACTTTTTATAATGCACTTTTCTTTTTCTCCTGAAGATTTTAAGCCCAATATTAATGAGATGATGGGTATTTTTTTACCCCTAATCCGTTCCCCTTCCTGGGGCTTGGGATATCCAAGATAACAAAGCAGAGGGACACCTATTAATGTGACTCCATTCAGAACAACAGACAGAAACAGAGCAATAATTGGCAGTGTGCTGTGAGGACTCCAAAAACAGCAGCTACTCTTTCTCACCCTCAATTCCTATTCCAGATGCTCAAATACGGTAATATTTTGGACAAATGATTGACAACTCCAGGTGTAGGTCAAGGAGAAAAAGGCAGGACCCTGAAGTAGTAAACTGGTGGTTTATAGTGAAGATGTGGCTTTAGAGTAAAATTGAAAGGCATAGTGCAATATTGAGGTTTATTTCCTCAGAAGGAAGTAGATTTTGAGAGATGGTCTCAGATTCAGTGTGTAAGTATCCAAGTATCTATGGCTTCTGGGAAGCTGTGGTAATGCTAAACATCTAAAGGGATTACTCATTCCATGTCTTTAGACTCTTAATGGTGTCTACCAAAAGTTGTTTGCTAATAGATTGTGTATCTCCTCTCTTTGACGAAAAAAAACCTCATATGGCGTTTATATATATTTGTTTATTTTGTTATTTAAATTCTGGGAAAACTAGCCTTAGAGTGAATCAGAACTAACTACTAAGTCAGTCAAAGTGTTGAATTGGTTGGGCCATGGCCAGATGTTCTTTATATGTGTACAGAAAGATATAGATATGTTTCTAAATTTGGTCATCTTTCTTTTTTTTTTTTTTTTTAAGATTTTATTTATTTGACAGAGAGAGACACAGCGAGAGAGGGAGCACAAGCAGGAGGAGTGGGAGAGGGAGAAGCAGGCTCCCAGCTGAGCAGGGAGCCCAATGCGGGGCTCCATCCCAGGACCCTGGGATCATGACCTGAGCCGAAGGCAGACGCTTAACGACTGAGCCACCTAGGTGCCCCAATTTGGTCATCTTTCTATTGCAACCACATTGGATGTGATTAGAAGTTGAGAAAAATGAGATTCAAGGCATTAGCAAAACACTTGTTATTCTTCACTCTTCTAGTTAAATAATAAACATTTTCTGACATAATTTTCTTTTATACTAGGCAGATGTTATTTGTACTTTAAATAAATAGAAGCCTGTTTATTTCTGTCAGACAGTAAGTTTAACACATGATTTGTACGATTGCCAGTGTCATTTAAGACATAAAATAAATCAAGAAATTTAGTAATCATATTATCAAAGTAGTCAAAGAGAAGTGGAGAGTGATGTTTGGGGACTAACCATGTGGAATTAGGAAGGAGGTGTTCAAACTGCTTTGTAATTCTAGATGGTCCCTGCATTTCTTTCACTAATAATGTTTCACTATGTAAGCTTCTCTCCTCATTTTTATTTTCTAAGGATCCAGTTACAAGCACCAGAAACAGAATTTAATCTTATTTGGCCAGGGGTGACAGAGATCAGTGGCTTAATTGGAAAACCGGTATAAGAATGGTGTGTGACATGTCTAATTTCCTATACATAGTAGCCTTGAACATCTTTCTAAAATCTCTGTTGTTAGATACTGCAGACCACTTCTACCATACAGAGGCTACTAATTTAAAAACGACATTTCCAAAACTGTCTTGCAACTCTCTTGATTCATTCAGAACCAAATTTCATGGAGAAAGATAGGGTACAGGATGTATTTTGTGGACACAGTCCAAGTTGCCTAGTTCTGGAACTAGTAACTGTAAAATTTCCCTTATTGGCTTTTTTGTTTTAACTGAAGTATGATTAACATACAGTGTTATATTAGTTTCAGGTGTGCAATATAATGATCAACAACTCTATATAACACTCAGTGCTCATCATAATAAATATACTCTTAATCCCCCTTTATCTATTTCACCCATCTTCCTACCCACCTCCCTTCTTGTAACCACCAGTTTGTTCTCTGCATTTAAGAGTCTGTTTGTTTGTTTGTCTCTTTTTATCTCTATTTGTTCTTTTTGATTCTGAGGTTTGTGTGGTTAGAATGATGAACAGAGTCTGGCAGATTGTGAAGTTTGGTATTCTGGAGAAACCCAAGTCACTTCTTTATTATTCTTCCCATCCTGCACCCAGATAACAGGTGGGGGATATTAGTAAGGAAAAGAGAATAAATCTGTGGGGGCATCAGCAGTCTTCACTAATTTATTTATGTTGACTACTCACACACATATACACACGCACACATGGTGCACATGAATGGGTAGATTCATATATTGGAAGAAAGGAAACATCTCAGAATTTACATGAAACAAATCTACACACCACAAAGAATAACACAATATAATGTAAGGCAGTGAATTTTTCCCAGGGTCCTGGGATCGAGCCCCGCATCAGGCTCCCTGCTTGGCGGGCCTGCTTCTCCCTCTTCAACTCCCTCTGCTTGTGTTCCTGCTCTCGCTATCTCTCTCTCTGTCAAACAAATAAATAAAATCTCTTAGTAAACAAGAACTTTTATGATTTGGCCATTATTTTCCCAACCTTTGCTCTCACCACTCTCTATGTTCTGTACACTGTTCTGATCAGAATGTGAGTCCTTAAACAGATCAGAGTGTTCACGAGTAGTACTTCTTGCTTCTTCTGCTTAGAATAAACTCCATCCCTTTCAACCACCTGATTAACACATTCTCTCTTTTAAGACTCAGCTGTATTTGAAAATCCTTTTGTAGTCCTTCCCTGCAAAAGCGTTAGGCCCTTGCTGGTGTTTAAAAAAAAAAAAATGGAGACCAGCCTTGAAAATCCCTGAGCAGACAAAACCATTTCAGTCATACAGACAAGCTTACTTTAGCTTATTTTGCAGGAATAACTTGACCTGGGCTATTTCTTGCTTATGCCTCTGGAAATCATAAGCAAAATTTAAACTGTTTCCAAGGTTGATATGAGGTAACCATAGGCAAATTTCCTATCATTTAAGAAAATGCCAATATTGTAACCAATCCCCATGAGGAAAAATAATCACTGCTTTTTCTCTCAATAAGCTTCTTTTAAAAAATATACCCTCAGTCTCATTTCATGTTTTAGTTTGGGTGTCCCCAGTTTTAAAACTGTCTGTTTTTCCTTCTTTTTGGGGGGGGGGGGTGTTAGAGGGAGAGGGAGAGAGAGAATCTTAAGCAGGCTCCATGCCCTGCATAGAGCCCAAGGCAGATCTCCATCCTATGCCCCTGAGCTGAAATTAAGAGTTGGACACTTAACTGACTGAGCCACCCAGACACCCCATACAAACTGTCTTTTTTATGTGTGCACAGTCAATTTATACTAATTACTACTTTGGTGATTCGTTGGTTTTGCTTTGGCTATTTCTGAACTTTTGGCACCTGACTTGCTCATGGTCAGGAGTTAGTGACATCTTTGTCTTGCAGCTGATGATTTCTCCTGACTGGTGCATGGCATTATAATCTTTGGCATATAATCCATTTATTAAATGTGTTAGAAAAACTAAAATATAAAATAATGTTTTATACTCAGATTATCTCTTCACTCATCCCCACGTTCATGAAACAGGTCAACTTTCCTGCACTCAATTTTGCCTGGGGTAGGTTAGGATTCTTCTCTAAAGATGAAGCAGGCTGAATGTACTTTAATTCTTGGCTTTTTGTTTTATTTTAGTTTTCTAAAACCTATGTTTTTCTAATTTGGATTCTTATAGTAGGTGAAGATAAATGGAATCGAAGAGATGAGGGGAGGGAATTTACTGGAAGGAGCTTGAAAGTTACCAATACGCATAGAAGGAAGAGCACTCTTGGGAAGTAGCGATATTGCTGAGGAGGTAACTATGAGGTACACCAAGGAAGAGGGAATCTCAGACATAGGGCCCTCTAGGAGTGCCCAAGTTCACCCTGCTTCCTGCATGGCCTGAAGCAGCAGAGCCCCAGGGACCTGGGAGAGCCATGGGAACTGGCACAACTGAAAAGCATATTCACATAATCAGTGAGACTTCTTCCATCTGTCATCTCCTTTGACTAATCTTATAGAAAGAAATACAGAAAATGATTATGGTGAAATCCCCAGTCACCACTGTTAGTTGAGTTACAATCAGATTTTAGTTGAGTCATAAAAGAAGGCAAAAATATTAAGAATCAGCCTATATTCAAATAATTACATTCACCTATAGTGCACTTTGGTTTAGAAATTTTTCAAGACAGTTATTAATTTACTTGGCTATGTCCTTTTCTATGTTATGAAATCCTTGAGGCAGCCATCCTGTTGTCTTTATCTTCAGTAACTATCACAATGCCTGACCCATAGTGGGCACTATATCAAATATACAAATATAGGGAGAATATGTCTCGTGTATGTTACATATGGATACTTCATCCTGGATTTCAAAGTTCTTCTTTGCTGAAGTATAAGAGAAGGGCGGGGGGAGCATTTCTGGGAACTCAGAGGATGCCAAAGATTCATTCATCATTTGGCCAAAGGCTTTGGGGAAAAAATTAAAAAGCCCATTTCTGTTGCATCCATGAGCAGGAGCAAAAAGTAGGAGTTTGCTTACGAAGGCACATTAAGACAAATACCTATACCTCAGTAAACATGCTGCATTGTATAAATTCTGTTACAGCCATACAGTTGATACATTGTGCATGGTTGCTGTTGAGAGGGTTGATTATGACACTAAATTAGGGAAACCAAACTGACCCAGACCTGAACTGACAAGTCAGTTACAACAAGGAAATTAATTTCAAGAAACAACAACAATGTAACAATAAAAGCAGCAGCAAAGACATGAGTTTCCTGAATATCCTTGAGGTTATTTTCTTCACGTGAAGTGGGCAAGTGGATTTTTGTGCTGAACTACTCCTACACATCATCTGGATAGCATGGGACTTAGCCAGAAGACCCTTTGAGATAGTCCTTCTCTTGAGAGGATTGGCAGGTTTTAGTTGCATGGGATCCAATTTCTTTCTTTTTTTTTTTTTTAAAGATTTTATTTATTTATTTGACAGAGAGAGACACAGTGAGAGAGGGAACACAAGCAGGGGGAGTGGGAGAGGGAGAAGCAGGCTTCCCGTTGAGCAGGGAGCCCGATGCGGGGCTCCATCCCAGGACCCTGGGATCATGACCTGAGCCGAAGGCAGATGCTTAACGACTGAGCCACCCAGGCGCCCCATATGGGATCCAATTTCTATTCTGAGATTTTATCAATCTTAATGTTCTAGCTAATTATCTTTTAATAAACTAATGACTTTGTAAATAAAATAGGATTATTATATATGATGTTCCTTCATTTATCTTGTGAATTGTAACTTTTTAATTAACTCACATGTTCATAAAATTTTTAGACAGTATATACACACACAGATGATATACATATATAAGCTATATATAATATATAAATGTTATATTATATATAACATTATATATACTATATAAAAGCATTACAGAAGGGAAGGATAAAATGCTTTATTTAAAAAAATAAGTTGTGTAGTTATGTGGTTTTATTTTGTTTTGTTCTTAAGTAGACCCCACACCCAGCATAGAGCCCAATGTGGGGCTTGAACGCATGACCCTGAGATCAAGACTTGAGCTGAGATCAAGAGTTGGACACCTAACTGATTGAGCCACCCAGACACCCTGTTGTGTGTTTTTATATGTTCTTATTGATAGACTTTTCTCTGGAAAACATATTTTCTGGAATTAAAAACCTCTTTATAAGAATTTATCCCAGAATAGTAAGTAAATCTTTAACATTTTCAACACCTGCAGGTTATTTTGCAAAGTAAAGCAACTTTAAATGGAGCTTTCCAGTCTACATGAACATTTTCAAAAATGTCAATGCAAAATCAGAGAATCTAATTTTTTTTTTTTTTGTATATTGGTAAAATGTGGGGCATAACAGTGATTCAGGGGATATCATAGCCGAGAAGAATATGCATTCTTACCAAAAACAATTAGAGCTCACACTGATTCATATTTTACATACTTTAAACTCAAATGGTCTATAAAATGCTCCTCACCTAATTTTCAATTTTTTTAAAATTTTTATTTTAGGTAGGCCCCACGCCCAATGTGGGGCTTGAACTTAGAACTCTGAGATCAAGAGTCACACATTCTACCAACTGAATCAGGCAAGCACCCGACTTACCTAAATTTTTTTAGACTAAAATCTTCATACTTACAACTAAACGAACATGGACTGGCTCATGTAGGTAAATTGGGTGGTAGGAGAAAAATATTTTATAATACAATATTAATGAGCATCAGAAAGGAGGACTATTTTTGTGTTTGTGTGAATTCAGAGGAAAACATTCTCTTTGCTCTGCAAACTAGCAATCTAAGAGACAAACAAGATAACACTAGTAGAGGGATAGTGTGGGTGTCCAGGGTACAGACTTGCATTTAGATAACAAAGAAGATTTTGCAAAATTAAATTCCCTCTGAAATGCACAAGGCTTTGAGATAAAATAATGTTATATTGAATATAAAGAAGTTTGAGGTTCAGAACGCTCCACTTTTCTAAATTTTTTATAAGGTCTAAACCACTAAGGAAAATTATTTCCTTTATGTTTTTATTAGAGTAACTTCAGGTTCTCTTATATTAGAACACAAAAAAATATGGAATAGATACTATCGTTCAACTGAAACCAAGGGATCTAACACAGTTTCAAAAAGGTATTTTCATAATGTAGCAAAAAACCCAGTCTGAAAATTTAAGCATCAGCATGGTGTAACCTTGTCATGAAGACAGGGAGGTTACAAGTTTGGGGTTCTCTATTTGAAAGAATTTTCCAGGTAGGAGAATTATATTTTCCAAGTTCTGATGTTCTTCTCTATACTCCTGCATTCCTTGGCTTATCTGATAGATATGTTTGAAGTCCATTTTAAGAAACTCAGTAGCCATGATCCACCCCTAATCTCATGGAAATGGAGGGCAACTCCTGATCTAAAAAATATTACAATAAAATCTTTCATTTCTTTTTCTTGTAAAGTACGGATTTGGGGAAAATAAATATGCAAAAATATTATAAAAACAGAAACATTAGATTGGATCTAAATTTCTAATTTTCACATTTATCTGAGTATTCACCTCATTTGTGAGAATAAGCATTAATTAAAATATCTATTCATATATGTTCACTAATTCCATCATCAAACATTGCTACTTGCTATGTGCCAAGTACTTTGAATTAGGTATTCATAAGGCAAAACTCCCTTCCCAAACAGGAACTTGCAGTCTGGTGAAGAGCAATGAATGCATCACAGAGGCCAAGCAGAATAGAATACAAACTAACACATGTGTTTGTGTTTGTTCACCACATATTTTGTTAAATGAAAAGCACTGGCACAGAAAAGTAGAAGACAATTTTTAAGCTAAGAGACCCTGAAACTGTCTTCCTTCACTTGGCTACAGATATTCAGGCTTTTTTCTCCCTTAATTGGAAGTCTCATTGACTATACAGTAGGAATGCTTAGATAAATTGTGTGTTAGCCATTTTACCACTGAACTGAACTTGCCAGTCACTCCTATAAGTGTTGGTTTCATGAAAAGAAGCTATGAAAATACTATCTACTAGATACTATAGAAAATGATTTTCAAACCTTCTTTTCGCCAACTCTATTGAGAACCAACATCCATGAACTATTTAATAAGTTACAAATTACTTGGGATTTGAGTAAAACCATATTAAAACTACATCAAATTTAAGATAATTTACTCAGTGAAGCTGGCCATTGACATGATTTAGCCTTTAAATAGAAGGTGATTTTTGCATATTTAAAACTCTCGGGCATCATTAGGAGATTAAAAACCCTTCTAATAGGAATGTTCACGTTTTCCTGAATCAGCAACCTTATCATAGCATATATTTTTAAAATTGTAGTCAGGGCAACAAATAAAATGTTTCTTTCTCAACTGAATTCAGAACCAGGTAAGACACAGATACAGAATTCACCATAATGGACATTAAAATGATCATTTTATTACTAAAGAACAATAGGTAGTTAATCAATCAGCTTATGTTAACATAAGGTAACGAAAGACCCCTCACTTTTAGCATCTTACAGCAACGAAAATGTTTATTTCTTGGCCACATTACATTTCCATAGTGGCTTGACTATGGCTCTGTTGCAAATCTTCTTCATTTTGGGGTCTATGAAATAGGAGCAGCCCCTGTCCAAGCCCCTACTCATCTCATGGTGGAAAAAAAAGAGGAATGGCAGAATCATACTTCAGCTCTTAAGGACTTCTGTTGAGAAATGATTCATCTCACTTGATACATTTCATTGTCTAAAATAGAGTTCCTCGAACTCAGCATTACTAACATTTGAGATCGGATAATTCTTTGTTTCTGAGGGTTATCTTGTACATTTTTGTTTAGCAGCGCCCTTGGTCTTTACCCATGAGATACCAATAGCAATCCCCAAGTTATAAGAAATTAAAATGTCTCCAGACATTACTGTTTTCTGGGGACAAAATAGTCTCTGGTTGAGAATTAAAGGTCTAAGGCAATTCACCTAGGAGAGCCTAGGAAACATTAGTATGACCTTACACCATGCAGAGGTCCAGTAGACAGGGACCTGGTAGGGAGAGTTTCAAAAGGAAAAAGCATAACAGGAAGATAATGCGTGTTTTGACAATAATGCAATTCACCATAAGTATACAGAGAACAGACACACAGGGAGAGAGAGAATGTAGTCAATATTAGCTCCCTGTGAGCTTATATGATGGCTTAAAAGAGAGATTGCAATTGAGCCATTCTGCATGCAACTTCATATACCCCAATCATTTATTGATCATCCTAAGATCACTGAAGGGAAAGTTAAATTTTTCCACAGAAAGATATATTTTAAAAGAAGTCACTGAGTACATTAATTTAATTAACTCCAAGGCTACCCCTGACCAAGAGTGCAAACTTTTATCTATTTATATTATCCACACTTTTACGATGAGATTAAATGATAAAATACAGACACTCCAAACCTAAATTGCCGACCATGATGAGGTGTCCTCAATTTGAATTTCCACCATTAGCACTGTTAGGAAGAAAGTAAATTTGATCATATATTAAAGTACTAAAGATAGTTTAGGTGCCTTTATGTCCTTGAGGTAAGTGGAGTTCAAAGTTCTTGATGAAATAAAGTCTAAAATTAAATAATTATTTCAACATAAGTTAAAGTAAAAAGAATCTGATTATAAAATTAATGAAGCTCAAAAACGTTACATTTTTCTCCCTGTGCTCAATCTAATGCTGAGACATGCTGGATACCTAGGTGGCACTGGGATTCCTTTAAGGATTATAACCTATATGGTATATTAGAAAAGAATCAAAGTCTCTTTGAGATCTTAGTGTTATATTCAACCATGAGTGTTTCGTGGGTCTATCAAAAAGCCCAGCAAGTACATAAGAAAGGACAAGCTCATACCCAAGTCATTTACTGTCATTAGTTTCTATTGCAAAATTATTCCCAGCAAGATTATAGTCTAATAATCTAGGACCTAGCATTGCCAAAGAAACTAGCAGTCTTAATGGTATCTTAGTTAAACAAATCAATGAGGAAAATCATTTGGCTTCAGTTTTACTAGGATGCCTGTTTCTTGGAGACCAGAGCCTTGGAATGTAAGTTTAAATGTGAGACAGTGCCTATGAGGAGTATATTTCTGGCGCATTGTTGACTATATCCAGATGAAAATTCACCTAGGCATAAGTCTCAATTTTATTTTTTGAGGTATTTCTGACTCTTTAAGAAATTTATACCTTATTTTAAATACTTTCTCTTCAAACATTTTTGAAAATTCTTATTTTCTTTCTAAGTTCCACACTCTGGCCACCCAGTGACCAGTATTGCATTGAACTGAGAAGGAAAGGACACTCTAGTTCACAAACTGTAGCACTCCTACTATAAAAGTCACCTACTGGATCCGAAGGGGTACGTGCACCCCGATGTTTATAGCAGCAATGTCCACAATAGCCAAACTGTGGAAAGAGCCAAGATGTCCATCGACAGATGAATGGATAAAGAAGATGCGGTATATATATACAATGGAATGAGATCTTGACATTTGCAATGAGGTGGATGGAACTGGAGGGTGTTATGCTGAGCAAAATAAGTCAATCAGAGAAAGACATGTATCATATGACCTCACTGATATGAGGAATTCTTAATCTCAGGAAACAAACTGAGGGTTGCTGGAGTGGGGGGTGGGGTGGGAGGGATGGGGTGGCTGGGTGATGGACACTGGGGAGGGTATGTGCTATGGTAAGCACTGTGAATTGTGCAAGACTGTTGAAACACAGATCTGTACCTCTGAAACAAATAATGCAATATATGTTAAAAAAAAAAAAAGAAGAAGATAGCAGGAGGGGAAGAATGAAAGAGGGGAAATCAGAGGGGGAGATGAACCATGAGAGACGATGGACTCTGAAAAACAAACTGAGGGTTCTAGAGGGGAGGGGGGTAGGAGGATGGGTTAGCCTGGTGATGGGTATTAAAGAGGGCACGTTCTGCATGGAGCACTGGGTGTTATGCACAAACAATTAATCATGGAACACTACATCAAAAACTAATGATGTAATGTATGGTGATTAACATAACAATAATTTTTTTTTTAAAAAGTCACCTACTAGGGCTGCATTGTTAAAATCCAAATGCACAATTTTGTTAAAGTATCCTCATGGTATACAATTCCCTATAAATTCTGCATGAATTGAACCTAAGTTCCACCAAATCTTAAAGGCATGTACCTACTCACATTGCATGTGTATTTAACTCCCTAGTATTATTCTTTGTCTCTGTCTATAGATTCAAAAATACAACAGATTCTAGGATTAACACAAATAAGAAATGAATTATTTCCCTTATCTGTGTTGAGCCTCCATAAATGGAGGGTCACAGACTTCAAATGGGTAGAATATATATATATTTTTTGCAATATGCTGGCAAAGTCTAGATTTGCATACATGTCTATAAATTTAATAATAAAGTGGCTTGTTTATATTATACCCCTGAATAAGTATACTCAGAAGGCACAGAAATCACTAAAATCCAAAAGGTCTCTGTGATGGGAACCTGTCCTACTAAATCTAATCCATGGCCTAAAAGGGATGAGAATAGATTCTCTGTGCAAGTGGCAAGTATGAAGGAATGAAGAAGGGAGGGGCTGAGCTAAACATAATCAGCTTCTCCTAACTCCACTCTCAGATAAACCAATCCTCTCTGATGGGATCTACAACTGTGGAATGCTGAAACAGGCCAACAGTGCCACTCAGAAAAGCACCTCCCCCTCCCTGCACAGAAGAATAGAGCCAGAAACTAAAAAATTCTCTTCCTCACATCACTAATATTTTATTGAATGTTCTATTGAATTATTTAAATAATGATTATTAATATGATAAAAATATTTAATATTATAAAGTCTAATCTCTAGACAGTAAGGAAAACCTTCGTTAAAAAATTATGGTCACATAATACATGTATAGAATAAGATTATATTGTAGTACTTTCTGAGTTAGTTGACCTAAGCATCAAAAAATGATCAGGTTTGGGCCACCTGAGTGGCTCGGTCGTTAAGCATCTGCCTACGGCTCAGGTCATGATCCCAGGGTCCTAAGCCCTGCATCAGGCTTCCTGCTCCGCGGGAAGCCTGCTTCTCCCACTCCCCCGGCTTGTGTTCCCTCTCTCGCTGAATCTCTATGTGTGTCAAAATAAATAAATAAAATCTTAAAAAAAAATAAAATGACCAGGCTTGACAAAAATAATTTCATGATGTCTACTCTATTTATTGCTCTTTAGATAAAAATATAATACTGGCTTCATAATATATTAAGACAATAAAACAGAGGAATAGATTTATATGTTTTAATAAACACAACTTTTAGATTTTCCCCTTTAGTTTACTCTAACATAGATTATTCAGGTCTCAAGTAGCTAATATGTTTCTATCTTCTTTCTTATAATATCTAGGGATAAAGGATTCTTTAGAAGATGCTGTCCTTCACTTTTTTTTTTTTTAAGAGTTTATTTATTTATTCATGAGAGACAGAGAGACAGAGAGAGAGAGGCAGAGGGAGAAGCAGGCTCCCAAGGAGCAGGAAGCCCGATGCGGGACTCGATCCCAGGACCCTGAGATCATGACCTGAGCTGAAGGCAGACGCTTAACCATCTGAGCCACCCAGGCGCCCCACTTTTTTTTTTTTTTAAGTAGGCAGTTATATTAGGTGCTATTTACAAAGTAGACAATAGCTTTGTCTCTTCAAAGAGACAAAGCTATATGAGGCACATTAAAATGCATCACACTTTCTTATAATGATGATTTTTAGGAAGTAAATTGTTATTATAAATGATCACTCATTTATTAATTCATCAAGTGTTTATTTGGCACTTAAAATATGTGTGGTGCCCTTCTAGCCTTTGGTAGTTTTTTAGGTTTACTGAAACAGATGTTCATGAAGGAAGAAGATAAAAATGATTTAGGAAATGCAGCAGAGATTTTAATTTTAGTCACTATGAAAAAATAATCATTTGGCAATAAAAGATGTTTCTTTTTATAAGATAAAGAGTTAAGTTAATCTCAACATTCAAAGTTCAGTGTTATTGGTAGAGGAAATGTATAAAGTTGAAGAAAAACTAGAAGCACAGAGAAGAGTTGCAATAGCAGCACAATAGTCTCTGTAACAGGTAATGAGAGCCCCAGTCCCAGAGATGGGACCTTATGGATTTATAAATTCTAACTAGAAGTCCGTGTTTGAAGGAACATAAGTCTAGGTCTTAAGTTTTGCTCATAATATTTTCCCTATGTTTTAAATAAAAACACAGATACTTCTTTATATCATCCTCTATGTATGTCTATATTAGTTTAAATTGAGGTCATAAACCTGAATTTTCTAAGTCAGTAAAAGTTCTGTGACACAAGACTTGTCAAAAAAAATGGAGAGTTTGAGTTCTACTTTAAAATTTAAAAAATTAGGGAAATTATTACATAATAATTGTTTGATTCACTATTATCCTTTGTTGTTTTATATGTTAACATTATTTCAAGTTTTTTATCATATTTGATATGTTTCAATCCATTCAGTTACTACTTTTGATGTTCACACTGTCACATCATTGAACAATAATCTTTCATACCTGTCTTGTGTAACAGGGTGTTGCTCATCTTACTGATACTTCAGACATTACATTAGTCTGCATACCCTTAGGAGGAAATGGTATTTAGAGAACATAGTCTGGGAACTAAGGGTACTTGACAATACCATATTAGACATTGTTTCCATATTTCAGTAGTTAGAGGTCAGATAGATCTTTTTAAATAAATATTATTTTCAAGAAATGAATCTTAAGTTGATAGTCTTATTTCCAATTTTAATTTAGAAAGATTTGTTTTACTTTTTAGTTCTTCTATGCTTAAGGTCTTGGATTCCAACAATCATAATTTTTTTATGTTATATGCTTTAAAGTGTGAAAATGATATTGAAAATGTTTCAGAATTTTACATTATGTTCAAATTACTAGTAAACTTTAAAAAATTAAGGGTTGAGGGTATTTTTGTCCTTGAATGTGATACACACAAAAGAATCCATTATGAAGAATACTGCTCAAACATATTACACACATTTCAGTGATTTACATGTGTATTTTTGTTGGATATATTTATAGGATAGGAATTTAGGGGTTATAAGTCATGCATATGTAGTAGATATGCCAAAGAATTTTCTAAAGTTGTACAAATTTGATCTCCTACTAATAGTGAATGAATGATCCAACTGTTGTACATCATTAACAAATCTTGAAATTGCCAGCTTATTTAATTTTAAATTATCTAATTTTAACCATTCTACTTAGTGTTTCTCAGGGCTTATTTTATTTTACGTAATATATGTAAAATTGACTTTAATTTTGGATGTGTATTTCTGTGACTTTTAGTGCATGTAAAATCATATAAAGCCAATGCTACATACACTACATAAACCCTAAATTCTGAAAATTTGTTCTGTTCTCTCTCAGTAGTTTTGTCTTTTCAAGAATGCCATATAAATAGAATCCATATAAACATAAACATACATGTTTATTCAAAAAATATTTATATTTTTACAATTAGCATACAATCTACATATGTTTCATTCTTTATAGAATGATGCTTTGTAGCCACCTCATGGGAATTTGTTGTACAAGTGACTAAATGAATATTTGTTACTTTATTTCAGTAAGTTTGTTAGTTTTGATAAAAATGAACACTTTTCACTGCTTTTATTTATTCTTTCTTTCCTCCATTTATTCACTCCCTCATTCAAAAACCATTTATTGTGTCTACTACTTTCCTGACATATTAGTCTTTTTCTCACCTTAAATTTTACACATGGAAGTTAAAACTTGATAACTGTTAAAAATATTGATTTAATTGACAATTAAAAGCACTTCATCTGTTCTTAATATAGCTACAATGCAACAAAATGTTCAAGTATCTTCAACTAGATGGATCTATTTAGAGAGAATAACAGCAACAAATTGTTGATAGCAATAAATAAATAAATTTAAAAATCCAAATAATTTAGACCCCAAGGGATAAAATGTTACTAATAAATTAATTATATTTGTGAAAATAAAAGTTTGATGGCAAGGATTAAGGTTTAGAAACAGTTTTGTGGGAATTGAAAAATTGTTAATTGGGAAATGTGATAGAGTTAGGGAACTTGAAAACATAAAACCTGTTTCAAATGTTTAGAAGAGTGCTTCATCTAATTGCAGTCCTGAGAAGTTTAAATAAGGTTAAATACTTAGACAAAATCAATACTATGCTGACCCATATGGGAAAGAGTATATCCAACTAACTTTTCTAAGTGATACCAAGTTACTCTTAGAATAAACCCACATGGTTTTATGAGGGAGTCTTTGTGTTTGGTTTTTTTTTCCCCTGAAATCTTAGGACACTGAATTTTTTCATTGTCTTAGTTAAGTCTTACACCTAATTTAGTGTTTTTTGGAAACTCAACCAATTCTTAAAACATTTCAAGCTAGAACATATATTGTTACATAAATAGAAAGAGCAAAAAATTGTCAGGGAGCCACAGGAAGTTGTATGTGACACAGATCATCACTTAATTTTATGTTTGCTAAATTCCCTATCAAATTATTTTGAGTTCTGTTCTCCACCATATAGAAAACAATTGAAAAGTATGAAATTAATAAAACCAGACCTGATGTCACAATTCAGGAAGGGTCTTCCTATACTTTCTAGTATAAGAAAAAATTTTTGGCTTCCTCTGTAGTCAGTGCATGAGGGGGTTTTCACAAGTCTGTGGATTCTAAGCAAAAAATAAATAAAACAAAAAATGGAATTGCTTGTCAGACTTGCACTAAAGTAACATGAATTCAAATATTACTATAAGTAGTTTAAATCAAGTGAATTAATTTAGGTCTATGGTAATATTAAATTATGACTGACCAAGAGTTTTCTTTCCTTTAAAAAAAAAATCTAATTGTAGCATGTATTTTTATCTCTATGCACCATCTACAACTCTTTATAAATGACCTATTTCTTTTGTGAAACATAGTTCTCAATGGGAACTTTGGAGACATAGGGGAGAGAGAAGGAGAGGGAAAGAGAGAGGAAAGAGGAAGAGGAAGAGGAGGGAGGAAGGGAAGAAGGAGGGGAGAGATAGAGAGAGAAGAAGAGGGAAGAAGAGAGACATTGAGTTCCTAGCTAATAAACTAGTAGTAAAAATAGCTCAGTGCATCATAGGTGATTTTATTGAGGGGGACAAGACAACTTAGGACACAGAGTATAGAGAACAACCAATACAAATGTGATGTTTAAAGGAAACAAGGACTGAGACAATAGGCAGATAGTATACAAAGTCACAAAATTACAAAGGTCAAGGAACATATTGAAATCAGTTTCCAAATACTGTGTAGGAAATAAGTAGTCTCTAACACTGATTCTATCAGGGGATAAAAGGTCAGGATGTGGCAAATTATACAAGATGGGTTTTAATACATTTTCTACATCATTCGCTCAGAAACCAAGTTTCCATAAGGATCAATACATAGGTATTGAGAAAGTGTTTCAGTAGCTGTACATATATAAAGGAGAAATAATGTATATTTATTGAACATACAAAATATGTTTGACATTTTTGGGTATGGTTTTAAGGTCTGCAGTACATTCAGCCTAATTTAATGGAGATTATCTTCATCAGCAATTGTAAGAAAAGCAGTGAGCGCACTTGGGTGGCTCAGTCCATTAAGCATCTTCCTTTGGCTCAGGTCATGATTCCAGGTCCTGAGATCAAGACCTGCAGCAGGCTCCCTGCTCAGCAGGGAGTCTGCTTCTCCCTCTCCCTTTGCCCCTCCCCCCTGCTTGTGTGCACATGTGTGCGTTCCCTCTCTCTTGTCTCAGAAAAATAAATAAAATCTTTAAAAAAAACAGTGAAAAAAATGTCCATTTATGTCTTCTGTCCATTTTTATTTGGATTATTCATTTTTGGGGTGTTGAATTTGTAAGTTCTCTTTATATATTTTGGATACTAACCCTTTATCGGATACGTCATTTGCAAATATCTTCTTCCAGTCCATAGTTTGCCTTTTAGTTTTGTCAGTGCTTTCCTTCACTGTGCAGAAGCTTTTTATTTTGCTGTAGTCCCAATAGTTTATTTTTGCTTTTATTTCCCTTGCCTCAGGAGACATATCTAGAAAGAAGTTGCTATGGCCAATGTCAAAGAAGTTACTGCCTGTGTTCTCTTCTCAGATTTTGATAGTTTCAGGTCTCACATTTAGGTCATTCATCCATTTTGAATTGATTTTTGTGTTGGGGGTAAGAAAGTGGTCCAATTTCATTTTTCTGCATGTTTCTGTCCAGTTTTCCAAACACCATTTGTTGAAGAGACATTCTATCCATTGGGTAGTCTTTCCTGCTTTATTCAAGATTAATTGACCATATAGTTGTGAGTTCATTTCTGTTCTGTTCTATTGATCTATGTGTCTGTTTTTGTGCCAGTACCATACTGTTTTGATTACTACAGCTTTGTAATTTGAAGACTGGAATTGTGATGCCTCCAGCTTTGCTTTTCTTTTTTTAAGGTTGCTTTGGCGATTTGAGGTCTTTTGTGGTTCCATAAAAATTTTAGAATTGTTTGTTCTAGCTCAGTGAAAAATGCTATTGGTATTTTGATAGGGATTGCATTAAATGTGTAGACTGCCTTGAGTAGTATAGACATTT
Organism: Mirounga leonina; assembly: GCF_011800145.1. Classification (NCBI taxonomy): domain Eukaryota; kingdom Metazoa; phylum Chordata; class Mammalia; order Carnivora; family Phocidae; genus Mirounga; species Mirounga leonina. Next base: position 55,786,561 of record NW_023270415.1, read on the forward strand.
TAATAATATTTGTTCTTCAAATCCATGAGAATGGAATGTCTTTCCATTTCTTTGTGTCATCTTTAATTCTTTCATCAGTGTTCTATAGTTTTCAGAATATAGGTCTTTCACTTCTTTGTTAGGTTTATTCCTGGGTATCTTACAGTTTGGGGTGTAATAGTAAATGGTATCAATTCCTTGATTTCTTTTTCTACTGCTTCATTATTGGTGTATAGAAATGCCAACAGATTTCTGTACATTGATTTTATATCCTGTGACTTTACTGAATTTATTTATCAGTTCTAGCAGTTTTTTGGTGGAGTCTTTGGGTTTTCTATATATAGTATCCTGTCATCTGCAATGAGTGAAAGCTTGACTTCTTCCTTGCCAGTTTGGATGTCTTTCATTTGTTTTTGTTGCTTGATTGTTGAGGCTAGGACTTCCATTACTATGTTAAATAACAGTGGTGAGATTGAACATCTCTGTCTTGGTCCTGACCATAGAGGAAAAGCTCTCAGTTTTTCCCCATTGAGGATAACATAAGCTGTGGGTTTTTCATATGTGGCCTTTATTATATTGAGGTATGTTCCCTGTAAACCTACTTTGTTGAGGGTTTTTATCATGAATGGATGGGCAAAGACATGAATAGACATTTTTCCAAAGAAGACTTACAGATGACCAACACACACATGAAAAGATGTTCAATATCACTCATCATCAGGAAAATGCAAATAAAAACTACAATGAGATATCACCTCACACCTGTCAGAATGGCTAAAATCACAACAGAATGGCTAAAATCAACAACACAGGTGTTAGCAAGGATGTGGAGAAAAGGGAACCCTCTTGCACTGTTGGTGGGAATGCAAACTGGTTCAGCCACTCTGGAAAATAGTATGAAGTTTCCTAAAAAAGTTAGAAATAGAACTACCCCTATGATCCAACAATTGCACTATTCAGTATTTGCTCAAAAACTACAAAAATACTAATTGGAAGGGATACATGCACTCTGATGTTTATAGCAGCCTTATCTACAATAGCCAAATATGGAGATAGCTCAAATGTCCATCAACTTATGAATTGATAAAGAAGACATAGTTTATATATATAATGGAATATTACTCAGACACAAAAAAGAATGAAATCTTGCCATTTGCAACAACATGGATGGGTCTAAGAGTATTATGCTAAGTGAAATTAGTCAGAGAAAGACACATTCATACCATTTCACTCAAATGTGGAATTTAAGAAACAAAACAAATAAATAAAGGAAAAAGAAAGAGATAGACAAACTAAGAAACAGACTCCTAACTATAGAGAACAAACTGATGGTTACCAGAAGGGAGTTGGGGGTGTGTGGATATGGATTAAATAAGTGATGAGGATTAAGGAGCACACTTGTGATGAGCACTGGCTGCTGTATGGAAGTGTTGAATCACTATATTGTATACCCAAAACTAATATTACACTGTATGTTAACTAACTGGAATTTAAATAAAAGCTTAAAAGAAGAAAGAACAAGCGATGAATTGTGGAAAAATGTTCTTTCTTTAAATTTCAATTTTGTGCTTCTTAACTATGTGAGTTTAAGTTGGTAGTATCTCACGCCTAATTTTCTTCATATATAAAATTATGACAATAAAACATACTGCATTGGGTTATTCTGATTTAGGTTATCTGGCACATAAGGAACAGTCACATATTAGATAATATTAATAATTAAATATTCACTTGTTTAAGGAGAGATGAAGACAGAAAAATCTTTGGATTCTTGGCATAAACTTAAGTGCTTCTACTTTTGAAAGTAGGCACTATATGCTTCTGTGTCTGTAATCATGTTTGTAATGTGACTGAATACATTTTTTCAAAAGCATTTTTGGTGGAGAAACCTTGGTGAGTGAACTCACTAAGGAGGCACATTCTTGTGAAAGTCCTTCTCAGGGTGAGTATAGGCAGGACCTATTACTTGATTCTAAGCTAACAAAATATGGGAAATGTGATAGGATGTCAATCCAGTGATTAAGTTATGTTATATGGCAAAGGTGAATAGATGTCACAAATGGCCATGTGGCAAAGATTGCCAGAGTCAACTGTTGGCTGACAGCCAAAAAGAAAATGGGGCTCTTGGTCCTAAAACCACAAGGAGATGAATTCTGCCCATAACCTGATTTTACAAGCAGATTGTTCCCCACTTGAGCCTTTGATAAGACTGTGGCCCACATGGATATCTGGATTGAAGTCAGATGAGACCCTAAACAGGACCTAAAGTATAGGTATATGTATTTGTGACACACACATATACCTGATCTACCATGAAGACAAACCTAAGGAAGAGAGTAAATTCTAACTTATACCATTATGTTATTTCAATACAAGGCTCTGTGAAGTTCATTCTTCCTGACCACACTCAGCTGTTCGGGAAGTCTTTCCTGTGTCTACAAATCTGCTTTAACTGGTTAACTACTTATCTTATGTACTCCCATAGAGTACTTGGCAAATAAAACTTGGTGAATAAAAACCTCTCTTTAGATATTGAATTCTTAAATATGTGGGTAATTGAATTATATACTCAAGAGATAAGTTTCCTAGATATAATTCAGGGAAAAATGAAGATAACCATGCAGGGTTCCTGGGTAGCTCAATCATTTAAATGTCAGACTCTTGGTTTCCATTCAGGTCATGATATCAGGGTCATGGGATTACTCTGCATCTGGCTCCCACTCTGGGCATGGAACCGGCTTAAGATTCTCTCCCTCCATCTCCCTCTGCCCCTCCTCTCTAACTTGTGCATGTGTGTGCACTCTCTCTCCCTCAAAAAAAAAAAAAAAAAAAAAAGTGGGATGATAGGGAATTATTGCTTATATCACTCAGGACATCATTTCAGGTTTTCACTATATATAATGTGTGTCCTACAAGAACATGTGTTCTCCTCCATCTTTCATATCCAACATCTGTCTTCTTTCAAGTAATATTACAGTTACTATTGCTGCATGATAATGACTTCAAAATTAGTGATGTAAAATCACAAAAACTTTATTATGCTTCATATTCTGTTGGACAGAATTCATAAACGGCTCAGTGGTGATGGTTTATCTCTGCCCCACAATGCTCAACATCTTGTCTTTGAAGATATGAATGCCTGAAAGCTGGAACAATTTGGTCTGGAGGATTTACTTCCCAGATACCCTCTTCCATGATACTTAGTACTTAGGCTGGATCAGCTGAAGGTTTGGAATAGCTGGGATTGTCAACCAAAGCATCTACAGAGGCCTCTTCATTTGAGTTTGGCTCCTTCCAACATCTGAGTGGAAATGCCATGAATGGGGGTGTTGTGATAACCAGAGTTGTTCCAAGAGACCCAGGGGCTACCCATACCCTTTTCTGGCCCAGCCTCTGAAATCATGTCATACTCTTTTGGTTACAAGAGTCATGAGGCCAGCAGACATATAATAAGAAAGGATTAGACTCCAGATTTTGATGAGGAGAGCAGAGTAGAGAGTATATTGAGTAGGAGACACTGTGGTGGTAGCCAAATTTGGAAAATACTTTCTGCCACATTTGGCATTTTAAAGCTTTGAACAAAAAACCAGAGGATTTGGGTTGTAATATTTGTCCTAACACTTCCTAATGCAAGGAAGTCATTAGCCACCACAAACTTCAGTTTGCTCATCTGTATTCTGAAAGGTTTGAATTACATAATATATATAGTTCTTTAGGGATAAAAGAAGATATGATCCACATTGTAGTCTACAGATAATTTTCTTTTTCATTTGTGGTTCCTCTTACGTACTGCCAGGACTGCTGGGGTAGTTATTAAGCCAGTGGGTAAGCACTAGTTTAATTTGATTTCCATTAGAACATAGTAAAATTAGATAAAAAGTAAATGATAGGGAATAATATGGCTACTAATATAATTAGTAGATAAAATGTTAGCTTGAAGTATAGCATAGAGGAAGAAAAAATTCTTATTTTATTAATTCAACAGTTTTCAGTTAACATTGCTTAATGTCATTATTAGAATATACTAAAATATTAATATTTTTATTACAAGAATATCTGTTTCTTAACTTTTATTACAAGAATAAAAATTCCTTAATTTGTCTTCAAAAAGGCATCCTGGGAAAAAATATAATTTTTACTGGTTTGTTTTGTAACTTTATAGCTTGCAAAATAAAGTGAACTTACACTATTTAGATGTTTTAGTGAGATTCATATACTAGTACCCATAAATACTCACATCCATACTGTAATTACTTGAGTAATAAGAATTCCGTGACAAAGCACTGATTGAATGGAATACTCAGATCACTTAAGCTTAACAAGTATTAGATGCAACAGGATGTACCTGTTAAGAGTAAATGAATTATATTTATAAAATAGTTATTTAAAAAAAGCAAAAGCAATACTCAAGAAGATAGCAAATCAAAATTCAAACATTTATTTTTATACTTGATAGCTATATGCACAAGTTACACAAGTATATACAAAATTATTCAGATGTCAGTTGGGTCATTTATTTTTTAAAATAAAAAAGTTATATTTGCAGATTGTTAAAGCTCCTTGTATATATATATATATATATAATTCTATGCAAAATAACATTAAATGATAATTAAAATATCAATCAATATAGTGAAAATAACTGACATGTCTTTGCTAGATATTGAACACTTTTAGCATTATAGTTCAATAGCTGCATCTATACATCTATCCATATACCTATTTATAATCTCTTTATTCATCCTAGATTCACAAATAAAGTATCAAATTTATCATTATCCAACTTACCCTTTATTCTATGGAATAAATAATATATTATCACCAAAAATATATTGGTTAATTTTTATTTGTGGTTTTAAAATAATATATAGTATGATTGGAGAGGTTTTTTGGGGAGATTATATGTCAGATTAAACAATTAACTGTCTATTTATTCTTTGTTCTTTAAACCTTATTGGCAAAGAATCTCTTTGAATCAATTTCCTGTTCTTACTTCTTTTCAGGAAGCCCATTTGGCAATTTATCTAGACAGGACAAAATAAATTAAAACTTATGAGAATAAAACTAGAACCTAGCAAATCCATGTTGCATTTAGAGACCAAATAATTGCTTTATATAAAATCCATTAAGAATCTCAGATAATATAATGTAAGATTTTAAAAATTATCTTATTTTTATAGCATAATTTTATTGAGAGGGAAGTATGAACAAGATTAGAATCATTAAAACTTGTCAAACTAAAAAAAAAAAAACATTCAACTAATTTAACTAATGAAGTGAAATAAAAACATAATTGATACTATGAAATGTGAGAGAAGTATCACCTGGATGCCAGGGCCTGATTCTCTGAAATGTAGAAATGCAGTAATGCAAAAGACAGTTTTTTTCAGGGTTGTGAAGAGGATTGATTCTAAAAGGTAGAGTGAAATTTCCACAAATTGTAATTTTCTGGAAGTTGAGTAATGGTTGAGAATTACGTGCTTGTTATAATGGAAATATTTATTTGGAGAAAGATAAACACATTTAAATAAAGGTAAATCACCTTTAGATGTATTAATCATTAGTTACCCATCACCTACCAAGTTGGCTAGTAGTCCGTGAATAAATTGGACATAATATGATGTTTTAGTGGGAGTTAAGTTTAATATTTAACCAAGTAGGTCTGAATAAAGGCTCTTTTAGAAGGAATAGTTAGCCATGAGCATGACCAGAATTACCCAGAGAGTATATAAATTTTGCTGCAGAGGATATTATAATTTAGGCTGAAGATATTAAAGAGAATTGATAGGCAGGGTGAAGGGTTAAATGGGTTATTAAGGAGGGCACTTGTGATGAGCACTGGGTGTTGCACGAAAGTGATTAATCTCTAAATTCTACTCCTGAAACTAATATTACAGTGTGTGTTAGCTAACTGGAATTTAAATAAAAACTTAAAACTACAAAAAAAAAAATTAAAGAGAATTGAAACCTTTTCAAAATATTTTCTCAAATTACTCTTCTTATATAATATAGCCATTTAAATATTTTCAAATTTAAAATATGGTCTGTTATTGTAACTTGTGGTCATGTTTTAAAGTTGTTTATTGATTTTATATGCTGTATTTGTTTTGTTTTAAAATACTAAATACTATATTTCAACAGTAGAGGGAATTTGAATTTGATTTTTAAAATAAAATGTATGAATATACAAAAATAATTCTTGGGAAATGTTGCTTGGGAAAATTGTCATTTAATTGTAGCAAGCATATCAATATGCTTACTATCTCTTTTGTTTTTAAAACCAATTCAGTAAATACCAGAAATAAATAATATTTTCTAAAAGTAGCATATTTCCTGTGGATGGCCATGCTACAGGACATATGTTCTTAATTATATACTGGAGAAGAGAACATGTCCTATGATATAAAATTCTAAAATATTTTAAAATATTATTTTTCCTTCTCCTGGACTAGGAAATATTTTCCTTTCATCAAATGTGTGCATATCTTGAGTCATGGAAGAAGATTGCAGGGCAGGGAGATGCTATTCCTCTTTGTCCCTATATTTATCTGATATCCTACATAGATCCTCCTCTTCCTCTTTCTTCTTCTTTTGGATTTCCTGGGTGTGTGTTAAAATATAAATAATAAAATTTACCATTTCAACTATTTTTCAGTGTATAATTCATTGGCAGTAAGTGCATTCACATTGTGCAACCATCATCTCTATCTTCATCATCCCAAACTGAAACTCTTTACCATTAAGAAAGAACCCCCCCACTCTTCCTCCTTCATCCTCTGTTAACCACCATTCTACCTTACATCTCTATGAATTTGAGTATTCTAGGGACCTCATGTAAGTGAAATCATACAATATTTGCTATTTTTGTCTAATTTATTTCCCTTAGCATGTTTCTCAAGGTTCATACATGTTGTAGCATGTATCAGAATTTCATTCCTTTTTAATGCTGAATAATATTCTATTTTATGTGCATGCCACATTTTGTTTGGTTTATCTATTCATCTGTTGATGGACCCTGGGGTTGTTTCCACCTTTTGGCATTGCGAGTAATGCTGCTTTGATATACAAATATCTGTTTGCGTCTCTGCTTTCAATTCTTTTTGGATATAAACAGAAGTGGAATGCTGGATCATTTTGTAATTCTATGGTTGATTTTTTGAGGAACGTCATACTGTTTTCCACAATGGCTGCACCATTTCATGTTCCCACTAGCAGTGTAAGAGTTCTAATTTCTAATTTCTCAATATCCTCTCCAACACTTGTTCTTTCTTTCATGTATTACCTATTCTAATGGATGTGAAATGGTAAATAATTTAGAAATGATATTTCTTTTTATTTTACAATTATGTTTATTATTTTATAATATATTGCAGTCTAGAGATTATTTAGTACTTTTCTGCCTCTCTGAATCTATTAAAATATTTCAGAGTTAGATTTTTTTTTCTTAGACCCACTTTTTCAGCACACCACATATATTTTTTAAAGATTTATTTATTTATTTTAGAAGGAGAGAGAGCATGAGCAGGGGGAGAGGCAGAGGGAGAGGGAGAGAAGCAAACTTTACCCTGCGTATGGAGCCCAACACAGGGCTCAATCTCACAACACTGAGATCATGACTGAGCTAAAATCAAGAGTCAGATGCTTAACTGACTGAGCCACCTAGGTGCCCCAGCACCCCACATATTTTATAATAAACACTTGATAAATGTTTGTTTGATATTCACTATATTTCCATGTATCATTGTAAATTTGTCTCATTTCAATGTTTGAATATGTTAGGCATTTTATTATGATAATTGTGGCAAATTCCATTAAAATCATGTTATTTCTGTTCATCCTGATATATCTGTAGTTAACATTGTACACAATTTTGGTTGTTCTAAATAGCATGTATTGATTCCTGATGACTGTCAGTAGTGGATATGATGAGAAATATGGAGAGGGGTAATTTGGTCTTACCTCCATGAGGGTTAGAAGTTAGACACAGTCAGGTTAGGAAAATTAAAAAGCAGAAAACTAAAAATAGAAAAAGCAGACCTGCAGAAATCATGCCACATGAAGATGATCAGGGACAGGTAAATGTGCAAGTTATCGAAGGACACTCCTATTAAATGGAAAGTCAATCAATAGAGACAAAAATCAGCAAATAAACAAGAAAGAATTTGATTAATCTTTAAAAACTGAAAGACAAAGGAATACAAGTACAAAAATTCATTATGGATGCCAGTTTGCAAAAGGCTTTGATAGAGGAACAACCCTTACCTCTGATGTATAAATAAATAAGTATTCAGAGTGAGTTACTTAGGTCAACTGGGAAGCAAGTAAGAGTGCATCTGAGTGAAGTGGTACAAATGCAGGGCAAGTTTTGGGACTAGACTTTTTTTTTGTCAAGTATTCTCAATATCCTTCAGTGAAAAAGGAATTTCTCAAACAACTTAAGTTTAGAAAAGCAAAATAATTTATATCAAAAAATAATACATGGTGTCAAATATTTTAATGGATAATTAATTTTTATTGGATTTAATTAGAACACTAATCAATTATAAATGCCTTTTCCAGGAAACAAATGTCACTTTTAAAAGATGCAAAAATAATCTACCTTTGAAAATACCCAAGATGGGCGCCTGGGTGGCTCAGTTGGTTAAGCGACTGCCTTCAACTCAGGTCATGATCCTGGAGTCCCAGGATCGAGTCCCGCATCGGGCTCCTTGCTCAGCGAGGGGTCTGCTTCTCCCTCTGACCCTCCCCCACTCATGCTCTCTCTCTCTCTCAAATAAATAAAAAATAAAAAATAAAAAATCTTAAAAAAAAAAGAAAATACCAAAGAGAGTCAAAATTATTGCTAAATAGACAAGTATGTGAGACTTGAAAGAAGGAAGACACATTCACTTTGGCTACAATCAGAAATGTCATTTACAAAGTGAGATTTAATCTTTGTTTCTGAAATCTTGTCATATGCAATGATAAGTAACTGGGTTCTGATGTAACACTTTTCTTCTCCAAGGATCTCCATATGTATTAACTAGGAATAATTAAGGTTAAATTTTGTAGTATGGGCATACTTAGCTAGGAAATAAGGCAGAAGAGATAAAAATAGTTTTCTAATGAATGTTAACCCTAGGCCAGTTTCTACATCTGCCATGATTTTTGGCTCTGTGTTAACACTTTATGGTCATTAGATTCTTTTCTTACTTAAAATTGAAATGTTGTATATTTCAATTATATCAATTATTCATTGCATTTTATTATAGCTTACTGGTTTAAAAAATACATAGCAAATATACATTCCAAACAGTATATTTCAAATTAATGAAAATAAAGCTACTAGATGACTTAATACAGTTTCTATAGAATTCTAACTTTAAAAAAAATTTTTTTCTAATGTTATGTTAATCACCTTACATTACATCATTAGTTTTTGATGTAGTGTTCCATGATTAATTGTTTGTGCATAACACCCAGTGCTCCATGCAGAACATGCCCTCTTTAATACCCATCACCAGGCTAACCCATCCCCCCACCCCCCTCCCCTCTAGAACCCTCAGTTTGTTTCTCAGAGTCCATCGTCTCTCATGGTTCGTCTCCCCCTCCGATTTCCCCCCCTACATTCTTCCCCTCCTGCTATCTTCTTCTTCTTTTTTTTTTTTTTTTAACATATAATGTATTATTTGTTTCAGAGGTACATATCTGTGATTCAACAGTCTTACACAATTCACAGGGCTCACCATAGCACATACCCTCCCCAATGTCTATCACCCAGCCACCCCATCCCACCCACCCCCCACCACTCAAGCAACCCTCAGTTTGTTTCCTGAGATTAAGAATTCCTCATATCAGTGAGGTCATATGATACATGTCTTTCTCTGATTGACTTATTTCGCTCAGCATAATACCCTCCAGTTCCATCCACATCCTTACAAATGGTAAGATTTCTTACCACCGCACGATGCATAATATTCCATTGTGTGTGTGTGTTTGTGTGTCTGTAGTGTGTGTGTATATATATATATATATATATATATATATATATATATATATATATCACTTCTTCTTTATCCATTCATCTGTCAATGGACATCTTGGCTCTTTCCATAGTTTGGCTGGTTGGGGCCTGTGTTCTCCTTTAAGATGCTGATGGACTCCTGTCTCACATTGAGGTCTTTCAACCATTTGGAGTCT
>NW_023270415.1:55816718-55905222 GCF_011800145.1 Mirounga leonina
AGACTCCAAATGGTTGAAAGACCTCAATGTGAGACAGGAGTCCATCAACATCTTAAAAGAGAACACTGGCAGCAACCTCTTCGACCTCAGCCACAGCAACTTCTTCCTAGAAACATCGCCAAAGGCAAGGGAAGCAAGGGCATAAATGAACTATTGGGACCTCATCAAGATAAAAAGCTTTTGCAAAGCAAAAGAAACAGTCAACAAAACCAAAAGACAACCCACAGAATGGGAGAAGATATTTGCAAATGGCATATCAGATAAAGGGCTAGTATCCAAAATCTATAAAGAACTTATCAAACTCAACACCCAAAGAACAAAGAATCCAATCAAGAAATGGGCAGAACACATGAACAGACATTTTTCCAAAGAAGACATCCAAATGGCCAAAAGACACATGAAAAAGTGCTCAACATTGCTCAGCATCAGGGAAATCCAAATAAAAACCTCCATGAGATATCACCTCACACCAGTCAGAATGGCTAAAATGAACAAGCCAGGAAATGACAGATGTTGGCAGGGATGTGGAGAAAGGGCAACCCTCCTACACTGTTGGTGGGAATGCAAGCTGGTGCAACCACTTTGGAAAACAGTATGGAGGTTCTTCAAAAAGTTGAAAATGGAGCTACCATACGATCCAGCAATTGCACTACTGGGTATTTACCCTAAAGATACAAATGTAGGGACCCAAAGGGGTACGTGCACCCTGATGTTTATAGCAGCAATATCCACAATAGCCAAACTGTGGAAAGAGCCAAGATGTCCATTGACATATGAATGGATAATGATGTGGTATATATATACAATGGAATATTATGCGGCCATCAAAAAGAATGAAATCTTGCCATTTGCAACAACATGGATGGAACTGGAGGTTATTTTGCTGAGCGAAATAAATCAATCAGAGAAAGACATGTATCATATAACCTCACTGATATGAGGAGTTCTTAATCTCAGGAAACAAACTGGGGGTTGCTGGAGTGGTGGGGGTTGGGAGGGATGGGGTGGCTGGGTGATAGACATTGGGGAGGGTATGTGCTATGGTGAGCGCTGTGAATTGTGCAAGACTGTTGAATCACAGATCTTTGCCTCTTAAGCAAACAATACATTATATATTTAAAAAAAAATAAAAAAGAAGATAGCAGGAGGGGAAGAATGAAGGGTGGGAAATCAGAGGGGGAGACGAACCATGAGAGACTATGGACTCTGAGAAACAAACTGAGGGTTCTAGAGGGGAGGGGGGTAGGAGGATGGGTTAGCCTGGTGATGGGTATTAAAGAGGGCATGTTCTGCATGGAACACTGGGTGTTATACGCAAACAATGAATCATGGAACACTACATCAAAAACTAATGATGTGATGTATGGTGATTAACATAACATAATAAAAAAAAAGAAGAAGAAGACAGCAGGAACGAAAAATAAAAGGAGGACAATCAGAGGGGGAGACGAACCATGAGAGACTATGGACTCTGAGAAACAAACTGAGGGTTCTAGAGGGGAGGGATGGGTTAGCCTGGTGATGGGTATTAAAGAGGACTGGAGCCTATTGAATGGAGCACTGGGTGTTATGCACAAACAATGAATCATGGAACACTACATCAAAAACTAATGATGTATGGTGATTAACACAACATAATAAAATAAAAATTAAAAAAAATTTATAAATCAAATTTTCCAAAAATAAATAGGAAACAGTAAAATTATGTTAATGAGAAAAGTGAGAAAGCAATGCATGTTTGTATAGAACTTAATAAACTTGATTTATAATAGGTTATGTTTCATTTTTTATTAAGTGCCCAGGTAATTATTTTCTGTATACTTAAGAGGGTAAACTATAAGGATTTCAAAATTTAGGTTTGGAAAGTTGCTTCCTTTCTTCAGGGATTGAAGTGATCATGATGAAGTCTGATGAGAGAAAAGGAAGGATGATTAATATATTTCTTTTCCTGTGGTTTTCTTTAGCCTGGTTTGGGAATTTAAGGAGTGATTGAAGGTAAAAGAAACAAAAAAAGAAGTAAAAATATTTTCAAATTAAAAAAAACTGTCTAATTAGGAAGCTATTTAGGATGAATTTAAGCTCACAGCTTTCCATTTAATTAAGAAAAAAATCATCAAAATCAGAATAATCATTTATAAAATTGAATTAGTGGTCACCTTATCAAATCTCTTCCACAGCATTTAGAATTTAATTTTTTGGAACTGCTGATGGAGGTCTTAGGGATTAAAATGAGCATTCCTTTTACTTTGATCCTATTAAGAGAAAAACTGAATTAAATATTAATTGAAAATAACCTCCTTTTGGAGGGAAAGTCAGATAAAATCATATTAAACTACTAAAAAAGGAAGCAGGTAGAGTCTTGATGATGAGTATGGGATCAATAGGATGACAAAGGCCCAACTAGGAATCTAGAACTAGTCTGTAAGCACATTAAGAATGGGAACCATTCATTGTCTTTTTAATGTTGGTATCAGATACCTCACCTAATGCCTGAGCAGAATACAGGAGGTCACCCTCATCTGTGATTTTGCATTCTACAGTTTCAGTTACCCAAGGTCACCTGTGCAAATGGTCCTCCTTCTGAAGTATTGTCAGGTCAGTATTAGCCTAATGCTACATCACAGTGCCTACATCATTCACCTCACTTGGTCTTACCACTTAAGCATTTAATCATCTCACATCACCATAAGAAGAGTGAATATAGTTCAATAAGATCTTTTGAGAGATAGACCGCATTTGCATAAATTTTATTACAGTATATTGTTATAATTGTTCTACTTTTTTATTAGGTATTATTGTTAATCCCTTACTGTGCTTAATTTATATATTAAACTCTATCATAGGTATGTTTGTATAGAAAAAACCCACAGATATATATAGGATTCGGTACAATCTGTGGTTTCAGGTATCCACTGGGGTCTTGGAACCTATTTGATGTGGATAAGGGGATCTACTGTAAATAGTCAATAAACATTACTAACATAATTGGATTCATATTGGGATTAGACTTTTATATTTTCCAGCAATTGAAAATTTACTAATTATAAATTTTCACTCTCCTTAATATAGTTAGTTCCTATGGTGAGAATTCACTTCTTGGAAAACATCACTGGTTTCCCTGAAAACACTTCTAAAGAACAGACAGAAATGCTTTATAAGGTGTTAGTGAGTGATTAAGACTTCTTTAGAAGCTTTGAACCCTTATTAGAGCAAGCTTTTCTTTGGGGGTTCTTAGGAAAGTTGTCCCATAGGGGAGCAATATTCCAATTAAGCTTTTACTAACTCCATACCCAAACCTCAGCAATTTTGCCTCCTAAAACCCAGTTATTAATATCTACCTAATCTCTTTATAGTTGTAGTTTTCAATATTGACAGCACATTATAATTAACTGGGAAGTTTAAAAAAATACTGATGTCTGAACCCCCAAACTAGAGAGGTACCCAGGAGGTATCCTTTTTTAAAAATTCTATTTATTTGAGAGAGAGAGAGAATGAGAGAGAAAGTACGAGCGGGAAGAGGGAGAAGCAGACTCCCTGCTGAGTCTGGGAGCCTGACGTGGGGCTCAATCCCAGCACCCTGGGATCATGGCCTGAGCCGAAGGCAGACACTTAACTGACTGAGCCAGCCAGGTGGCCCCCTTGGAGGCATAGTTAAACATTCCCTCAATAATTCTTAAACAAAGCCATAGTATCATAATCCAATTTTAGCTTATTACCAGTCTATATTGAACCTAATAATGCAGAGTTAGTCTGTTTTTGTGAGGGCTCTATTATTTATCCATCATGAAGACAACGAATAATTATCACTTTATTTAGTGTTTATACCATGAATTATTAAGGATGTTAGCATTCAAGACCATATTACCCATTATTTCTAATCCCCTATATTAAATTAACACTTTGCTACATTTGCAGTATCTTTCACCAAAAAAGCACAAGAGGGTAGTGCAGAAAACTTGGTAACACAGCAGGTTCAAGCAAGTTGTTTTTAGGGGTGCCTGGGTGGCTCAGATCTTAAGCCTCTGTCTTCTGCTCAGGTCATGATCCCAGAGTCCTGGGATCTAGCCCCGCATCTGGCTCCCTGCTCCGCAGGAAGCCTGCTTCTCCCCCTCCTACTCCACCTGCTTATGTTCCCTCTCTCGCTGTGTCTCTCTCTGTCAAATAAATAAAATCTTAAAAAAAAAAAAGAAAGAAAAAGAAAGCTGTTTGTAGAAGACCTGCTAACGAGATTGGTCTTTGACTGGTGTCTGGGAACTTGGCTGGTTATCCGTTTCCTACACTGAAACACAAATTTCCATAAATGATGAGTAGATCATTGTCATTCGAAGTTTTGTGGGGGTGGGGGGAATGTGGTTTATACAGAACACTTGCTATCCTTTTGTTAGTCTGGAATTTTGCTACATGACCAGCCACCAAAAAAAAAATCTCAAATGGTCTTCCCTGTTGGACAACTCTTGCATATTGTAACAATTTGTTGCTGGAAGAATTAAGCATGTGCTGTGTCACTCTGTGGAATAGGAGTCTCAGAACCCGGTTCCTCTGGACTTCACGCATATGCTTTTGCCCCTTGCTTCTGTTACCATGTATTTGTTCACTATAATAAATATTAACTATATGTATAATTATACTGGGTTCTGTGAGTCTTTCTGGTAAATCTCCAAGTCTTGGGATTGTCTGAGGAACCCTGACACAAGGTTCTTGACTACATTTCAGACAGAAAGCTAGACTACATAAAACTAATTCTTTTTAAGGGGGTTTAGGGAATATGGACAGAAATTGACAAAAAATGATTTATGGCCTTGAAAATCCAGAGTCTATTTCTGTTTCAGGTTATCTCATTTCTTAACTGAAAATTATTTTCACTTTCTTTCACTTCACTTATTGATTATATATTCTTTATCACAGAATTTAGGAGGAACAGATACACATAATGGGATTTACATTAGGGAAAGCAGCTCACTATTAACAATTAATAAGCCAGTTTACTATACCCACCTATAAGGATGGGGGTCACCACCAGACATCAGCGTTGAATATGAACCTTTAGTAACTAATAACTGAATCTTGATACTTGAAGAGGAAAAAAATAACAAAATATGAAAGTATAATCCTCCTCTAATACTGATAATGCATAAAATTAAGAGAGTCCTTTATGTTGGTAATACTGGATATTTAAAGTGTTACTCAAGCCTGTCTCCCCACAGTGACAAGAAAAAATGTGTCAAATATACTTGTGAAAATTAAAACACATTTTCATACACTTAAGAGCAGTAGAAGGTTTTAACAACCTCCACCAAGTTATTAAAAACCAAAAAAAAATATGTCTTTACAATACAAATAAACAGGTATCTTGATCAATGTCCTAATTTTTATCTCTCGCTCTAGGCATTTCCTAATATTTAGTCATAAGTGCAGCTACTCATTCTATTGAGATGTTCAGTTTCTTTTGGAGACGTAACATATCTTTAAAAACTTTAATATCATCCCCTGATTGTGAAATAAAGTCCAAACCGTCTTATCTTTCATGATCTTTCCCCAGTTTATATTCCTGACTTTATCTTCCATACAACACATTTACTACAGTCCACATTTACTATAACTCTATTATCCAAAGCTAATTCTCTTTCAACATGCAGTGACTTTACCCCATTGATTTGTTCTCAAAAGTGCAGCTTAAATGTATCTTCTTCATTAAAATATTATTTTCAGTCTCTTGAAAATCTCAAACTAGTTTAAGAAAAAAAAAAAAAAGAATAGATTGCCTTTATAGCTACAAAACTAAGAGATCGGGCTCCCTTTATGCCTAGCTGATTATCTTTTCCTGTCTTGGCTCTTACCTCTTCTGTACTGTTTCCATTTTTAACAACTTTTTTCTCCATGTGATGTAAGGTTGGGCACTTAATCTCCAGGTTTAAATGATCTTCATATCCTGGCATCCCAGAGAACAGAAAGCAGCACTCTCTAATCCAGAGTCTGTTCCTATTCCTGAAAGAACATTCAATGGGTGGCCAGGGTGAGGTGCCCACCATTTTGAAGATGAGTAATTATCACTTTATTTAGTGTTTATACCATGAATTATTAAGGATGTTAGCATTCAAGACCATATTACATTAATAGGGAAAGCAAGACTATGTGATTGATAGCCCCACCAGAATCACAAGGAATCCACAGCAAATGTAAAGAAATTTCTCTGGAATTTCCACCCTCACTGCACCAAGTCAATAAATCTGATATTGTCAGACGACAGGCTTATATCTGATGGTATTTAACTGATTAGGTTATAACAAATGACAAAAAAATTAAAACCTAAAAAGATAAGATAATTTATCCAAGATCAAATAACATACCACTCTTCAATGTAAAACTCTTGTTTTGAAACTAGACTTGTAAAATTACAAAGCTGGTGTACTTGCTACACCTACAGTGTCTTCATTTTTGGTTCTAAAGATTCTGACCTTTGGATTGAAAGTTTTTGACACCAAAAAAAAAAAAAAAAAAAAGAAAGAAAGTTTTTGACACCAATCTCACTGCTAGTTCCTTTTCCATCTTCTTACGTCTTTGACTTTGCTCTAAATTGTGACGCTTTCTTTCCCTCTCTGGGTGGATATGTTTTCTTTTATTAAATTGTGGGCACCATATGCTATAGACTGAAGTTTTGTGACCTTTGAAATTCGTATCTTGAAATCATATCCCCAGTGTGATGGTATGTGAAGGTGGAGCCTTTAGGGGAGTGATGAGGTCAGGAGGGTGTGGCCCTCATGAATGCGATTAGCACCCTTATAAAAGAGAGCCTACAGAGTTGGTTGACTTGCCCCTTCTGTTGTATGTGGAAACAGGGAGAAGACAACCGTCTATGAGCCACGAAGTGGGCTCTCACCAGACATGGAATCTGCTGTTCCTTGATTTTGGACATCGCCGTCTCCAGAACTGTGAGAAATAAATTCTTATTGTTCATGGGAAACTAGTTTATGGTAATTTGTTATAGCAGCTTAAGAGCAATAAGACACTATATATATTTTCTTATCAGCAATATGCAATAACTCTTTCTATTTAAAAGCAATGTTTCATTTTGTGTCTCCTAAATTCCTGTTTTCAAAAATATGAATGCTTCATTTTCTCTTCTCTTGCAAGTGCATGGAAGTACCAAGCCAGCTGTAAGTCCTAGCTCTACAAAATTCACCAGCTTGTTTCTGCTAAATTATTCAGCTAGTTTCAGGAGAGAAGATAAAACTTCTCCCAAGGCCTCAATATTGCATTCATTAAATGCATGAAAATGTAAATGTCATAACATATCAATGCCTAATCACTACCTATCCAAATTATTTCCATCTTTCAAAGCCTAGTTCAAATTCCTTGTTTAGCTACTACAGATCACATTACAGTATCTTGTCTTCAAACTTCTTTGAAGGGGCGCCTGGGTGGCTCAGTCGTTAAGCGTCTGCCTTCAGCTCAGGTCATGATCCCAGGGTCCTGGGATCGAGTTCCGCATCGGGCTCCCTGCTCCGTGGGGAGGTTGCTTCTCTCTCTCCCACTCCCCCTGCTTGTGTTCCCTCTCTCACTGTGTCTCTCTTTGTCAAATAAATAAATAAAAATGTTAAAAAAAAAAAAAAAACTTCTGTGAAATTTTTAGTCAAGAATATGGGGAGGGTATGTACTATGGTGAATGCTGTGAATTGTGTAAGACTGATGAATCACAGACCTGTACCCCTGAAACAAATAATACATTATATGGTAATAAAAACAATAACATTATTGCTAACCATTGTGTAAATAATGCTGTATGAATAATTTATGGCATTATTATATTTAATCCTCATAATAAATTTATAGTATTACCTCTAATTATTCAGGTAATACCTAAAAGGAAATTGAAGCTTGTAGAATAATTTTTACTGTTTTTCTTAGTTATGTAAATGTATTTTGTTTCTCTTAAAAGTTTGGAAAATCTCTGTTCACAGTAATCATGCCATAAACTGGGCATTATTTTGTTATTCCCATAATCCCTAAAGAAGTGTCAGGTGTGTGTATGTGTGTGTGCATGTGTGTGTAGAATGAAAGTGAGAGAGAGATTATTACTTTTTCTGACATTTACTCCTAAACATTCGAAAAAAATTTCCCTTTAGCTCCCAAAACATGACTATTGCTTCTCTAGTCATCAAAATATCAGGAGTATATAACAATATAGCATTCAGTGAAGGAATTGAATTGATTAATCATAATCCAGTAGGTGGCAGTACATTATAATATTTAAAATTATCATGGCAGTGTCTTTGTGTAAAATTGTATCTCACTATTTTTGCAATTTATCCATTTGAAGCAAATAACTTATCAAATTATTCAAATAATAGTTTCAAAATTATACATCTTTTAATTATCTGTTGCCTAGTAACAAACTACTTTAAAACTTTTTGGTTTTAAACAATAACCACTTAATTTGCTCACAAGCCTGCTATCTGGACTGTGCTCAGCTAGGTGGTTTTTATGGTATTTCCACTAATGTCACTTATATATGTGGATTGAACTGAAGATCTACTGACTTCTGTGTTCAGCTAAGAAACTGGAATGTTTAAAAAGCTATTCTGCCTGATCTTTTCACCAAGTTAGCCTAACTTTCACATGGCAGCTAGGAATTTCAAGAGTTCAAAGTGGATGCCTCTAGGGTTTAGGTAACTGGAATTGACACAACTTTACTTCTGCTTTCTTATTTTGTTAATTAAAACAAGTCCTAGGTCTAGTATCTTGTGTTTAAGGGGTCTGATTAGGTATAATAGTAAGTATGATTTATTGAGAACCGCCAAAGAAACTACAATCTCAACTGAAATAAGAATCAAGTGTAATCTGTAGCCCCTGGGTGGCTCAGTCGGTTAAACATCTGCCTTTGGCTCAGGTCATGATCCCAAGGTCCCTGAATTGAGCCCCACGTCAGGATTCCTGCTCAGCAGGAAGTCTGCTTTTCCCTCTCTGCCTGCCCCTCCCCCTGCTCCTTCTCTCTCTCTCTCAAATAAATAAATAAAATCTTTAAAAAAAAGGAATCAAGTATAATCCATTCCTAGAAGAAATTTCTAATCATTTCCAGAATAAGGAGACAGCATTTTGATAACCTTAAAATCTAAACTGAGCTCCAGACTCTTTATCTTAAACTTCTTGCCCCATGATTCAGTAAATGTGAGTGAGACCAATGTGATTCCATTCCCAAATCATTATTAATGAATGGAAATATATGTGGGGATTGCATTAGGCTCCTAATTTGCATTTGACTCCAAATATAGACTGAAGACTCAGAAATAGTACTAAAGTAGAAGGAATTCCTCCAGCTAATTTGAACTTTAACTTAATACTTGAAACCAAGCAACATAAGACACAAATCACAGACCACTCTAGGGAAGCTGAGATTTAACTCTATAGTAGCATATGAACTGGAAGGGATAAATGGAAAAGGAGAAAACGATGCATAGCTTTGAAGTAAAATTTAGCCTAATATGTGTAGTGTAAACATTTGAGATGGGGTGGTGAGACTGGGGACAGAGGCAGAGAGAAAGAACTCTTGAAGTAAATCTCTAGACTTTGATACAATATCATTGCTAAAACAAACTGACAGTGTGAAATTCAAACTTATCTGATATTAGTCCCAGAATGCAAAACAGAGAAAGAAAGAGAGGGAGGGAGGGAAGGAAGGTGGGAAAGAAGAAGGAGGGGGAGAGAGAGATGACTAATAATTCTGCCGTTCAAAAGAAAAAAAAATAGTAAAGATCAGAAGTCAAATAAAAATACTGAAATGACTCCTCTGCAGTGAAAATTAAACTCTTAGGACTAATGCATGTGAAATATATTCAAGGGAGGAAAAAAAGGAAACATAATTATGAGATTGAATAGGTTGGGTCTTCTTAAGTAAGTATATGTATGATCCCTTAAAACAACAGAATTAATGATCAAAGGATCCAAATTTGTGAAACATTTTGTACACTTTGAATATCTGAGGAACTAAAAAGGAACAAAATATGTGTGAAAGAATACAGCAGTCATGAGAAAGAATGTACAACATTATGCACTTTGAGTTTCTTTGTAGTTATACCTATCAGATAATAGTGCTTCGGACAAATTCCATCATATGGTATAAATTAAATAATATATTTAACTGTGAAAACTTACAGGCCAAATTTACAGTAAGAAAAGAGAAGGCATGCCAAAAAAAAAAAAAAAAGAAAGAAAAGGCATATGTTGCTCAATTTATCATTGTTTCCACAGAAGAGCTAGAGACCTCTGTTAAACTAACACAATGGATTTGTATTCAGGGGGAGAGATATATTGCCTCCCTCTCCCATTTTATACAGTAAGTACAAAAGCAATCTTGTAAGTGGGAATATAGATTATTGAAGTGCTAGTTTGTATGGCTTCAAAGGTCAGCTATTTCCAGGGATAATTTAGCAAAGCCAGCTCCCAAACACTCTAAGGTGATTACAAAGCATGTGAGAATTTCTGTTAAGTCTTTTTGTGTGTGTGATTTGGAGAGGGGACAAAGACTGGGAGACCATTCCTACAGAAAATGGGCTTGGGTGCAACTCTCCCCACTAAAAGAAGGGGATAGATAGTTCTGCCTCCAGGTGGTTTGCAATCCAGGTAATCTAAGTGAGTTTT
This sequence comes from Mirounga leonina, assembly GCF_011800145.1. NCBI lineage: Eukaryota > Metazoa > Chordata > Mammalia > Carnivora > Phocidae > Mirounga > Mirounga leonina. The sequence goes on from NW_023270415.1 coordinate 55,827,354, forward strand.
AATCATTTTTGAACAATCCTTCTTTATGAGTAGTCCTTAAAGAAAGACTAAATAGGCCAGATTTAATAATCAATCATAGAAGTAAAATAATCTACCTAGATCTTAAAATATTTTAATATTAATAAGTAGCTCTTCTTTAGTATTTTCAGATACTTTATGTACTAATTCCTAGATAGGTAGCAACCAAGAAGTCCAGAAGTCAACACTCACTGGGCTAAGTATAAGATAGTTGATCAGAATTGTAAACAAAACAAAACGAAAACAGAATCAATATTCGGGTATTTTCCTTTTTAAGTAAACTTGGGAAACTTATCATGAAAATAAAAATGTTAAGAGATAAGAACATTTTTAAAAAATATTTTATTTATTTATTTGAGAGAGAGAGAGAGAGTACGAGCAGGGGGAGGGGCAGAGGGAGAGAGAGAAACAGACTCCCTGCTGAGTGCGGAGCCCAACTTGATCCCAGGACCCTGAGATCATAACCTGAGTCAAAGTCAGATGCTTACCCGACTTAGCCACAAAGCACCCCAAGAAATTTTTGAGTTGTAAAAATCTGGGCCTTCTCTGTCATAGTTACCAAAATTACAATATCAGTTAAGGCAAAATTTCTTACTATCCCAGAAATTGAAATGGATTGAGGTATAAGAAATTCAGGTAATAAAGTGATATGGCTTCAGGTTGCCAGAAAATGCAATATGCACCAACACCTGGATAGTGAGAGAATGTTTGGGAATTCAATAGTAAATATTTCATATACACCTAGATTTCATATATACCTAGATGTTGGTAAACCATGCAATTTCTGCCACTTCTGCACAGTGACCGTTAAATGAAGATAATTGGGTGGGTGGTCTGTCTATGCAAATAAACCTGAGAGAGTCTTACAAAGTTTCCCATGACCTTAGAGTGATGAATGAGAGTTGACACTTTCTCACTGACCAATTGTTAGACCAGAAGTGGACTGTCAGGTTGAAGGGGCACCAGAGCAGGTACCCACTGTTGATTCTCAACTGGCCCTTATACTCTTGGAGGGCAAAAAGAGACCAAAGAAAGCAGCAGGCTATTCCAGATTGGTAGGTGGCAGGTTTAACAAGCAAGGGCACTGACATATGAGGCTTTTCTTGAGCAACAAAAAGCTGAGTAGATCTCCACACCTGCCTGCCAGAATTTTAAAAGTTTATACAGTCTCTAACTGTGTTCAGTCAGATATTTAATCCAGATGGTCTCAACAATACATTGTTCTCTCAAGGCTGTGGACAGATCATACATTCTAAGGATGGGGAGGAGGTTGAGGACCCTTCAATTGCCTGGGTCTAGCTCAAGAATCAACTGGCAGTCACATCCTCTCAATGACCTCCTCCAACACCCACAAGGAAAATATAAGTAGGTTGCAGAATAAAATATAGATGTTCAATGGATGTTCAGGTGGAGGAATGAGGACAACAAAATATTAAATGAGAAAAATGGACATCACAATCAAAAGCTAGCATGAATAGAAGTTATTTGAGGGATGCATGAAACTCCCTTCATTTTGTTGCCTCAATGCTAAATCTTCTTTCCCCACTGTACCCCCAAAATTAGACGCAGCCTGGGAACAATCTGGAATTAACTATATCACCCTGAATTGGCAATGATGAAGTCTCCAGAAACCAGAGAATTGGGGGCTTTCAATAGAAGGATTTGGGACCTGCAATAGAAAGGAGGCTTTCAATACCATACTCAGGAAATCAAACCATAGAAAGCACAATATAGAAGAGACAACAATATAATGTAAAGGCAAGATGTAGAATGACAGCCCAAATAATTAATCTATATGACTACCTAAAATATATCTTTAAAAACATATAATGTTTTAAAGTTCTGGAAATACATTAAGACATACATGCAAAAAGATCTACATATGTATATTAATCAGCTTTTAAAAAGAAAATGAAGAATTGTGATTTTTTAAAGATTTTATGATTTTTAATTAAAAAACAAATCAGAATTTAAAACAAAACCATCAACTATTATATAAAGCTCATTATGTTAAAAAATATGATATAGTTAATAATTGAAAAAAAGATATTTGTATTTGTATGTATCAGTATTTGACATCCCCTTAATAAATTCAGTTTTTAAGCAAATTGACATAAGATTAAATATGCTTTGGAAATTGGGATCCAGATGGAAAACATAGTCAGTGGTCAACATAAAAAAAATCACTAATTTGGTAATAAATATGTGGAAGATCTTTAATAAAAAAAATGTGTTATATATATAACACAGATGTATGTCATCTATATTTTATATATAAATAAATATAGATAGATAAAATAGTCAAATATTTTATTATTTGAATAATTGGAGCAATAAATCCTATACTTGAATGAGGGAAATTAAGCATTCTTATGAAATCATTTCTTTTCTAATTGACTTATAAGCATAAAGCAATTATAGTCAAAGACCCAACAATATATATAAAATTGTTTAATGTAACAGATTCGTGCACTTACTCATTGCTATTGGCCTAGCTTATTGAAATCAATTTTACAGTACTTATTAAGAAACAGATTTTAATATTTTTCCAGCTTTATTGAGCTATGATTGACAAATAAGAATTGTATACACTTAAAGTGATGTTTTTTTATACACAGACATTGTATATGATTATCACAATCAAATTAATTAACATGTCTATCACCTCACAGTTACCATTTTGCAAGTGTGTGATGAGAACTCTTAAGATCTACTCTTAGCAAATTTCATGTTTTTGACGTAATTTTGGTCTCAAAATTTTGGATCTTCAGCAGCATTATAAAAATTTGATAAAATATAGTATGCTGACAAAATGACTCATTAGACATATTTAGTATGATAATTATAAAATCTCCCCTGGAAATGGGAATATTTGTGATATATTTATGATGGCTAAAATAAAAATGCAAATTATTTATGTATTTTATATATATGATGATTACAAATTTGGGAAAAATTATATACATGTACAACATAATATCTGCTTATGAAAATAACTCAGAATAATGACATTATTTACATTATTTCCTCTCTATAGTTTTCTTATTCTCTTCTCTTCTTTATTCCTAAGATATGCATGTGAAAATTGGTTAAGCCTATCAAAGTGAAGAATTTAACAGATAAACTATGTACATACACATGATATCTTAAAAAAATACATTTTTATATCAAATAAACCTTGCATATATCCAATACTTTTGACTATATTTTGGTTAGGTATAAAAAGGAAGATTTAACATTTCATTTTTTTTTTATATTTAGGTAGCTACATTTTATCAAAACATTCTTCAAGAATTAGCTAAGTTTTCATATAATAATAAAAGATAATAATTCAAAAATGTATATATTTTGAAATCTGTATGTCATATTTGTTTATGTCACCTTTTGCAATTATCTGTGTAAAACTATATTGCTGCTGATCACTAACTGTGAGAGAGAGCCAGACAGATAAATATTTGATGATTAATCACTTAATTTTAGTAATGCTGATGACTAGGTAGATTATTAAGTAAAAATAGTGAAATTTGGAAATACAAAATTACCATGAAAACATAGTTGATTAATTATAAATTAGATATTTTGTGCATAATTGAGGAAGTACATGTCAGTATTTAAGAAGATAAGTGGCTAGATATATTCAGTTATTTTCTAATTTTCTCAATTTTAACAAGATTGCTTTAGGCATGTCTAGGCAGCTACTTTACAAAACAAAGAAATTGAATAAACACCCACTAATAAGCAAGTTTTTATACCATCTCTAAAAAGCAGTGAAAGGAATGGGCGTTCTGTGTAGAAGCCGACTACTGACGTTTTATACACTAAATTTCTTCCAAACATTGATTTTTGTGGTGGTCACAGAGGCAATGTAAAACAAAGAAAGAAATTGTCAGAATAAATAGGTAGGAGGAACTTATATGGAAAGAGAAAATACTGTTAACCTGGGGTAAAACTGAGCACTTTAACCTAAAATATACATAGCATTTATGTATACCAAAATGGTTTTGCAGGTAATCACCCATTCCACTTCGCTTTGCCAAGACAAATATCACTGAAGATTGTTAGAAACCTAGTATGCAATTGTAGAAATGCTTGACATCTGAGTACATGGCATTTAATTCCAAAATTTAAGTGCATAAATAACTCATACATTTCCAAAAGTATATATAGAGAGTAGGTAATCATCAAATTGCTCTATAAATTTGAAAATAACTCCCAAAATTATGTATTACATCATTCAGAATATAAATAAAATTTTGAGAGTTCCCACACATACACATAACACATAAAATTATCACTTTTAAAAGATTGAGTAGAAGTAAGTGATTTTTAGATTTAAGACAGCTGAATGTAATACCATTAGACAAATGAGATAAGACGAGTGGAATTTAGAGGCAGGCTTACGAGTAATGGCTAGGATCCAACACGGCAGCACCCACGGTGCACAGCAGCTGTTCTTGTGGGCCAACACAACTGTGGAGGTGAGTGTGTAGCTGCCTCTGCATCCTCCCCAGCACCTTATGGCCAGAATGCCAAAGCCAAGAAGAACACCCTCAAAAGAGGCCATTAGGAAAGACCTCAAATACTAGAATTCACATCTATTCACTGGCTGTTCACACAAAACCAGGTATGTTCTTGCATTTGTGTTTTATATTTGTCAAAAGTTCAGAAATAACAGAAGTAAGGCCAATGAATCACTGAAGTAGTAAATAGTAAAAGTTTATTGCACACACATCAAAAAGACACTTTGCAAACCCAGAGCATTCCAACCCGAAACATGGAATGAGTCTCCACGTATACTGTTATAATGCAGTTTATCTCATGAGAAGGCAGTGACTGTTTATTCTTTACAGTGACTGGTTATAATATTAGACCTTTCTTAAATGATGGGGAATTGGTTAGTTGTTACCTCATATCAATTTGGGAAACCAGTTTTTAAGTTTTGCTTGTGATTTCCTGAGGCATAAGCAAGAAATGACCCAGCTTGAGTTAGTTTTGCAAAATAAGCTAAATTAAGCTTTGTATGACTTAACTGGTTTTGTCTGTTTACAGAATCTTCAAGGCTGGTCTCCATTTGTTTTTTTATTTTAACATATTGAAGGCACCGAGTGAAAGACATGTAAAGCTCTTGGAACTAAAATGGAAGCAGGAAACAGAGTTAGAGTGCATTGTTTCTTCTAAACAGGGTAGGAAATGAGCAAAGTAGGAATTTGTTTTCCAGCATTGTGTACCTAAGAATTTGAGTTAGAATAAAATGTAATTGAACAAACAATAAAAACTACATCAAACTTTAAAAAAAAGTACAAGTGTGAAGGGCTAGTAATTGTGGAAGACAACTCTGCTAAGTCCATTTTTATTCAATTTTATTATAATTCTTTGGGTTGTATTCTTTTTCTTATATACATATTGTTCTCCCCTTCCTTTACATATATGGCTTACATATGTCAATTACCAAAATAACTGTCAATCCTTTTTTTTTTTTAAAGATTATTTATTTATTTATTTATTTGAGAGAGAGAGAATGAGAGAGAGCACATGAGAGGGGGGAGGGTCAGAGGGAGAAGCAGACTCCCCGCCGAGCAGGGAGCCCGATGCGGGACTCAATCGCGGGACTCCAGGATCATGACCTGAGCCGAAGGCAGTCGCTTAACCAACTGAGCCACCCAGGTGCCCCAATAACTGTCAATCCTGAAAGAAGCTAAAAAAAATAAGTGATGACTATATAGTTTCCAAATCTGTAAACTGATATAGCAATTTTGGTCCATATTAAGAATTAATTATTTGATTTATTTCTGGCTACCACATTTCATCACTACTTAAACTGTGAACTAATCTGCAAATGATTTACTTATTGTATGCATTATATTAATGATGCCCAGAGGTTAGGGAGACAGCTGCTGTGTAACCTACATTGGATAGAAATGGTTGTAATCACTTGACCAGATGGATATGAATAAAAGAACAATCTGGATAATCTTGGATGTGTAAAATCCAAAAGCACTGATGAATCCCATTAGGCACCCACTCCCAAACTACAAAAACTCAACATTAAAATAAAATAGAGAAGACAAATATTTGGATCACACAGGAAGACTGATGAAGTCTTAACCTCAGATTTGTAGTTACTTAAGATAAAGTGTTAATTTTTGAACTAAATCATCTCATTACTGTGACACTTAGTATCTACATCAACCGAGAGAATAAAGGAAACAGAAAAATAATTTCCCATGATTAAATGAAGTTTATTTTATACTCTAGCTTTTTTATGAATTCCTTTAGGTTAATTATAAGAAATAAGATCTTTTGTTTGTAAAAGATTTTATTTATTTATTTATTTATTTATTTATTTATTTATTTATTTATTTATTTATTTGAGAGAGAGAGAGAGAATACAAGCAGAGGGAGGGAGACAAGGAAAAGCAGACTCCCTGCTGAGCAGGGAGCCTGACACAGGGCTCCATTCCAGGATCGTGAGATCATGGCTGACCTGAGCCAAAGGCAGCCACTTAACCAACGGAGTCACAGAGGCCTCCCAAGAAATAAGATCTTTTAAAGAGAATATGTATTATTTGATAGAAACAATGGAAATGCCCATCTTTTCAGAGCACAAATTTTGCTTTGCAGATGGCATCTAATCTCATTCATTGCTTACAAAAAGCACTATTACACAAATTATTAAATATATATGGAAATATATATTTATAGCATATATAAATATATATATAGCAAATCAACAAATATTTGAGCCTTACAGGCTTATTATGTAAAAGAGATAATATGGAATGTGAATAGGTGATCAACTTCTATGATGAGCTTATACTTTTATGGAAGAATAATGGGATAAAACAAGATTTCATAAATAATTTAGGGTATACTATTTCAAAATTATTAATAAATGTATCATATTTCTCCCTTTGAACTCATATTTTTATCTGGTTATAGAACTATCATTTATTTTTTGTATGCTATCATTTTGTCCATCTGCAATGGATTATTTTTTTTAGTTTACAAATGTGCTCAAATCTTTCCATTATTAAAAAAAAATCTTGGTATTCCTTTATCTACTTGGATAACTACTTATACTTAACAAAATTCTTTAAAAAGCATTTCCCTGTTTAAAAAAAAAAGAATATTACCCTGATTTTCTCATAATTCATTTCATGTATCTTTGCAATTTGAAATTCATTGTCATCATTAACAAAGACTATTTTCTCAGTGATTTTACAGTACCTCACAATTTTATTGACTCCGATGCTTTAATCACAGGCATAGCTCACCTTTTCTTTGAAATTGCATGGCTTCTAAACGTAACCTCTTATGAATGACTCCTATCTATATTTGTCAGTACCATGTCAGATGCAAGTCATCGTAACTCAATTCTAATGAGCTTAAATATTGAAGAAAACAACTGGCTCATATAACTGAAAAGAAGCTTTACGGATTCAGCCATGATTGGATTTAGTTGCTTAAATAATTCCATCAAAGTTCTGTTCCCCTCCTTCTGTAGGCTCTGCTTTATATTCCATTTTCATAAAATGTTTACCAATGCATTAGAAAATAAAACTGCCAGCGCCACCATGTTTACAGTATATGACTTTGAAATCCTGGGTAAGAGCAAACTGCTTTCCTAATGTATCTAGTAAAAGCTTTTGCCTAAATATATTGCATTTGGTAGGAGTGGCTTGGGTCCTATGTTTATCCTTGCAACAGTCCTGGCAACTGGTTTAAATAGAATGCTATATACTCTTTTGGTCAGCCCTTGACCACATATCCACTTCAAAGGCCCGTAGGTCCTATATGAAAAACATGGAAAGAATTTGGAGGGAAAAAAAAGATCCACTAAAAACCTAAATGACTTTTTCCCTTAAAGAAGATCCTTTGATTCTAAATGCCTGATAGATATTTCTCCCCGAATGTCTTACCAGTATCTTAAATTAGTATGTCTAGAACAAAACTTAACTCTTCTCCAAAGGCCTCCTTTACATTCCACATTTCAGTTAATGTTGTGTGTTACTGAACGTCATCAATCACATCACATGCTCCTTCTCTTGCATTCTTCTACTTTGCCCAATCCTGAATCCTGAACATAAAATTTGTTCTCTCTTCTCATCCTTCCCACAGTCAACCCACGTCTAAGTCCTGCTGGGTCTGCTTCTAGGAATCTGACATTCTGTATTTTGTCATGGCCTATGGCATTCTGATTATGTAACAAGAAAAGGAACATAATTTTATTCCTTCCTCCTTTCTTGATTCTTCCAAAATTCAGTTCACCTAATTTTATCCAGAGTTACATTTTTAAACCCAAATTTAATCATGTTACTTCCCTACTTAAAACTTGTAAAGATCTTCCTATCTATCACCTATTCTTATCTGTCACCTATTCCTATGTATCACCTATTCCTATCACCCTTTTTCCTTGCCATGTCTTAAAAGTATTTGAAGTATCTGGTTTTAATTACACCACTCCCTCTCATAACTGACCTGGCAGTCCACTCTTGGGCCATGCTTAGTCTTTTATTCTCAAATACACAATGCATTCTATTATTTCTAAGATCTCTGGGTTTCTCATATCCTGATTGTATGTCCTTCTTCTTATTCCCTAGGCATATTATGCCTCCTATATCATAACAATAAAACTCAGTGTTTGAGTATGATCTTTGGAGTTTTACTGTAGGTTTCAATCCCAATCCCAACAATTTACAAGCTATTTAACTTGGTTCAAGTTTCAAAAAAATATTTTATGGTACATGTTTCTCATTTAAAAAAATATTCTTCACAAGTTTTGGAGGGTTTTTTTTTTAGGATTAAATGAAATAATGTATGTAAGGTGCTTAGGCTAGTGACTGCCGCATAGTAAATAATCAGAAAGTATTTACTACTCAGTATTACCCTTTTGTGAGTTCTTTGAAAATGGGTTCAGTGTCTGTGGCTATTATCCCAAGACTGACCATGGGCTTGAAATAGAATAAGAGGTCAAATCAATTCTCATTATATAAATATTAATGCCTTCCTTAATGCCATTACTGTCAGCAGGTTAGCCACTCGGGTTTAAAATATAAGTGTCTTTGATTTCTTTTTCTTTTTTATGTTTCTTGCCATTCAAATAATCTAATTCCTCATATTTCTTCCATATGCATTTACTTGAATTTCTTCCAATATCCTCATTTCTGTGAAGGCTAATCTGTTAGGTCAGCATTGACTCTCATCTGTTCTATTGTCCCTAAATGAATTCCATATAGCAGTTTATTTATTCCAATTTATTTAACAAAACAAAACAAAAAACCAGATCGACTTTCAAGAGCAAAAGCTATTATCATGGAATTTCTGTATCGAAAATCCTCAGCATATAAATCCCAAACCATTTATCATTCATTTAGTACCATCCATAACCTAGCTTTGTTCCATTTCTCAAATACTATCTTGTATTTCTTTAAATAATACCCCCAGTTCCAGACTCTTCTTTATACATGACTCAAAATTACCAGTAGTTTCTACTTCTCACTTTCTGTCCATACTACTTTCTCAGAAAGAAATGCTTCTTTCTCTTTTTTCCACTTATTCAAAACCTATCCATCCTACTAAAGCATGTACAAAATCTACATATTCCACAAAGCCTTTTATTTTATCAATTTTATCCTCACAATTTACCTAACTTATTTCTCTCATAAAGCACATAAAATATACCTTGAATTTTAGGTATATGTGTACATGATTTATCTTTCTTTTTTTTTTTTTAAGATTTTATTTATTTGTCAGAGAGAGAGAGAGCATGAACAGGGAGAGCAGCAGACAAAGGGAGAAGCAGGCTTCCTGCTGAGCAGGGAGCCCGATGTGGGGCTCGATCCCAGGACCCTGGGATCATGACCTGAGTTGAAGGCAGATGCCCAACTGACTGAGCCACCCAGGTGCCCCATGATTTATCTTTCTGACTTGAAAACTTATTCATACTCACATAGCCTCATTTTCTTCACCTGTGTGGCTCTTTATAGAAACTCTCAAATGCAATGCTCACAGTAGTATTTGTTGAGTAGGTATTCAAATTGCCATTTATAAATATTATTCCTTTTTTTAAAAAGATTTTATTTATTTGACAGAGAGAGAGAGCAAGCACAAGCAGGTGGAGCTGCAGGTAGAGGGAAAGGGAGAAGTAGACTCCCTGCTGAGCAGGGAGTGTGACACAGGACTCAATCCCAGGGATCCTGGGATCATGACCTGAGCCTAAGGCACATGCTTAACTGAGCCACCCAGGTGCCCCAATGTTATTCCTTTAATAAGGGATGTCATAAGGAATGAGCCTGCTGCTGAGTCTACCAAAGTACATATTATTGACCATCCTGACCTATTACATTTACTTTAAAAATAATATTAGACAAAGACATTGTTAGTTTTTTTCTAAAATTCAACACCTATGTAGAAAACTAAATGTTTAACTATTTTTAATGTATCCATAGTCCATATTATATATTACAGATACACATGTATCATATATTAATATGTATTATATATTTTATAGTCTTGGGTAAAAGCATAGAGGTGTTACTCATAAAAGTAACCTTAAATCCTTGCCAAATTATGAAATAGTTATAGAATATCAGAAATTTGTTTCACCTTCTCTAAGATTTAGTTTCCTTTTATCTAATATAGGTAAAATTGCATCGCTATGATCTATATCACAGTATTTTTTACAAAAGTCAAATGAAATTTTAGAAGATCCACAGACAATTTTGCAGCAAAATCAACAGTATTGAATGTGCCTATTTAATTTTTATTTAAATTTATATTTAGGGCATGATACATTATTAATATTCTTTAAACATTTCCTGGTGGATTCTAATATGAGCTCTTGGGCAAGGAGAGCATTTTTGAACATTCTGAACTGGTCTGGACACTATATTTCCCATTCCTTGAAAAGGATTTGACTTGCTCAGAAACCTTCTGAAGAACGAATGTGCCCATTTTTAAGGCATTGTAAAAGCACTACACGATTTATTAAATTAGTCACTTGAACAATTTATTTAATACTGTATTATTACTTTGCACTGAATCCAAATATCAGCTGAAATCCATTTTATATTAAGTATGCCTGGGATGATTTTATCCTAAGCTATATTTAACAAAATTGTTAGTGCATGAATAACACAAAAATGTCAAAAAATATTAAAATCCCTTTTCCAGTTTTTGATATTGGCAAAATATATCATAGGAAGATAGGAAAGTGCTTTTATAATACTTAATGATTACTCTGAGCAAATCAAATACTGGGTCAGATTGAACTTTTAACCCATACTAACTGCGATCAGCTTGTGCCGAAGAAAATTAGTGGTTCATTATGGCTTACAAGCCATTATTTCAAAGCTAAGAGTTTCCTGTAATTTTGCATATATTGCTTTTACTGAATATGTTGAAGGCCCTTAAAGACTAGAATATGCCACATTTGATCATAAAAGAAATGACAATGTAATAATCTCTAATGACAAGAAAAGCCAATTATGCCAGTTTTGCATTACCTTTTTATTCAGTTTTTAAAATTTCTTCTATTGCTTTTTTAATATGCAGTTTTATTCTTTATTCATTCCCATCCCATTCCTTTCTTTTGTTTAGTTTTTCTCTCTCTCTCTTGACCCATTGTGTTAATTCTTGCAGAAGATAATTTGTCATCACTGCCACAATGAATCCAATTTTCCTTAACCTAGACCTGGCTGTGGTTTGCTATATTGCAAAGGAAACTACCTGAAAGGCTAATAAGGGGCACTATATGAGAAGTGTGACTGGATTGTTGCAGCTTTAATTAGATCAGTCAAAATTCTTGGTGAATACTGTTTAGAGAAGTATTCTTTGGTAGAGGAAATTGTATTCCTAAAAAAAAATCTGGTTTTCAAAAACACAATCCCACTACTGCTAAATATAAAAGCAGAGTTCAAAGCATGCAACCAATTGAATTGGACTTTTCCTACCATATTTTTTAAAATTACCAAGGCCAAGTATTCTGCATCTTTTCTCAGATATCCATCTTTTCTATCTATGCATCGATTATACTTCTAGAATTACCTTTTCTTCTACTTAGATAATGTATATCTATGTAATTATGGAAAATAAAAATAGATTGGACACCTCTATTATTGAAAACCACTACATAATTCTGGTATAGGATTTTATAATGTAATGATCATTTTCATATTAGTTATTTTAGGAAATCCTCCTAACAGAACTTAGAGTGATTTAAAAATAATGCCTATTCCTAATTCTGGTGTAGAAAATAATGTAAAACTATTGGACCCAAACTATGGAGAGTCAAAGAACAATCTGGTTAATAGGTATTTACATAAAATTTAGTTGAAGAAATACAGGAGCACTTGGATTTAGTATCTGTGTTTAATGTTTACACACCTGTTTCTTAAAAAGAAAAGTCATTGGCAAGAGCTCTGATGCAAACACCCAGGCATTTGCAACATTAATGAATTAATCTTTTAATAACTCTTTTCTCTACAAGTTTCTTTTAATAATCAAATGCCATTTTTATAAAGGCAAATATATTCTTAATTCTCTTAGGTCATTTTATGTTATGCTTACTGTTTAATGGATTTTTTGCTAATATTCCACTTGTAGTTTATTCTTTGTGATTTTTTTTGTTTTTTTTTTTTCATGATTACAATGTATTGTTTTTCTTATAAATAGAATTTGCATAATCCTCATTCATTTTAGGTAACATCTACTAATTTTATATTATAACTAATGACATAGTTTGTTTAGTTTTTCCCCTTCTCCATTGTGAAGTACAGAGAGAATATGAAGGACAAAAAAGAAATATGCAGAACTTCAGTGGTGTATGTAATAACATTTAATGGAAAGTATGTTGAATTAGAGTCCCAGAGGGAGAAGCAAGTCAGAATAGGGTGTTAAATGATTTAATTAAAAAGTAACTAAACCTTTCTAAATGTTTTGAAAAATAGTAATTCAGAAATGTAGGAACCTCAATGAACCCCAAAGAGGATAAACACAAAGTAAATATTCTGGGGCATATCATGGCCAAGTTGTTGAAAACAAATATAAAGAAAAATTCTCAAAAACAGCTGGTGGAGGCACATATTACATGTTGAGGACAAGAATACAAATAACCACAGATTTCTCACCAAAACCAGTGAGAGCCTATAAAGTGCTAAAAGAATATAATGAAGACAACAAGGAGGAGAAGGAAGAGGAAAAGTTTATTATTCTGCAATACTATAACTACTGAAAACTATCCTTCAGAAATGAAAGAAAAATAAAGACATTTTCAGATATATAGAACTTGAGAGAATTCATCAACAAGAGGACTACAATTGAAAAATGCTAAAGGAAATGTTTAAGGCTTAAATACAATGACGTTAGAGTGAAACTCAAATTTACAAAAAAAAAAAAAAGAAAACAGAATATGTCAAATATGTGGGTAAATATAATAAATGAGTTTTACATTTCTTAATTTATTCAAAATAGAATTATGTTAAAGAACAGACAGTTTTATGGAAACCAAAATTAAAAACACAGTAGCATTTATAATCACTCAAAAAATTAAACACTTTGTTATATACTAAACAAAATATGTATAAGACCTGTATGCTGAAATTTACAAAATGCCCATGAAAGAAATCAAGAAGAATGAAATATATGTAGAGACATACCTTGTTTGTGGATTGGAAGTCTCAGTATAATAAAGATGTCAAATCCCTCCAAATAGATCTGTAAGTTGATTGCAATTTTATAAAAATCCCAAGTTTTTTTTTTTCCCCAACATTTATTCTGACATCTGTGGAAATGCAGAGGGTCAAAAACAGAGAAATAATTTTGGAAGAAATGTAAGAAGTGAGAGGAATCACTCCATCTGAATAATTAACAAGACCTAACGAGTTTACTAAATAGCTACAGCAACCAAGGGAGTGTGGTATTGGCAGAGGGGTAAACACAGAGATCAGTGGAATAGACTAGAGAACCCATAAGTAGACCACACAACTGACCTTTGACAAAGATGCAGTAGCAATTCAAGGATAGTCTTTCAACAAATGGTGCTGGAGCACTTAGGGTAGGCACCAAAATAAAATAAGTAAGAAGGGAGAGGTGATAACTTGGACATTGTAAAAATTAAAAACTCCACAAAGGACTCTGTGAAAAGGATGCAAAAATAAGCTGCATAATGGAGCAAATTATTTGTCACACATTTGACAGACTTTGATCTAGATCACAAAAAGAATTCTCAAAACTGAATAGTAAATAACAAACTACCCAGTTGGAAAATGGGAAAATAGTTGAACAGACATTTCACCAAAGTTATATAGATGGCAAATAAGCACATTAAAGGATATTCAATGTAATTAGCCATAAAGAAAATGAAAGTGAAATCACAGTAAAATATCACCATGCTAATCAGCATGGCTTGAATGAATGAATCAATCAATCAATTAATAAACAGTGATGACACCAAATACTAGTGAGAGCTCAGAGAAACTGGACTATTTATATATAATTGGTAGGGAAGTAAAATGTTAGTTACTTTAGAAAAGATCATGGGAGTTTCTTACAAAACTAAATATGTGCTTACCATTGTACTCTTGGATATTTATCTCTCAGAAATGAAAACTTATTTTCATACAAAAACCTGTATGTGAATATTATTTATTCATAATTTGAAAAACCTGAAAACAATCCAAATATCCTTTGATGGGGAAAAAACCAAGATAATAGCACAATCTTCTATAGAATACTACTCAGAGTTAAAAAGGGACACAATCAATATTTGTGACAACTTGGATAGGTCTCAAGGGTATCATCCTGAGTAGAAATGTCAGTATAAAAAACTTGCATACTATACATGTCCACTTATATAAAATGCATGAAATGACAAAAGTATGGATATGGAGAACAGGTTATTGGTTGACAGGTAGTGTGGAGTTAAGGAAGGAAGGAGTAGCGAGGATGTTAAGAGCAGTAACATTAAGGATCTTTGTAATGTAATTGTTCTATGACTTGACTATGGTGGTAGTCATATAAATCAATACATGTAATAAACTATATAGAACTAAATATAAACATACAACACTTACACATAAGTGTGTGAAAAACTGGTAAAATCGTAAAAAATTCAATAGATTTTATTAATGTCAATTGTGATATAGTTGTGGGAGATGTTATCTTTGGGGAAAACTAAATGAAGTGTGTATAGTATATTTCTTTATTATTTCTTACAACCCTATGTGAATCTGCAGTTATCTCAAAGAGCTGAAAATATATGAATGGACTAAATACTCTAAAGGCTAAAACTGTGAGAAGATAAAAAAGCAAGACCCAACCGAATGCTGTCCACAAGGAACAAACTTTAAATAAAGTGATGCTGAGAGGAAAAGATATAGCTTGTTAATGTGTAAAAAAAGGATAAGCAACAGTCATCACCAAACAGTGGCTTAAAGACCAGAGATAAAGAGCAATATAACATGAGCAATATTACATGATGATTCATTAATAAAATAGGAATGTAATTGTGAATGTACTTAAAGAACTTCCAAATAGATGAAATGAAAACTGACAGAAATAAAGGGAAATATAAAACAAATCCAAATTATAGTTGGTAAATTTTAAAAGTCAACCTCATTGTCATTCAGTTTATAAACAGTAAATGCACATATTTTGTGTGTAGTTTAATGAATTTCACAAATGAATGTTGTCATATTACTATCACTCCATCAAAATATAGCACTTTGTTACCCAAGAAAATTTCATCATGCCACTTTGTTGTAGATCTCTACACATCAGCTCAGAAAACAACCAATATTCTATATTTTACTACAGATTTGTAGACTGTTCTGAATGATATTATAAATGGGATGATTTAGTATTTTTTGGCATTTTTGTTCAGCATATTACTTTTGGGATTCATTCTTTGTATTGATGAGTACAATTCCCCAGTATAAATATAATGCAGTTTGTTTATTCTTTCACCTGTTAAGTACAACTCAGATTGTTTGCAAAATATTTAGAGTAGCAAAACAATACTGCAAAAAAGGAACAAAGTTGCAGAGTTTACATTACCTGTTTTAAAAACTTAGCAGAAAATTACAGTCATCAGGAAAGTATAAAGGCATTGGGATTTTAAAAGAAATAGATCAGTATAGAGTCCAGAAATAGGTGCCAAAAAAAATTCAATGAAGAAAAAAAGTCTTTTCAAAAAATGTTGCTGGAATTACAGCCATAACTGGAAGCAATGATTTGAAATGGATCAATTTATTATACATAAATCTAAGAAAAATAAAGCTGCTATAAGAAAACAAAGGAGAATACTATTGCAACTTTGACATAAGATCCCATAGAACAATTGAAACACTAGCCATAAAAGCAAAATTAATAAATTAAACCTCATGAAAATTGGTAACTTCTCCTCATTAAAAGCACTGTTAAGGAAAAAATTTTGCAAACACAGACTAAGAGAAAATATTTATGATACATATTTCTGACAAAGAGCTTGTATCTATATACATAAACTCTTACAACTCAATACAAAAAAAAATCAAGCTATTTAATAGAAAATTAAGAATGTATGCACTTGAAAACACTCTTCCAAAAAAGGATACATGAAAGACCAGTTAGGACACAAAATAATGCCCAAAAATAGTCATCTAGAAAGTGCAATGTAAAAGCACAACAATTTACGACCTCACATCACTAGAATAATTTAAATTTAAAATATCAAAACCATCCAATTTTGGCAAGGATGGGGAGTCACATGAACTCTGCTATATTTCTGATGGAAATGTAAATGATGCAACTGCTCTGGAGAACTGCTTAGCAGTTTCTTATAAAAGCAAGAATTCATCTACCCTTGGCCTAAGAGCTCTACTCCTAAGTACTACCAAAGAGAAATAAAAATGTGTATCAACAAAAATCCTGTACAAGAATGTGCCATATAGTAGCTTTTTTACATATCAACAAAAAACTGGAAATAATCCAAATGATTTTGACAGAGAACAGGTCCACAGATTGTGGTATTTTTATAACATGGAATACTACTGAACAATAAAGAGAACCATTGATCCATTAAATAACATGGTTGGATCTCAAAAGCATGTGAATGAAAAAAGTGCAAAATAGCACATACATTATGATTCCATTTATATGAAGTTATCAAATTACAAAAAAAAAAGGATGAAATTTATTGAGCTAGTCACTGGAGGAGGGTTTTTGAAGTAGAATGAGAGGATTTTCTATAGTGATATAAATTTCTCTACCTTGATTGTGTTGGGTTGATTGGGTTACATGGGTGTATGCATTTCTCAAAATTCATAAAACTATATACTTCTGTCCATTTCACTATGTTTAGTCATACTTTAAAAAGGAAAAAAATAGTTGATAGAAATTATGTTACTATATAAGAGAGTGAGAGAGGGCAATTTCACTGGAATAGTGAGGAGGGCAAAAGAATATAAATTGGTAGAGTCCAAAAGGAAAATTAAATCCAGAGTTAAAACAGGAAGAAATGTGTATAATTGAAGCATTAACTACTGAGAAAATATATGTAACTTTGGCTATTTTCCATTAGGATAGATATTAAATATATTAATTGGTTTGTTTGCAAGTTCTGAGTTTTAGGCATGATTACATGAGAATAAATAAATATAATGCATGATTAGGAAATCAGGACAGCACTATTAGATTTCTGTAATCTGGTGTTTTAAGAAAACTTTTGCCTTGCAAATTATATTGTACAATCACAGTCTACTTTAGTGCCTACAGCATACTGATATTGTGGTGGAATTCATTTTAAACTTAAATATACCACCTAATATAAAGCTTTTGAAGGTTGTTCTAAAGAAATACACATATTCTTATATTTTTACTGAAAAGTATATGCACATTCTATTTTTAATCTACCAGTTTTTATTTGGATTTATAAATCATAGTATATCATAACCATGGGGTTTCGTAAACATATAATTTTCTTTCGAAGGCAAAATCAATTACTCCCAGAACTGGAAACAGTGAAACAAAAGTAGATATTTATTTCTATGCCTGGGTTTGCTCTTTAATTTTATGTTTCTTTTTAAATAAACTCACTCTAATTGATGATTACTTTCTGCTTGTAAGCTGTGAGATACAATTTGTTTTTAATCTAGCAAATTTTAAAAATATGAACAAAAATATAATTGTTGCCAAATACAAAGTAAAATGAACATTCATAGACAGTTTGCAGGTGTTATAACAATGTATAATGTGATTTTTAAATGCTCATATTCTTTGAATTGGCAATTACACAAAAGCAGGGAAAATAAGCAGTTAGCAAGACTATAGTATAATTTTAATTTAGTAACAATGCACCTGTTAAAATAATTACTTAAAATACATGGCATGGAGTCTTTAACTGCCTTTGAATATACCTTATTTTGTTCAAGAAACATCATATAAACTTTCCTCTTTGTTTTTACATAATTGTTTTACATATTTGAATATGCATTATCAGTTGTCTTCATGGGTCAAGGATGTTGTACAGGGAGGGAGGAAAATCTAATAGAAACTATTGGGATGTTGCACAGAACTCTTCCTTGATGTGAGGAAGAGCACTTTGCAAAGAAACCCAGCACTTCAGGGAGAAAAAGAGATTCCAAATAGTCTACCAATGAGGAAAAGCTCAGTGAGAAAGTCCCGCATGGTTCTGCCTAAATTCTTCTCTCAGTATAGAAAATGCCCCTAAAACAGAATCTACAAGGAAGGTAGAATGAGTGTGGGATAAAGACCATATGACAACACAAGGTGCTAGAACAGGGCACACAAACTGGCATCAAGGTGCACTGATGAGTGGTGAGAAGTTTTCATAATACTCTGTGTCATTTAGACTTTAGTTAGTCTTGGTTTAGTGTTTAGTACTGGACTGACCCTTTCTGAACTATATGAGCAGTAGGACTTCCTGCAGTCTTCAGGGAGTGGTGCTTCAGAGAGAAATGTGGGATGAACTGCTAATGAAGGGCAACTGGGAAAAAAAAGATTAAATGTAAACAAATATGTTAATATCTATGTGCAGTTATATTTGTATAGAAAATCCAAAATGACAAAAATAGCAATAGTCCAAATTTTCCATGCTTCCTGTTGTAATGCTTCCAGACTGTGTTATTATGTTATTTCTTCCATGAATATATTGTTTGCTTCTCAGCTTCAAATAAAACTCTTCTCTCCTTAAGCATATCTTTCCCATCCATTTGAAAGCCATTAAAAGATAGGCTTAATGCCTTTCTTGATTGCCAAAGACATTTCTAGAACATATGTTTTCTCTCTGTCACAAGGTATCCCTACATTTAGCCTTCCCAGTGAGTAATGATACTCATTATATAATTTGCCACCCTCCTTGACACAGTGACTTATTTACTAGCATTATGTTAATTTTGAGTTTAATTCCATATTTTTTCTATTTTTTGGTATGTTGATAATCCAATCATGATCTTTAGGTGGTTAATATTTATTTTTTTATTAAAGATTTTATTTATTTATTTGACAGAGAGAGACACAGCTAGAGGGAACACAAGCAGGGGGAGCGGGAGAAGGAGAAGCAGGCTTCCCACGGAGCAGGGAGCCTGATGAGGGGCTTGATCCTGAGATCATGACCTGAGCTAAAGGCAGACGTTTAACGACTGAGCCATCCAGGCGTCCCAGCTGGTTAATATTTAAAGAAGTAGTGATAGTAGAGTGGGACAAAATGGGAATGACATAAAGAGATCAACAGTATTTTCAGATGGAATATTTGATTCAAACTATGGCTGCAATTTGCACAACTTTGCTCCATTTCTGGAACTGACACTATCTTTTCAGGCTACTTAATGCATTTTCTTGAAAAGGGTCATAGCTGATGACTGGACATTAGGCTGGTCTGTGCTTCTGTGACTTCACAGCATTCTTTTTACCTAGCTATTTCTCATTGTGGAATATTGTCTTTCTTGGTGGTTTTAGAGAACATCTTTTCCAAACCTCTTGGAAGTTTATTGAAGTCTGTATGACATAAGACTCTTAAGCAGCTAATTTACAGAATTGAACCTTACACTTGTCTATGTAAAGGGAAATTTTAACAGCATTTTAACAAGGCATTTATTTTTAAAAAGTATTGAAAAATACAGTTCAAGTAATCAGGAAAACAACCAACATCATGACTGTGTTTATAACTCTATCAGAATTACAATGTGTTGTAAATATTTATATAACTATAGAACTGGGTTAGAAACTTTACAAAACAAAAAGCAAATAGGAGGTAGGGAGTACAGGAAAGAATTAAATATTTCAATTGTTAACTTCCTTTAAGTATGGAAAACTAATGGATTCATATAAATCTAAAACTAAGAAAATAAATAAACAAGATAAACAACTACATTTTCACATTCATTTCTAAATATTTTTTCTATATCTGATATTTTTTTCATGTTGAATGTGCCTTACAGTTTAAGGATATCAAAGCAAAAAGCTGAACAAAATCTGTGCATGTAGTATATATTTAAAATATTTTACGTGTTAGAATGTTTTCCACCCTATGAACAGTAACACACTGAGTTTGGAAATCAGTTTACTGCATCATAATCAGAAGATTTAAAAAATGAAATAGAAGAAAATAAAATATGCCCAAGAGGTAAGGGTGTTTAGTAAAACTTTTGTATGTATGTACTATATTAATACGTAAAAGATGATGTCTCTTAGGTGTGGCTCCTTTGGGGTCAATATGCACTGAAAGTATTATTTATATACTTATATTATTGACAAATATATAGATATATTTAAATTAATTTCACCCACTATGAGTTAAGATACATATGAGTAGAAATTAATTACCACTTTAGATCTTGAGTAAAGTGTTTACAAGACCACTGGCAGTGTAAAAATTGCCATCTGTTGTTAAGGAACAGTATAAATGCCCCTAGTCTAGTAATTATACTTATTCACTTCTTAATTCATTCCTAAACATTCACTCATCATTCTATAACTTATCAATACTTACGGTGTAAACTTCCCTACACATGAAGTCTTTCATAGCCTACACATGAAGTATATTCATAGACAAAAGCAAACCTTATATAAGCTTTATCATGCACACCTATGCTCAAATTTTCCTTTGATTAAAGTAATATACATCCAGCACAGTAAGTAAAATACTTGTATAATAAGTATTTTTATGTATAAAATAATTCAACTTAAAGTTTTCTTCATCTACTATGGGAGCTTTGCGCAGTGGCAGTATCGTAGCCAATGAGGTTTATCCGAGGTGCGATTATTGCTAATTGAAAACTTTTCATCTACTATAGGGATACAATGATGAATAAGCTACAGTCTACAGGCTTACCATGGACTGAATCACTTGTGTTCTCAGGTCCCTAAAATGTAAAATATGATGAAATAAATATGACGAAAATTCAATCTGAATACTATGTGGATGTAGAAGAGGAATCACTTAATAATGAGAATAGAAGATCCATGATCTTGTTTTGTTAGCTATGTTCACTAGCAAACTGAATTAAACCATTTACAGCCACCTAATGAACCTAAACAAATCAAAAACATTTTCTAGATTAAGGACTATTTAATAACTGTAATGTTATTTGGAGACCTGCATTTAGCTAATACTAATAAGGCATTTCAATTATGGTAACACAAGCATGTAGTAAATAAATTCAAAGAATGACTTAGGATTCAAGCTACGCTAATACTTAATTCTGTGTCCTTAGGCAAATAAACTTCACTTCACCCTGATTTTCTCATGTGTAAATTGGACTGTCAATTAGCAATTTTTGTTTTGCTTTGTATTTATGCCTTCTAAAGAAAGGCTTTCATGCTGTCCACTTTTTAATTTTTAATTCTACACTAACTTTTATGATTTTTAACTTAATTTTTTGATTATTTATGATGGCTTTTGTCTTAAGAATTAAATTGAAACTTCAGATTTGATATTTTCCAAATGACTGCTTTATATTCCAAATAACTCTAGAAAATCCAACAATTTTTGAGGCAGTTCTTTCATGATATCCTGAATTTCCATGTGCTTTGGAATAAAATCTTATTTGTTCTGTCTACATATTCCTTATCTTCATCATTTTAACTTTAAAATAATGGATAAATTAGTACCATCTATTTATATTTTATATACTTTTTTCTGACAAATATTATATATTAATTTTTCTATATTATATGTTGATATTATTTGTGAAGTTTACCCTAAATAGGCTGCTGGCATTAATTACTATAACTTTAATTTTATAGAATATTTAAGGAAGATTTAACATCTGAAAAAATACTTTGTCTTCCTATCCATAAAAAAAACAAGAGAACATTTTTTTTTACATCCTTCCCATTTTATACATTTCTTACTATTTTATACATTTGGTTTTTCCTTAGAATTTTATTATTTGTGTTTCTTTCATAAATCGTATATTGTATTCTCGGTATTCTCATTGTGTCTTTAAATTTACAAATAAAGCATATCAAACCATACCAAAGATCTTATAAGAAAGAGAAATGTCTTCCCTGTCCAAACTAGCCACCTGGTTTCACTCCTGCTAAGAATATATAATGATTTTATTTCTGTTTTTAGTTCTGATCATAACTTCCTTTACATCTTTAAATAAAATGTCACCACATAGTATCCACTGATTTTTCACGTCTGAACTCCTAGCAGAGTTTTCTTTCCTTTTTTTGTTAACTCTGTATTTCTAAAGAGCTATTGATATATTTTTTAAATTTTTGTCCCATCTGCTATAGATAAATGAACTTTTAGATTTTCTTACAATATTAAACTATTAGAGTCATTTCACACTTAATTCTATCTCTTGTCTACTTTTCTTCTCTCTCTCTAGCTTTGTTAATTCTACAAATTGTCAGGATTAATATCAGTTAAACCATTGACTTATTTTCTTTGTCTAAAAGTTGGCAGCCAAAAAATAGTGAACATTTTACATTATTCATGACCATAAAGAGTTTTGCATTGTGAGGCAAATTTTATGAGAAAAAGAATAATATTTTCTATATTCCAGATATGCCAAGAAGTCAGCCTGACTGACCCTAATTTATGGAAGATAACATGCTCTTTCCTGAACTTTTTTTTCTCTTTGGACTTGGTATTCAGGATTATAAATTTAGAAAACATAAACTAAAAACAAAACAACAACAAAAAAACCCCAACGTCTTTATTCATCAGTTCTGTGTAGACCAGAGTGTTCCCTCTTCTTTTGAAGACTTAAGTCATTCTCCAGCTCTAAAAATGTTCCTTTATTAGTTTATGTCCCTCCTTTTTGCCTTTTTTTCTCTTTCTGAAACTTTTATTATTTGTTTTTAGATACCCTGACTTTAGCTTAGCATTTGCTTTGTATTTTGAGATTTTTTTTTTCCTTTGGATCTTGTGGTCAAATAATTTATATCCCAGCAGGGACTATCATAATTTTATCTATGTATACTTTATTCTTTAAAAATATTGGGTTATATTCCAGAAAAAACTTTATTGTTCTATCTCAATTTTTTTTAAAGATTTTATTTATTTATTTGACAGAGAGAGACACAGTGAGAGAGGGAACACAAGCAGGGGGTAGTGGGAGAGGGAGAAGCAGGCTTCCCATGGAGCAGGGAGCCCAATGTGGGACTCGATCCCAGGACCCTGGGACCATGACCTGAGCTGAAGGCAGACGCTTAATGACTGAGCCACCCAGGCGGCCTATCTTAATTATTTTTAAAGTTATTTTTTTGTTGATGTTATTTTGTTGTAATTATATCATTATTGTATCATGACTATTTTTTTTAAGATTTTATTTATTTGTCAGAGAGAGAAAGAGAGCACAAGCAGGGGGAGCGGCAGACAGAGGGAGAAGCAGGCTCCCCACTGAGCAGGGAGCCCGATGTGGGACTCGATCCCAGGACCCTGGGATCATGACCTGAGCCAAAGGCAGACACTTAACTGACTGATCCACCCAGATGTCCCTGTATCATTACTTTCGTTAAAGTTGTAAATGAATATTTATATGCCATAGTCATAATTCCAAATAAGTGTGGTGTTAATCATCTGAATTGTTATTTTACTGTATTTTTTTTTGTTCTTTTTGAATATTTTTCCATGTGAAATTTGAATCAAATTTTTTAACTCCAGGTTTAAAACAGACTTTATAAGGATGGTGTGAACTTAACAAGCAGCATTAATAACCTTTGAGAATGATAATTTATATCCAAATATAAAAGGTGTTTTCAGCTATTTTTGTATCTGTAAAGATTGGTTCAAAGTTAGTTTGCTCCAATAGATTTTTTTCAAATTTCTTGTTGAGTTTATTTCTTAGCATTTTATCTTTTGTTGCTATTACAAATAGAAGTTTATCATACACTGACTCTTTAGATTCTGGTTTTCGTTGATTTTTTAAATATGCTTTATAGTCTGCTACAATATTCACTTTTTATTATTCTCTTAAATTTTCTAGATATACTATTATGTAATATACAAAGAGAAATAATTCTACTGCTTTTGATATTATTATGCCTATAATAGTTTTCTCATGTAATGTTAGCTTCTTGGAGGGTCCCAGAGTTTTTGAGTTTGAGATAGGGCTTGGGGTAGGTAGACCTCAGTGGGCTCCGTTCTCAGCACAGATCAACTTGAAGATTGTCTCCCTCTGCCCCCCCCGCCTCGTGCAAGCACTCTTTCTCTCTAAAATAAATAAATAAATCTTTTTTTTTTAAAAAGAATTAATATCACTAGTGAACTCTAATAAGATTGATTTTTGCCTTTTATTCCTTCCTTTGCTTTCTCCTGGTATCTGATCCCAAGTCCAATAGTAATCTCTGAAACATTAAAATGTTCTGAGTGTCAACCTATTTCTTCATTCCAATTTTGAAATAGAGTCATAACCATTATCTGAAAATGATTTGGCTCAAGTTTTTTGGGGTGTTTCAGTCAATTGTACAAATATGCATACTGTTTAGATTCTTAAGTATCTCAAATTGTCTTCTTATATATAACTGTTATGGATGAAATACTATTTATTTTTATATATTCTGAAGTTAATATAATGAAATATTTAACTTGAGTCTTTTCTAATTATTCAACTTTTATTTCTATGCCACAGAGTTCTCTCATATTTCCAGAATATTTTACAGAAAATATAGAGATTAATATTTACATATTATCTACAGTTACAAAACAATCTTTCTAGTTTTATTAGTCAAATGTATATGCATATTTTCCTATAATCACTTTAATGTGGGAATGGGATCCAGCATTTTGTCTTATGAAATTAGAAAAATAATCCTCCATGTGATGATACCTATTTGCAAAGCTTTATACAAATGTGTTATAGAAGTTAGTCCTAGTAATATAGGATAATTATGTTCACAAAGGAGGATCAGTGGTGGTGGATTAAGTGAGTTTAATGGATTAATCAACAAATGTTCAGAGTTCACTGCCATAGGGATCACACCATGAATGTGATGGTTGCCTCATGATAGGTTCTAAACTTCAGTACCATGAATCTTTAAAAATGTAGTTTTGGGGTAATGTTAAGTGAAAAGCATGTTGCATAATTCTTAAAAATTTATTTCATAAAATTCAGTTTTCTAAAACTACATTACAGTCCTTTAGAGCCCAACTGTTGTTTTATTGACGAAAATTGATTAACTTAGAAATGGTTTCTCCATAGCTTCAGTCTCCATATCTTCTTCGTAGTGAATATGGCATGAAAGTGTCTCAGGAACTCTGCAGGCATTCAAATAGCCACAGCAGGAAGTCTTCACCATTAAAACAACCGTTCCAGTATAAGAAGATTACAAGTGCCTGTTAATTTTCCAGTTATTTCAATGATGAAGACCTAATTTAAAAGCAATTCCTTGTCCTGTTATTTCTCAACCCAGTTACTGTACATAGGGAAAAAAGCAACAGGTAAACATGCATTCATTGTTTAAATAAAAACATTATTCAGTATTTTGGTTTATAGTTATTTGGAAATATGAGAAACACAATTGTTCTATAAAACTCTAATGAAGTTATTCACATTGAGTCAGAATAAATTATCAGTTCCCTAGGGCGCCTGGGTGGCTCAGTCGTTAAGCGTCTGCCTTAGGCTCAGGTCATGATCCCAGGGTCCTGGGATGGAACCCCACATTGGGCTCCCTGTTCAGCGGGAAGCCTGCTTCTCCCTCTCCCATTCCCCCTGCTTGTGTTCCCTCTCTCACTGTGCCTCTCTGTCAAATAAATAAAATCTTTAAAAAAAAAATTATCAGTTCCCTTTTTCAGTCAGAATAATGTGGAATTATCAGTTCCCTTTTTCAGTCAGAATAATGTGTCTACAGCTACTCTGATAGCACTGTCAATATAATGTTGATCACTCCAGATAGTGTCATAATATTATGGCAAGCTAAGAAGTAAGCCATTAAACTAGTGAACAGAAAAATTTTAAACATCATATTGTGACCTAATACTATATTTAAAAAAATTAAATGTATTAAAAATCTAAATCAAACCAACTTTTAAAAAATACTTAGAATGGATTGTACAACAAAAGCATTTAAGAAATATTATATAATATATATAGCAGAGGAAATATCAGCAAATTTGATTTAAATGACAATGTATTATCTCTTTTTGGGAAAAGAAACAGTATAACAAAGTAGAAAAACAAGTGTTAGGATGGAAAATAAACACTTAAGATAGGGAAAAGGTTAAAAACACTACCTGCGTAGCGCCTGGGTGGCTCAGTCGTTAAGCGTCTGCCTTCAGCTCAGGTCATGATCTCGGGGTCCTGGGATCCAGCCCCTTGGGCTCCCTGCTCCACGGGAAGCCTGCTTCTCCCTCTCCCACTCCCCCTGCTTGTGTTCCCTCTCTTGCTGTGTCTCTGTCAAATAAATAAATAAAATCTTTAAAAAAAAACAAAACACTAACTGCTAGTAACTAAATATAAATCATCCACAATTTGATAGGAAAAATTCAATTGAATTACACATATGCCAGCACCCAGATAACCCAGATAACTCCAGAGTGTTCTATGACACTTCCTTATTAAACATCCCCTCCCCAGAGATAACCATTCTTAATTTTGCCAGCATATATGACATCTGTCCATTACTGAAATTCATATAATTGGAAACACAATTATATACTTTTTCACTTATTTAGTATAATGCTCTAAAATCCATCCATGTTGATGTATATCTGTAGTTTATTCTTTTAATTTAATGCTCTGTACTAATCTATTATATGGATATGCCATATTCTGTCTATTGAAAGGCATTCAGATTATTTTGAGTCTTTGGTTATTATGAATAAAGCTGCTGTGAACATTCTTGTTTAAATAATTTTGTGGAAGGGCACCTGGGTGGCTCAGTTGGTTAAGTGTCCACCTTTGGCTCAGGTCATGGACCCAGGGTCCTGGATCCAGCCCCACGTCGGACTCTCTACTCAGCGGGGAGCCTGTCTCTCCCTCTCCTTCTGCCTGCCTTATATTCTTGCTTATACTCCCTTGCTTATACTCTCTCTCTCACTCTCTATCAAATAAATAAATAAAATCTCAAAAAAAAAAAAAACCTTTTGTGGATACATGTAATCTATTATCTTGAGTATACACATAGAAGTAGAATTTCTGGGTAATTGGATAGATCTACGTTTGAATTGTTTAGAAGCTACCTAAAGATTTATAAAATGGTTGTACTACATTTTGAATTGATTTATTTTAATTAAATTATTTATTTGATATCACTTAATTTGGTTTCTGATGGGTATTGATGTTAATGTACCATATTGCTAGTTTTTTTTCTTTTTTGCCCAACTTGGTTTTATTTCTCTGTTTCACCTTATTTTTATTATTTATTATTATTTTATTTTATCATTTTATATATTAGCTCTTTATTACATTTTATGTTTACAGTGGGCTTATTAGCTAAATTTTCTTTTAATTACATTTTTTATGGTTAGACTATATATACTACTAGAAAATTTAAATACTAAGTGGATAGTGGATAAAGAAAATTTAAATCTAAAATAATAAAGTATCTAAATCAAATAATAAATGCCTAAGGATACAGCCAAAGTTTCTCTACACTTAAAAATATATATTCTATAAATGAAAGCTATGAATTACAGTTCAGTTAATAAAAATACAGGAACAATTGGGAAAGTTAAGAGGCATAAAAAAGTAATAATGACTGAGAGTATTTTACAAGCTATGATAATATATGTACTTAACTTGCTTTGTTCTTTACAACAATTCTTTGAGGTAAGTACTGGCCACAGATGGGTTTCCCAGGAGATTAACATGTAGAAAGAATAATAGTGTTCTTGGGGGTAAAAAGAAAACACCTATAAGAAAGCAGACGGGAAGTAGGAATGGGGAGGGGGAGAATTTGAGCTGAGATGCTCAGTATTTGCTGTGAGAAGCTCTAATGCTGCAATGGATTTCATAACCCTATCCTCGGGATAAGTGATAAAGTCTTTGTATCTCCACCAGAGAAGTAATTGTGTGCCTCCTGTGGAAGCATAACTGGTCACGGTGGCTCCCTTCAAACAAGTAACTGAAAGAAAGAGGTAAGAGGGCCACTAAATTCACATTGGCCCTTTATCCATAAAAGTTTCCTGACAGTATCATTGAGAGGTAGAGCCCAAATGGAGAACTAAGTGAAACTCACAGGGAGAATTCCAGAGAGGAAGAAACAGCACAGAGGAAGGCCCCCAAACTCAGGGTAGGGGCCAGGTTTCCCAAGGTTTATTTGGCTAAGAGTTGACCTGCATATGAACAGGATAAAATTCTGTCAGACTTTTAAAGTGATGAAAGTAGAAAAAGGTACTTAATGTGAAATAGTGATGAAATTCTGGACCAACCAGAGGTGAGAAATTTTATTAACTCCTAAGACACTCAAAACAGGCACTAGAAATACCACATACTAGGACTAAGACTACTATAAACCTTAGTAAAAACTAATGACATGGAAAGAAGGAAAGTTGTCTGTGAATTAAAGTTTTGCAGGAAAAAATTCAACATTGTTAAAAGAAAGACAGAATAAGCCAGATCCCTAATATAATCCAGATGGGGAAAGAAAATCAAAGAACTTCAAAGAAATCTTTCTTATGTGATAAAATAATTGATGAAAAGGGTTGCAATGATATGTAGGAATATACTGAGTGGTCTGGTGTTCATGTCCCAGAATAAAAGAATGGAGAAAAAGACAGGAAAAAATATTTAAAGACACAATTGCTGAAAATTCCCCACTTTTTTTTTTTTTAAAGATTTTATTTATTTATTTGAGAAAGAGAGAGATCATGATCAGGGAGCCTGATGCTGGGATCATAACCTGAGCTGAAGGCACACACTTAACCAACCTAGCCACCCAGGGGCCTGAAAATTTCCCACTTTTAATGAAATATCAATATATAGATACCAGAAATCAGTGAACTCAAATAGACCTAACATGGTGAAACAAAAACAAACAAGAGAGAAAGAAGGAAAAAGACTTTCTTCACATTAGAAGTTTATATTTTTATTCTAGTTTTGTAAAAATCACTCTTCTGTACTTGATTAATGCTTTTATCACACCTATATAATAGAAATATAATATAGATATATATATATTAGAAAGTGGTCAATAAATGTGAATTTCTTTACCCCTGACCATCAGCCATGCTATAGGACTTTACCACTGTTTCCTATATCCTTCTTGCTTAATACCACTAAATCTATTATTGGTAGTCATTAGAATTCCACTTAAGTCTCATTTTCTCCTCAACAAACATTTTAGACTAATCCCCAATTAGGAAGATCTTTATTTTATAATTACACCAGTATTATTCTCTTCATTCCTTCCTTTATGTAATCTATAGGAGTTTCAATTTCTTTCTCAAACAAATGAATAATCTGTCTCCATATAGTATTTTCCATCTAAAAAACTAAATACTCTAGTTCTCCAGTAGTATGAACTCATAATGTGAATATCCCTTGGCTGAATTTGGCATCATCTTATTGCCTGTGAGTTGTTTGGTGAATGATAATGCACTGCTAATGAGATCAGGTTAAAATTTGTTTGAGCCCTAGTCAATTGCTCTTTGCCAATAGCCATAGACTATACCAGCTCAGTAAATGATGGGAATAAGCATTTTCATTTATAAATAAAATACAGGAAAAAGACAGGATAACTTACCAAAAAAGCCTATAATATAATGGGGAAAAAATGCAAAGATATAGAGTGCAAATTCTTAGTGCATGAGTAAGATCCTTTATAGTTTCTTGTATTTTGGGTCAGTTTTGTTCATCTTTCATAAGCACTGTGTTCATTCCTTTTAAAATAACATTGATTGGAACAGGAATCATATACTTTCTTTCTTTTTTAATATGCATACATTTTATTCAGTTGAATGGTCTTACATGTTTTAGTTAAAATCTTCAGGGGACTATAAAAATGCAATGACCTTTTCAGAGTTAAAGGAAAATTTATGTAGATGTATTCCCTCACTACTTTTAGGGGGAAATATAAGCAAAATGAGTTGTTTGTATTCGTAATTTGATATTTACAAAATAATTCATTTGTCCCGTTTTTAGAGGATCTTGAGAAAAGCCCTCGGATACTCCAGTATCTGGAGGTAGAGAGGATCAAAAAGATATCTTCATGAGGAGTCAAACTGAGAAGTTCAGGGTCACTTCTCTATTGAAAATATTTAGTGACCTATGAGTAGGCTGGAGTTCAAGGATTCTAGCAGGACTATTCTAGTAAATTATATATATTTGTTAGTTTGGATCAACCACCATTTTTTCTTCATATTCTTGATAAAACTAACTTGGTACCATAGTGACATAATAACAGCATTCTGCTTCCCTGGATGTTTCCTCAGAATGAGAGTGTAGGTGAATATGTATTGTTGAATAAGGAAAAAAGAAAGCAATACTACATAACCTATTTTGGATAATAATTATTTTATTGTGATAAAACTTAAAAAATAAATTTTAATAATCTTAAGCTCACATTTAGAAAACATTCATGTAAGCATTTACATGTGCAGCTACCACCCAGATAAAAATATGGATTATTTCTACACCAGAAAGTTAAACAGTAAACCCTACAATGGTAATTGTTCTTCTGACTGCCACCACAGGTTAGTCTGTTTTTGAACTTAATATAATTGACATTATAAATTACAAATCATTTTACTAATTCTTTCCCTAGAAGTTCTGCCTATGAGTTTATCCAAGCTGCATATCAGGAATTCATTCTTCTCTATTGCTCTGTAATATTCCTATATACAAATATATCACAATATATTTAACTACTCCATTTTTTTTCATTTTTTTCATTTTTTTTTAAAGATTTTATTTATTTATTTGAGAGAGAGAGAATGAGAGACAGAGAGCACGAGAGGGAAGAGGGCAGAGGGAGAAGCAGACCCCCTGCTGAGCAGGGAGCCCGATGTGGGACTTGATCCCGGGACTCCAGGATCATGACCTGAGCCAAAGGCAGTCGCTTAACCAACTGAGCCACCCAGGCGCCCTAACTACTCCATTTTTGATGGGCAGTTTTTCCAATTGTGACTATTACAAATAAAACCATTATAGATATTTGTGAATTTTTTTTGGTGGACAGAAGTAATCATTTCTGATTTAGAGAGGGAACTGCTGATTTATTGTGTTTGCATATACTTAGCTTTAATATGGTCAATCAATATTCTAAAGCATTAATTTTACTATTTTAAACTTCCATCAGAAACAAGCGAATTCCAGTTGTTGTACATTATCACCAACACTTAGCTTTGAAATTCTTCTTAATTTTAGACTTTCTAGTGTGTGTTTCCTTTTAGATTCTAATTACATTTCTTTGAAGTTTTTTTTTTTAATTTTCTTTGTTTGTTGCTAGTATATGGAATATACAATTGATTTTTGTATATTGACTTAACAACCTTGCTAAATTCACTTATTTCTAATAATATGTAAAACTTTTTATTTTCTAGCTAAACAGTCATTACCTGCAAATAGTGAATATTTTCTTATTTTTACTATCCTCTATTTACTTCCTTATTTTCTTATCTTCTCCAATCTTATTCCACCTATTTCTCTTTCTTGTACTATTCTTCTTTCTTGAATCAGCCAGGATATTAAATAAATAAATGTAGAAATAATGAATCTTATTTTTGTTCCCCCTTTGCCGTTTTTGTTTTGTTTTGTTTGTTTTTGTGTGGAGGGCAGAGAGGTTCTTGTGTAGTTTCAAGGAGTGTGTATATGCAATTGAGGAGATTGCTAATGACTCCAGAAGAATTTCAAGGCAGCACAGCTGTGGAGCCTATTTCCATGTACTTCCTTTCTCATTGGTAATTTGCTCTTCAAATTCAAATGATTCGTATTCAATAACATTATTTAGAAAAGAGTAAAAGAAAAGACAAAGAGAAATGAAGATCATGGGCTTTGTGCATGGAAACTGGGTTAGAATCATGACATATTTAATCCATTCCTTTACCAATTCATGAGACTGGTATACAACTTTGTGGGAGTCAGCAGTCAGGATTTAGATGGATAGTTAATGGTTTTTTAATGAAATTGATTTATTAGAATTATTTTATAAACTCAAGTTTGAAATTTTACATTTGGAGTATTACAGAAGTCACAGTATAACGTAGTCACTCACATTTTCACCGCCCCCCCGAAAAGCAACACATCAAAGGTTCATTGTAAATCAAACATAAAAGAAGTACACATAAATCATCATGGAAAACTGTCCCACTCATAGTGGTTGTTTATAATTTTGAAAAATGAGATCAGATTAAATGTGTAAACAAGAGAAGAATTGTTAACAAAATTGATACCTCAAATACCAACATTTATATAAGGTAATGTACATATAATGTTTTTATTTGATTAACATCACTTCTCAAATTTTATCTTGTGGATATATCCTTATTTACATCTAGGATCTCCCCCTTTTCCAGGAGAAACTTTCATCTCCTTAAATGTCTCTCCCTTTCCAAATACAATTTTTGTAGAGAAATGAGAAGGGTCTCAATGTGGGCCATTAGAGTCCCCACATATCTTGAATGGACACTAGTGGCAGACAAAAGAGGAAGAAGGAAACCTTTTTCTTGGGAATAGATAAATTGTGTAAATAGAATCCGTAGATGAATGGACCATGGCCTTTACTGAATACTAGCTACCTAATGTTGAGTGCCTAGGGCAAGATACAAATGGAGGGCTGGCTCATTGTTCAAATCTCAAGACAGTAACAGGAGAATTTTAAACCAAACATAGGGTTCTTCTGAGCACAGAGATCTGTGCAACAACATGGCTTTCATGCCCATGAAGATGACCCTGTTTCTCCCATTTGGAGATAGACTCTTGACAGTGGGAAAGAATATAACCAAAATAGAGAAGTAAAGAGCTTTGTTGGTTCAGAGCCCCTGACTGTGGATGGCATAACTACATAGTCCTAACTTTGCAAATTAATTAAACAAATGCATTTCTTTCTCCCTAGGTAGTGTAAATTGGATATCTGTTCATGAAACCAGAATAATTTGAGTATCACTTGCTATCATTATGTTTGGGAAGAGGTTATGATAATCTAGGGAATTGCTCATTATTTAATCTTTAGTGAAATGAAGTTAATATATTCATTTTACAAATATTGTTGGATTTTTTTATGTGTCCAGCTCTGTTGATATAAAAACAAACAAAATTCTAGTCTTTCTTGGTCTGCTGGGAAGTTAGGTAATATGCACTATAAATAAGTGAGCCTGTAGCATGTTAGATGATGATAAAAACAAACAAAACCTCATCAATGATCTGACTTTTGGGGAGAGACTTAAAAGATATGGACAAGTGAACCACATAGATATCAGGGGAAGAGTGTTTTGGGAAGATAAAGCTGGCTGTCCACACATCCTGAATTAGGATTATGCCCAGTATATGCAAGGAACAATAAGGAATGTTAGTATAGGTACAGCAGGAACAGAGTGAAAGAGAGAGAGACAGAGATAGGCAGTGGGGAGGTCAGAGAGAGAGAAAAAAAATTATAGTACATGAGATGGGAATTCAAGGGAGCATTAGTATTTTGAGGAGGGAAGTTACCTATCAATTTTACAGGATCACTCTTGCTGTCATTTGAAAAAAGTGAAAGACTATCAAGATTGAGTAAGGCAGATTAGCTGAGGCACCCACTTTAATTCAGATGAAAGAGAATTACCTTGGCTTGGACTAATGTGGTAACAGTGGATGTTGTGAATAACCAGATTCTGGACAAATTTTTAAGTTAGAGAAAGCAAGGAGGCAAAGATGCCAACAAAATTTTGGCCTGCTGTAGTACAAGCTAAAATATAAATACGTAATAAGCATGATGTCAGTAATTTTATATACTTTCCTCATTTTTATTCTTCCAGTTAATTCAAGAAGTGTTTAATGAATTGGTTAAGTGACAATAATAACACAAACAATGAAGCATAAAGCAACAAGCATATTAAAGAAAATAAAAGTAGTTTGATATGACTCCATTGTTGCTGCAGTGCTTGAGATTGGACTTTTAAGGTAGACACTAGAGTGTGACAGTATTTGCATCTTATAAAAAGGAATATAGATTTTAATTAAAGAAAATATGGAAAGCATAAAGGAAAAATTTTTTTGAAGGCCGGAACTAAAATACTGAGAACTATGAAACATTAGCAAGTTACCTAAAAGTATGAACAAAATGAAACCTATAATTCCATGGAGAGTCAAGATAGCATTTAGCATTTAGCGCTACTTGGGTTAGATCCCAAATCTGCCTCTTCTAACTATGGGACTTTCAAAACATATTTTCACCTAAGCATAGTAAGTAGAATATATGTCTTAGCCAAAATTAGAATATCAAATTTAGAGTGATGGAAGATGGAGAGAATGTATTTTATTAGCATGGCAACCTATCAACTTTATTAAATCTCAGATTGATTCAGGCTTGATTTTATATCCTAGCTTCACTTTTTTTTTTTTTTACTTAGTGTAGCTTTAAACTGGTTTCGCAAAATTTTGTTTCAATTTCCTCATCTCTAAAGTGAAAACTAAAATAATACATTCTACATAGAGTTGTCTTGAAGAAATTTTGACAAAAATATACATAAAACACTTTTTGTTATCACTGACACATAAATGCCAATAAATATTATCTATTGTATCATTAATAAGATTACTATCATCAGTCACAATCTCCCAGGCTCTGTGATCTCTATTTTATAACTGTCACTACTGATTTTGAATTCAACCTTGTAGGACATGTGGCTTATCATTATTTTACAAATGAGATTGGAAAAAAGAAATAACTACAAGAGGTCTAGTAATTAGAAAGTGATGGAACCAGATTTTGAATTGATTTATAAAACAACCCCCTTTCAAAATATTTTCTGCTGTACTAGTACATATCCAAAGATTAGCTGAGGCTGTTCTAATTTTTAAAAAGTTTCAGTAACATGCCCCCCACATAAGTTTGACTTAGCTCTTCAGATTTGCTTAGTAGGTATTAATTTAGAAATACATTCACCATGTCCATAATTCACAGGGAAAAACTGAGTTAAACATTGTGTATGTAGGATAACTAATTTCTATGTTAGAGTAAATCTTGTATAGATGCCCTGTAATAAATATATTTTCCTTCAGCTACTAAGAATTGTTGGGTTTATTTTTTGTGTTAACATATATATGCAAATTATAATTATTTTCACATTCAAGCTGTGCATACTATATCACAATTAACCAATTTAACAAAGTTAGCTCTGTGACTCAGACTAATGTACTTTCTATTTATAATATAGCAGCAGGAATAATAATTTTGAAACCCTCATAAAATCAATGTTTTCAGTAACTATAAAACCAAAGTAAAATAAAAAAAGAGCTCATTAAAAAGTTCTATTTGAACAACACAATACCATATTTTTCCCAGTAAAATATCTTTTAGGACTGAGTAATGCACTCCAAATCTGAATTTTTTTATTTTGAGAATTATGATCTAACAAGCTGCTAAATGGTGGCAATAATAACATACTTCACAAAAACTACCTTATGTCTTACTAAATCTTACTACAACTTTTATTTTTAATAAAATAAATGTTTGCCAAGTTTTTAAAACCTAATGCAAAGTTTTAGTCAATTAAAAAATCATTTGGTCTCTTTGGAATACAGATACAAATTTTCCATTATTAAACAAATATATTCTGAACAACTTTGGAAATTGTAGAACATCGCATCTTCACAGCTCTCATGATTTTATGTCCATATGAAATTTTCTCACCATGTCCTATCAGTTCTTCACAATGTTTTGCTAATGTTTTCTCTATTTCATTCCCACTGCAACCACTTAATTTACTTCAAACACAGCTGTCCTCAGCCTCCCTCCTACTTCCGGTCTCTTCCCTTTTCAATCCATTCCACATCACTACCAGTGTAAGCTTTAAGAGACTTTGTCATAGAGTTTCCAGCTTAAAACTTAACACCTAAAAGAGGAAGTTGACATTTTTGAACCTAGCTTTAAGACCAAAATAGTCTTTATTCTGATCATATCCTCTTTACTTTGAATTTATTTTTAAAAATCTAAGATTAACAAAAACTAACAGTGACAGTTTTCTTAAAGATTTTATCTTCAATCCCCATGCATTTCTTATTCTTTTTCACCATTTATAAAGAAGACCTAAAATGGTTTACCACTCTCTACTCATCACCTAATGTGGTATGAGGCACAATATACATCTTCAAAAATATTTCTAGAATGGAAGAAAGAGAAGGACTAACTACTCTCATGAAGAAACTTGTTCTTTCATTGACGAAATCTCACAGTGCTGAATGCCCCTGACAAGAAACTCCTATCCTTTTCCAAAGCAATAATTACAGGCTCTCCACCAGTATAACTACTTTGGGAACCTCTGCTGTAATCTATGCCTTCCATTCCTTCCACATAAATTGTAAGAAAACTCTCAGAACTCCCAAGGCATCTCTTTCATCCAACTGTAATCCTCATATATATTTTTTTTACATTTACTTTTCTCATACCACCCTTTAGACTTTCTCACTTTACCCTCCAGAACTAAAGCTTCAGTCTTCAACAAGTCTTTATAGTCTCAAATTCTGTGAATGCTGAATTCTCTTTCTTACTAGAAGTTGAACCTGGCTCTACTGTAAGCATTCCTTGTAGACTTTTAAGTAAGGCCATTATTTTTCTGCCATAATATGCACACCACAGCATGGAGACGGTCAAAATAAGCTCTATGTATTTATTGCTGTTTCCATTCTATTTTTCATTTCTCCTCCCAGCTTTTGATCCCATATTATCAGATTATATTTCCCAATATACCTTTTACAATCATGTACTCTCTGTGACACACTCTCATCCTTTGAACCTTGAAGATCTAAGCTTTTGTCATTGAATTTTGTGATTTAATACCCATGAAGATGATCCTTCTAGAACCCAACTTCTCATTTCCATTAC
The DNA here is from genome assembly GCF_011800145.1 of Mirounga leonina. Taxonomy (NCBI): domain Eukaryota; kingdom Metazoa; phylum Chordata; class Mammalia; order Carnivora; family Phocidae; genus Mirounga; species Mirounga leonina. The sequence continues at coordinate 55,864,785 of NW_023270415.1, forward strand.
CTCCTCTTATTCCATGGTTTTATCTTCCACCTTATATGAGGCCCTTTGCTTGTTGTCAGATACTCAAATCTATCATCACCCTGAAGTTCAATGCCTCCACAATGTTAGTTTCAAACTTCCCACTCTCTGACCACCGTCAACACTCTTACCATCCAGACTTCAGTAAATACTGGACTTCACTGAAAATTCAATATATTTACCTAACATATTTTACCTGAGCTTCAACCCTGATATTTCCATATTTCCTTTTCAGGGAAGTAAAGAAAGTACATATCTACATGTTCATGATTTGATGTGATAAAAAACCAAAGCAACACAAAACCAGTAAAATTCAGGTCCAGGGTGCAGTCAACATCATATTAGTTCTCTTTCTCCTCCCTCTATTCTCATCTATAATTATGTCAATATACATATGTACATATATACGATATACATATATATCAATACGTAAGTATATATTTCATATATGTATGCATACATATATAATTTTAGAACAAAACTACACACATACGAACATATCACAAATAGTGTAAAGATACTCTCAACACATAAAGCTAATGAAAGGTTATCACTCTGAGCATGTAAATAATTTATATATGATAAAAACAAATAATAAAAGACATCACAATACTTTTTTACTTGCAAGTACCATACTAAAGTGATCAAGAGCGTAGGTTCAGGGATTAGACCTCAGATTTGATTGTAAATCTGTTATATGATAATGATGTAACTTAGAAAAGCGGCTTACACTTTCTTATCTTTGTTTTTAAGCTTTCTTACCCTCACATTTTTTTTAAAGATTTTTATTTATTTGAGAGAGAGAGAGAGAGAAAGAGCATGAGCAGAAAGGGAGGGGCCGAGGGAGAGGGAAAAACAGACTCCTTGCTGAGCAGGGAGCCTGATGCCAGGATCTATCCCACGACCCTGGTATCATGATCTGGGCCAAAAGCAGACACTTAACTGACTGAGCCACCTGAGGCCCCCTCAAATTCCTTTTTATTTAAAATTTTTTTGAGTATAATTGACACACAATGTTATGTTAACTTCAAGTAGATAACATAGTGATTCAAATTCTGTATATGTTATTCAGTGCTCACCACCAGTTTAGCTAGCATCTGTCACCATACAACACTATTACAGTATCATTAACAGTATTTCTTATGCTGTACATTTATTCCCAATACTTATTCATTCCATAGCTGGAAGTCTATATCTCCCATTCCCGCATCCATTTAGCCCATCCTTCCACCCCCCTTCCCTTTGGCAGCCATCACCACCTTGTTCTCTGTATTCATAGGTCTGATTCTGCTTGTTTATTGATTTGTTTTATTTTTTTAGATTCCACATTTGAGGGCACCTGGGTGGCTCAGTCATTAAGTGAATGCTTTTGGCTCAGTTCATGATCCCAGGGTCCTGGGATCAAGCCCCACATTGGGCTCCCTGCTCAGCGGGCCTGCTTCTTCCTCTCCCACTCCCCCTGCTTGTGTTCCTGCTCTCGCTATCTCTCTCTCTGTCAAATAAATAAATAAAAATTTTTAAAGAAAGTATTAGATTCCACATTTGAGTGAAATCATATGGTACTTGTCTTTCTCATTCTGACTTATTTCACTTAGCATAATACTCCATCCATGTTGTTGCAATGGCAAGATCTCATCCTTTCTTATGGCTGCATAATATTCCAATATATGTATATCACATCTTTCTTATCCATTCGTCAGTTAGTGGACACTTAGGTTGCTTCCATATCTTGACTATTGTAAATAGTGTAGCAATAAATAGAGGTACATATATCTTTTTGAATTAGTATTTTCATTTTCTTTGGGTAAATACCCAGTAGTGGAATTATAGGATCATATGATAATTCTGTTTTTAATTGTTTGAAGAACACTCATACTGTTTTCCATAGTAGCTATACTAATTTACATTCCCATCAACAGTGCACGAGGTTTCCTTTTTCTCCACATCCACACTAACACTTGTTTCTTGTCTTTTTTTTAGCCATTCCTCAGGTGCGTGCTATTTCACTGTGGTTTTGATTTGCATTTCCCTGATGAATGGTGATTCTGAGCATCACTTCAATTTTCTGTTGGCCATCTGTATGTTGTATTTGGAGAAATATCTATTTAGATCTTTTGCCCATTTTTAATTGGATTGTTTGTGTTTTGGTGGGTGTTGAGTTGTGTAAGTTCTTTACATATTGTGGATATTAACCTCTTATCAGATACATCATTTACAAATATCTTCTCCCAATCAGTGGGTTGTGTTTTTTTGTTGTTGATGGTTTCCTTTGCTGTGCAAAAGCTTTTTGTTTTGATGGAGTCCCAATAATTCATTTTTGCTTTTGTTTCTCTCGCCTTAGGAGATATATCTAGAAAAATGTCACTTTGGCCAACATCAGAAAAATTACTCCTTTGTTCTCTTACCCTCAAATTTCCTTTTTTTCTTTCTTTTAAAGATTTTATTTATTTATCTGAGAGAGAGAAAGCAAGAGAGCAGCAGAGGAGAAGCAGTTTCCTTGCTGAGCAGGGCGCCAACACAGGGATCAATCCTAGGACCCCTGGATCATGACCTGAGCTGAAGGCAGATGGTTAACCAACTGAGCCACCCAGGCACTCCTCAAATTTCTTATGATCACAAATATACCTAGCTTCATGGGCTATTTTAAGGCATTGTATAAAATTTATAGTTCTAGGTACAGAGTAACCACTCATTAAACATTGCTTCTACCATTGATAAAATAAAAAGTAACTTTGTATTGGCATCATACTGAAATAATTGTTCTATTTTTTATATTATATTTTTGAATTTATTTCATATTCATTAATGATTAGCATTAACTTATGATATTTATTAAATTTTATTTATCCATTATCCTGTTGATGGGCCTTAAGGTAGATTGTAACCATTTCCTACGACAAGTATTGGCATACATATCTCCTGATACATGTGTATGAAAGATTATCAGGTGTTTATGCTTTGCAGTAAAGTTGATGAGAAGTATATTTTGCATTCATTCACATTTATTGATATTGATAAAATAGTCTCCAGAGGTTGTTTGTACCAACCTGTTCCACCAGCAGTTGTAAATATCTCCCTTGATCTACACATTCACCAGCATTTCATATTGTCACATTTTAAAATGATTGACAATCATATATACATATAAACTGTTACATTTTGCCTTTAATTTCTAATTCTTGCCTCTCATGATTTTAAGCTTTTTATAAAATATATTTAATATCAATTTGTTTATCTTCCTTCAATTGCTTATTTATAACTTTTGCTTAATTTTCTATCATCTTCTTTGTTATTTACACTGAAGCCAGTCAAGAAGAGGGCTCAGATGAATCTGGCTAAGTTGTACTAAGGACAGATTTTTTAAAACAGTGGACCCTTGATTCTAATTGTGTCCTCTTAGAAGTTTCATCTAGTTTTTTCATCCACTCTGTCTTCTTCTGGGGGCAAAGTGACCCCACAGTTTGAGTTAATACTTACAGGTTTCCCTTGTGTTCCTTATTTTGGGGTCCATAATCTTTCATTGCCTTGTAAGCTCTTCACCTTCAAATATTTGTTATTTTTTACTGTGTTACCTTTGTGATAGTTCTCAGAAAAACAGAGCTCACTTTTTCAGGGCTAAGGAAATAATGGGAGTAGAAATAGAGGGTAAGGTGGAGCCAAGAACAAATAAGAGAATAACCTAGGAAACCCCATTCAGGAAAAAAAAAATGGATATAGCCAAAGAATACTTCTTAATCCTTGGCAGAGGACATAAAAACTGCCCAGCAAGATCCCACAATTAACGTGGACAATGACTGTGGCATGGCATCCATGTTATTCTTTCTGAATAGGGGTAAAAGGTGTGAGGTGTCACTTAGATTTTGATCTTCCACCACTGGATATTGGCATTGAGGGTATATAATTTGCTCTTTTAGTTCAAATTCATTACATTAGAAGTATCCATATACGGATGTAATGTAGAGAAAACTCTATCTATATGCCTTAGATATTCTGGACTTGGAATCTGATGCCAAGATTTATGGTACTTTGGATTATCTCTCTCAGTGAGGGGGTAAGGATATTTGTGTGTGTGCGTGTATGTGTGTGTGTAAAGAATAACCAAATATTTAGTGATCAGAAGAGAGGATTGTAATAGTAATTAGAACTTTGTAAAAGTATTCCCATTTTTTTCTCTTCTTCTAGGCTCATGGTGGGGTTATATATTTGCATTCTTTGAAGTTTGTGCCCTGAGACTTATTTTACCAATGAATATGAGAGGAAAATTTTAGAGACCATGAATATTAGCAGAAATGACAGATTAAAGACCTCTATAAAACAAGGAAAATACCCCCCAAAATCAGAATCAACTTTTTCCCAACTCTGGAAACTAAGCAAAAGCTTGCAGCAATCTAGGGATAGTTGGATATTGGTAAGCAGTGTGAGCTTTTTGGTGCTTTAACTTGCACTAGCCCCATCCTCCCTACTCCAGTTTATAGTACTTCTGAAAACTAATAATCACACTAAAAAAACAACAGCTTGGCACCTACCAGAGTGGGACAAAATAAGAGAAGAGCCCCTTCAAACCACATTTCCAACAAATAAGCATGATTTAAATTGTCTGTTATTTCCCTGGAAGGTCACACTTGCAAGCCCATCTGTATTTGACCTAATTCAGCCAGTGCAAAATGTCTTTTCTTCAGAGATGTTTATTGAAATCAATAACAGGAGTGTATTTATCTCTGTGACTGCCTGAACAGTGCATAACAGTTGGGGTAATGAAAAGATTAAATGAAAAGCTTAAAAAGAAAAGATGAAGAATGTGATGTCCATAGGACTTTTTAAAGCTCTGACATATTCCTGGGATCCAAAAAGCCACACACGTATAGCATTGTGTGCATGACAAAGGCTATATACAGGTTCAGGAAAGACCTGAGGAGGGCCAAATATCTCACATCTAGCTGATCTTGAGCCTCTGTGCAAACAGGAACAGAAAGCTAAAGTAGAGTTTTCAAGTGAGTGTTGAGTATGTTCCCCAATATGTACACAGAGACTCTCAGCAAAGACTGGGAAGCTTAACGGTCTGGGTTGAATAAGGAGATATTTTTACAGTCATTAGCCACTATTAAGCTAAGAAATCAGAAGCTGCATTGGTCACACATGACAAAGAATATAGTCTTTAAAGAATTAGATCAGGAGAGCCACTAAACAGCAACAACAATGAACGCTGGAGAGAGGATGAATCCTATTTCAAAGTAGCCACATATACCATTAAAAGTATCTAGTTTTGTTTTTTTTTTAAAGATTTTATTCATTTATTCATGAGAGACAGAGACAGAGAGAGAGAGAAGCAGAGGGAGAAGCAGGCTCCCAAGGAGCAGGAGCCCGATGTGGGACCCGATCCCAGAACCCTGGGACCATGACCTGAGCCGAAGGCAGAAGCTCAACCATCTGAGCCACCCAGGCGCCCAAAAGTATCTAGTTTTCAACAAGAAATTAGAAGGCATAAAAAAGGAAAATCATGCAGATTTCTTAACTGTTTAATCTTACTAAATGTTTAAAGAATAATAATAGTCCTTCACACCTCTTCCAAAAAGTGGAACAGGGGGAAATCACTTCACGATTATTTTGATGAGACCATTATTACCATATATCAAAACCAAAAGCAGTGGAAATGGAGCGTGCATGATCTTCCCCAGCCCCCTGCCCCCTGTCACCATTATTATTTTTGTTCTATACATTAGATACCTGGAGGGAAATAGAAGAAAATGCCTCTTCTCAAACTAACCTGAAGTAGATCTGTATTGAGAGATAGAAATAAAACTCTCCTATTAGCAGACACTAAGATTTTAATGTTGCTTCAGGAAAGCATACCTTGATTATCTTGACTGAGATTATCCAACTCCTTCTTTAGTCTCATTATTTTGCCATTAATGATTAGTCTAATATCTCATTTTTAAGAATTGTTTTAAACTTATTTCCAGAATTTTTTCCTATGTCCTATTGAGGATGCTATCATTTCTTGAAATTTTCTTCTGGATCCCATTGTAGATATTGATAAGAGGTGTTTTCTCCCTTTGGAATGTGTAAATGTGATTTTCTTTTCCCATATAACCATTATTTTGCTAGAGATGTACAGAATTTTCTGTTCTAAAACAACATGAAAATTCATTAACAAACATGCCATCATAGTTATCTTTGAAGCAAAACAAACTAACCTAAAACTCAAGCACATGAATCAACAATTATTTATAATATGATATAGCAATTGAGGCATAACAAATGTTCCCAAAATGTGGTGACTTATAACCATAAGTTATAAATATGTGAGTCAGCGATTTAGGCTGTTCTGGTTGAGTGGTACTTCTGGCCTCATCTGGGCTTCCCATGAGACTGAAATTGGTTTCATACCAGATAGTGGAAGTGATGATCTTGGTTGGGTTTCTTACACCTCTAGGGCCTCAGCTGGAAAGAATATATTAACTATATTCACAACCGCATGGTTTCTTGTTCTCCAGCAGGGTACCTTTTGCTTGTCACATAATGTGGGAGGATTCCAAGAGAATGAAAAGAAGTGGGTTAAGCTAACTAACAACTGGCACAAGTTAATACTACCACATACTATTGCTCAAAGCAAGGGTTTAAGGAGTGGGAAATGAAAGGAGTTGCAAACACATAACACATAACAAATATGTCATAGGAAATGGAATAATTAATTTTTCTAAATAATATTCCAGGGGCACTTGGGTGGCTCAGTCGTTGGGCATCTGCCTTCAGCTGAGGTCATGATCCCAGGGTCCTGGGATTGAGCCCCGCATCGGGCTCTCTGCCCAGCGGGAAGCCTACTTCTCCCTCTCCCACTCTCCCTGCTTATGTTCCCTCTCTTACTGTGTCTCTCTCTGTCAAATAAATAAATAAAATCTTTAAAAATAAATAAATAAATAAATAAATAAATAAATAAATAAATAATATCCCAAATTTATCATGATAACTTATGTACTTTTGAGTTGACTGGTTGTCAGCTGATGTAGGGTGAGCTTAGATGATTTTGGTTCTTCTTACTCATGCATATGAGAGTCGGCTAAGAGCTCTTTTCTATTTCTCATCCTCCTTTTGAGACCAGTGAACTATTTCAAGGATATCCTTTCTCTCTCTTTCTTTCTTTCATTTGTTGTTTTGTATGTCATATTTTTTTTTAATTAAAATATTTTATAGCAGTTTTCAGTTCAAAACAAAATTGAGGGGAAGGTACAGAAATTTCCTATATAACCCCTGCCACCACACATACATAGGCTTTCCCGTTATCAACATCCCCCACCAGAGTGATACATTTGATACAACTGATAAACCTACATGGACATATCATAATCACCCAAAGTTTGCATTGCATTTCACTTTTGGTGTGTAACATTTTATGGACTTAGAAAAATTTATAATAGCATCTATCTGTCATTATGGTACCATACAGAGTATTTTAAGTCCTCTCAAAATCCTCTGTGTTCTGCCTATTCATCCCTCCCCCGCTCAGACATATCTTTTTTATGGTGATGCCAAAAGCACAAGTGAAGATGTGCAAAATATCTAGAGGGCCTTGGTAGTTGAGAAGAACTTGAGACACTGTCTTTGACAGTGATCCCTATGCATTAGCAACTTACATCTTTCCATATTCCCCTGGCCTTAGACTTATGAATCAATATACAGCTTGAGACTTGTTGGCTCACTCTCTTCCACTCCCAACACTAAAGCTGTGCTAAAGATAGCGGGATGGTATCTGATAGCCAGATACCTATTCTATCCCCAGTTCCATTTCACAAAGATGTAGAAAACAGGACTTAAACAAGTAAATTACATGTGAATTTATCAACTGGCATAAAGCCCTGATTCCTAATTAGATGCCCAGAGGAAGTTTATGCAACATGACTTTTTTAATATAAAATGAATACTTTTGCCAATCAGGAAAAAAAAAAAGATTACTTTAGAAATGAAATTATTGGGGGTTCAGGAAAAGATGGCAGAGGAGTAGGGGACCCTATTCCAACCAGTCCCCAGAATTGAGCTGGATAGCTACCAGACCACTCTGAACACCCACAAATTCAACCTGAAATGTAAGAAGATAGATCTGGATCTCTACAAACAGAATATCACAGGCGGTTATTTTTGAGGTATGGATCGGGGAGCCATGATTCTGCAGGCAGATTTTGGAAGATACACAGAAGGGGGAGGGAGCTTCCATAAGCGCTGGCACCGGAAAGGTGAAACAACACAGGAGCACAAACCTCCTGTGCTGGGGACCGGGCATAGACTCGCAGACTGGTAGCGGTGGGGAAAGGACTTTAGGCAGCCCCCCGGACTGAAACCTGGAGCTGCAGGGCCATGCATGTGAACTGGGGGCCGCTGGCAGTTTTAGAAGCACAAAGGGCAGAGACATGCCCCGACCTAGAGGTGAGGACTGGGAGTGCTCTGAGCAGCACACAACCCAGGATGCTGCAGTTTATAGCAGCTGAGACAGACACAGAGATAGTGTGGCCTGGAGAGCTCACTGAAGAACAGACTGCTATCTCTCTGCTCTGAGGCAGAGGGTTGGAAATGATATCTTCTGCTCTGACTCTCGGAAGAGACACGGAAAGCCACCAGGGAAAGCCGCCAGAGAACAAAAGCCCCAAAAAACCAGTTGCCACTGAGCCCATCCCCCGCCACAGGGGGCAGGGCAACTCTGCCTGAGTAACAGTGCAACAGGCCCCTACCCCAGAAGACAGGCTGGGAGAACAAGAGGCCTGCAACCCTAAGGTCCCTATAAAATAGGTGCATCTTGCTTGGGTTGTGGTCAAAAATTTGGACTCTGTACATTATCTCAACCACCCCTCAACAGAATGACTAGGAGGAGGAACCCCCAAAATAGGAAAGACTCAGAGACTGTGAATCTGCCACAGATTTACAAATAGATACAGATATAACCAAGATGTTGGAAATGGACTTCAGGATAGCAGTTGTGAAGACAATAGCTAGAATGGAGAAATCAATTAATGGCAACATAGAGTCTCTAAGGGCAGAAATGAAAACTGAACTGGTAGAACTTAAAAATGCTATCAATGAGATCCAATCTAATCTAGATAATCTAACAGGGTAAACAAGGCAGAAGAACGAATTAGTGATCTAGAAGACCAATTAATAACAATAAGGAGAAAGAGGTGGCCAGGGAAAAACACCTCAAAATCCATGAAAATAGAATCAGAGAAATAAGGGACACCATGAAACGTTCCAATGTCAGAATTATTAGGATCCCTGAGGGGGTAGAGAGAGAGAGGACTAGAAGATATATTTGAGCAAATCGTAGCTGAGAACTTCCCTAATCTGGGGAATGAAACAAACATTCATCTCCTAGAGGCAGAGAGGACCTCTCTCAAGATCAAGGAAAACAGGCCAACGCCCCGGCATGTAATAGTAAAACTTGCAAATCTTAGAACCAAGGAAACCATCTTAAGGGCAGTTGGGGGAAGAGATTCCTTATGTACAGAGGGGGGACCATCAGAAAAACATCAGACCTATCCACAGAAAGGGCTGGCAAAAAATATTCAGGGTACTAAATGAGAAGAACATGCAGCCAAGAACACTTTATCTGGCAAGGCTGTCATTTAGATGGAGAGATGCAGAGCTTCCAAAACTGGCAGAAACTGAGAATACATGACCACTAAGCCGGCCCTGCAAGAAATATTAAGGGGGGTTCTATAAAAGGAGAAAGACCCCAAGAGTGATATAGAACAGAAATTTAAAGAGACAGTCTATAAAAACAATGTCTTCACAGGCAACATGATGACAATAAATTCATATCTTCTAATAATCACTCTCAACATGAACAGCCTAACTGCTTCCATAAAATGGAACAGTGTTGCAGATTGGATAAAAAGACAGAACCCATCCATATGCTATCTACAAGAGACTCATTTTGACCTAAAGATACATCCAGACTGAAAGTGAAGGGATGGACATCCATCTTCCATGCCAGTGGACCTCAAAAGAAAGCTGGGGTAGCAATTCTTATATCAGACAAATTACACTTTAAACTAAAGACTGTAGAGAAACAGAAGGACACTATATCATTCTTAAAGTGTCTATCCAACAAGAAGATCTAACAATTGTAAATATCTATTCCCCCAACATGGGAGCAGCCATCTACATAAGCCAACTGTTAACCAAAATAAAGAGTCATATTGATAACAATACATAATTGTAGGAGACCTTAATACTCCACTCTCAGCAATAGACAGATCATCTAAGCAGAAAATCAACAAAGAAACAAGGGCTTTGAATGACACACTGGACCACATCAACCTCATGGATATATACAGAGCATTCCACCCTAAAACAACAGAATACTCATTCTTCTCAGGCACACACAGAACTTTCTCCAAAATAGACCACATACTGGGTCACAAATCAGGTCTCAACCAATACCAAAAGGATCATCCACCATGACCAAGTGGGATTTATCCCTGGGATGCAAGGGTGGTTCAACATTCACAAATCAATCAGTGTGATAGAACACATTAATAAGAAGAGAGAGAAGAAGCATATGGTCCTCTCAAATGATGCAGAAAAACATTTGACAAAATACAGCATCCTTTCCTGATTAAAACTCTTCAGAGTATAGGGATAGAGGGAACATTCCTCAAGTTCATAAAATCTATCTATGGAAACCCACAGTGAATATGATCCTCACTGTGGAAAAGATGAGAGCCTTTCCCTTAAGATCAGGAACATGTCAAGGATGCCCACTGTTGCCACTATTGTTCAACATAGTACTAGAAGTCTTGGCAACAGCAATCAGACAACAAAATGAAATAAAGGGTATTCAAATTGGCAAAGAAGAAGTCAAACTCTCTCTCTTTGCACATGACATGATACTTTATGTGGAAAACCCAAAAGACTCCACCCCCAAATTACTAGAACTCATACAGCAATTCAGTAATGTGGCAGGATACAAAATCAACGGACAGAAATCAGTTGCTTTCTTATACACTAACAATGCAACTGTAGAAAGAGAAATTAGAGAAATGATTCAATTTACAATATGTCAAACACTATAAGATACCTCAGAATAAACCTAACCAAAGAGGTAAAGGATCTATACGAACTACAGAACACTCATGAAAGAAATTGAAAAAGACACAAAAAGATGGAAAAACATTCCATGCTCATAGATCAGAGGAATAAAATTGTTAAAATGTCTATGCTACCCAGATCAATCTATACCTTCAATGCCATCCCAATCAAAGTTCCAATGAGATTTTTCAAACTGCTGGAACAAACAATCCTAAAATTTGTATGGAATCAGGAAAGACCCCGAAACACCAAGGAAATGCTGAAAAAGAAAAACAAAGCTGGGGGCATCATGTTGTCAGATTTCAAGCTAAATTACAAAGCAGTGATCATGGTACTGGCACAAAAACGGACATATAGACCAATAGAACAGAATAGAGAGCCCAGATATGCACCCTCAAGTCTATGGTCAGATAATCTTTGACAAAGCAGGAAAAAATATGCAATGGAAAAAAGACAATCTCTTCAATAAAAGGTGCTGGAAAATTGGACAGCTATATACAGAAGAATGAAACTTGACCATTCTCTAACACCATACACAAAGATAAGGTCTAAATGGATCAAAGACCTCAATGTGAGACAGGAATCCATCAAAATCCTAGAGGAAAACATAGGCAGTAACCTCTTTGACATCGTCCACAGCTACTTCTTTCAAGATACATCTCCAAAGGCTAGTGAAACAAAAGCAAAAATGAACTTTTCGGACTTCATCAAGATAAAAAGCTTCTGCACAGCAAAGGAAACAGTCAACAAAACAAAGAGGCAACCCACAGAATAAAAGAAGATATTTGCAAATGACACTACAGACAAAGCACTGATTTTCAAGATCTATAAAGAACTTCTCAAACTCAACACCCAAAAAACAGATAATAAAGTCAAAAAATGGGCAGAAGACATGAACAGACACTTCTCAAAAGAAGACATACAAATGGCTAACAGACACATGAAAAAATGTTCAACAGCATTAGCCATCAGGGAAATTCAAATCAAAACCACACTGAGATACCACCTTACATCAGTTAGAATGGCAAAAATGGAAAGGCAAGAAACAACAAATGTTGGAGAGGGTGTGGAGAAAGGGGAACCCTCTTACACTATTGGTGGGAATGCAAGCTGGTACAGCCACTTTGGAAAACAGTGTGGAGGTGCCTCAAAAAATTAAAAATAGAGCTACCCTATGACCCAGGAATTGCACTAGTGGGTATTTACCCCAAAGACACAGATGTAGGGAAAAGAAGGGCCATATGCACCCCAATGTTCAGAGCAGCAATGTCCACAATAGCCAAACTGGAAAGAGTTGAGATGCCCTTCAACAGATGAATGGATTAAGAAGATGTGGTCCATATATACAATGGAATATTACTCAGCCATCAGAAAGTATGAATACCCAACTTTTACATGAACATGGATGGGACTGGAGGAGATTATGCTAGGTGAAATAAGTCAAGCAGAGAAAGTCAATTATTATATGGTTTCACTTATTTGTGGAACATAAAGAATGGCATGGAGGACATTAGGCAAAGGAAGGGAAAAATGAAAGGGGGGAATCGGAGGGGGAGAGGAACTATGACAGACTATGGACTCTGAGAAACAAACTGAGGGTTTTAGAGGGGAGGGGGTGGGGGATGGGTTAACCCAGTGATGGGTATTAAGGAGGGCACGTACTGAGTGGAGCACTGGGTGTTATACGAAAACAATGATTTCTGGATCACTACGTCAAAAACTAATGATGTATGGTGACTAACATAACATAATGAAATTAAATTTAAAAAAAGGAAATGAAATTATTGATGCTTTTGTTTAAGATATCTGATTATGGATTGATAATATAGTTTATGACAAGTTTTATAAACTTGGTCTTAGATTTTTCAGATAGAAAACATATTTTAGTCTGTTTACATTGATCATATTTGACAGCATTGAAATTTCCTTGTACCCTGCTTTGTCAGAGATGTAGAAAATATTTTGAAATATTTGGGAAATTTAATTTAATTTTTAAAAATTTCATTACCAAGTGGTTTAGGTATATAAAATAATATTTTTGTTTATATAGATCTCTGTATGGTCAGTTAGGCTGCAGATGCACAGATATACTTGATATACTTTATTTTATCCACCATGGACCACTCAGTCTTATTTCTAAATAGATAGAATTAATCCTATTCAATTTGTTACTCTCTTTTCAAGACAGATAATTATTTTTGTATCCCTGACCTCTTCTTTTAGACTCTTCCCTTTCAAGAAAGTGATTATATCAGCTAAGATAATAACTAAAGGATAGATATATATATATTATATATCTATCCTTTATATATATATATGTCCTATATTATATATATATATATCCTTTATATATATATATATATATCTCCTATATTTTATATATATATATAATCTCCATGCTTTTGTTTGTCTATTTGTTTCTTCTGTAGTGTGTTTTTAGGGATGAGTGGGATAAAGAATATTAGAATCAGCAATATTATGTTGAGGGATTATAGCCACAGGCCTAAAATGTGGTTGAGGCCAAGTAATTATAAGGCATTTTATTTTATTCTGCGTTAATTTGTCTCTCAACGTTGCAAAAATGATGTAGTAGATAATATAGTAGTCAACAAGGCAAGAACCCTACATCCTTCTAAAAACATAGCAATTGACATGATGTGTCAACTTACACAAACAAATTAACATTTCTCTATCCAAGTTTCTTCATCTGTGAAATGGGGACTAAAACATATGTCACCAAGGTCACCAAAGAGTTTCACAGATTAATGACATAATATTCTCAGGATCTCTTGAGATTTGAGATTCTTAGGAGGAAAAAGAAACCTAAAGCAGCAAAAAAAGAAAAAATTAAGGGCATACTTTCCTAGCAAAAAATTTTTTTAAAATATAACAAGAGATTTTGTTAAATGTTTTAAATATTTTAAATTACATATTGTATATACACATATGTACTATTTACAAATGTTTATTCATTTATTTCAAACTAAACAGCACAAAAATGAAAACTTGAATATAAACATAAAATATATACCAGTAAAAACACCAAGTTTGACCCAACAAAATTTTGGAAAGTTTTGACAATGCAAGACTAATTTTAAAAGTAGGTGGTAGACTCACTGAGATATTTCATCTTAAATGCCTAGTGTCCAGCACATAGTACAAAACCAATAAATGTCAGTTAATACTACTTTTATCACTGTTTTTATAAAAATTTAGCCACCCTATATCAGATTGGATAAAAAACAACACCCATCGTTATGCTGTCTGCAAGAGACTCATTTTAGACCCCAAAACACCTCCAGATTTAATGTGAGGGGGGAGAACTATTTGCCATGTTAATGGACATCAAAAGAAACCTTGGGTGGCAATCCTTATATAAGACAAATAAGATTTTAAACCAAAGACTATAATAAGAGATGAGGAAACACTCTGTACCATACTTAATGGGTCTATGCAACAAGAAGATCTAACAATTGTAAATATTTTTTCCCTTAACATGGGAGCAGCCAATTATATAAACCAATTAAAAACAAAATCAAAGAAACACATCGACAATAATTCAATAATAGTACAGCACTTTAACACCCCCCTCACTGCAATGGACAGACCATCTAAACAAAGATCAACAATGAAATAAGGGCTTTAAATGACACACTGGACCAGATGGACTTCACAGATATATTCAGAGCATTCCATCCCAAAGCAACAGAATACACATTCTTCTCCAGTGCACATGGAACATTCTCCAGAATAGATCACACTCTGGGTCACAAATCAGGTCTCAACTGGTACCAAAAAATTGGGATCATTCCCTGCATATTTTCAGACCACAGTGCTTTGAAACTCAAACTCAATCACAAGAGGAAAGTTGGAAAGAGCTCAAATACATGGAGCCTAAAATGCATTCTACTAAAGAATGAATGGGTCAACCAGGAAATTAAAGAGGAATTAAAAATATTCATGGAAACAAATGAAAATGAAAACACAACTGTTCAAAACCTTTGGGATGCAGCAAAAGTAGTCCTAAGAGGAAAGGATATAGCAATACAAGCCTTTCTCAAGAGACAAGAAAGGTCTCAAATACACAACCTAACCCTACACCTAAAGGAGCTGGAGAAAGAACAGCAAATAAAGCCTAAACCCAGCAGGAGAAGAGAAATAATAAAGATCAGAGCAGAAATCAATGAAATAGAAACCAAAAGAACAGTAGAACAGATCAACAAAACTAGGAGCTGGTTCTTTGAAAGAATTAATAAGATTGATAAACCTCTGGCTAGAATTATTGAAAAGAAAAGAGAAAGGATCCAAATAAATTAAAATAATGAATGAAAGAGGAGAGATCACAACCAACACCAAAGAAATAAAAACAATTATAAGAACATATTATGAGCAACCATATGCCAACAAATTAGACAATCTGGAAGAAATGGGCGCATCCCTAGTAATGTATAAACTACCAAAACTGAACAAGGAAGAAATAGAAAACCTGAACAGACCCATAACCAGCAAGGAAATTGAAGCTATAATAAAAAATCTTTCAACAAACAAGAGCCCAGGCCCAGATGGCTTCCCAGGATAATTCTAGCAAACACTTCAAGAAGAATTAATACTTATTCTTCTCAAATTGTTCCAACAAATAGAAACAGAAGGAAAACTTCCAAACTCATGCAATGAGGCCAGCGTTACCTTGATCCCAAAACCAGACAAAGACTCCATCAAAAAGGAGAATTACAGAACAATATCCCTGATAAACATGGATACCAAAATTCTCACCAAAATACTAACCAATGGGATCCAACAGTACATTAAAAGGATTTTCACCACGACCAAGTGGGATTTATTCCTGGGCTGCAAGATTGGTTTAACATCTGCAAATCAATCAATGTGATACACTACATTAATAAAAGAAAGAACAACCATTTAATCCTCTTGATAGATACAGAAAAAGCATATGACAGAGTACAGCATCCTTTCTTGATTAAAACTCTTCATAGTGTAGGGATAGAGGGCACATACCTCAGTATCATAAAGAGCCATCTATGAAAAACCCACAACGAATTTCATTCTCAATGGGGAAAAACTGAGAGCTTCTCCCCTAAGGTCAGGAACACAACAGGGATGTCCACTATCACCACTGCTATTCAACATCATACTAGAAGTCCTAGCCTCAGCAATCAGACAACAAAAAGAAATAAAAGGCATCCAAACCGGCAAAGAAGTCAAACTCTCATTCTCTGCAGATGATATGATACTTTATGTAGAAAACCCAAAAGACTACACCCCAAAACTGCTAGAACTCATACAGAAATTCAGTATGTGGCAGGATATAAAATCAATGCACAAAAATCAGTTGCATTTCTATACACCAAGACAGAAAGAAGAGAAATTAAGAGGCGATGCCATTTACAGTTGCACCGAAAACCATAAGATACCTAGGAATAAATCTAACCAAAGAGGCAAAGAATCTGTACTCAGAAAACTATAAAATACTCATGAAGAAAATTGAAGAAGACACAAAGAAATGGAAAAACGTTCCATGCTCATGGATTGGAAGAACAAATATTGTGAAGATGTCAATGCTACCTAGAGCAATCTACACATTTAATGCAATCCCTATCAAAATACCATCAACTTTTTTCAAAGAAATGAAACAAATAATCCTAAAATTTGTATGGAACCAGAAAACACCCTGAATAGCCAGAGGAATGTTGAAAAAGAAAAGGAAAGCCAGTGGCATCACAATTCTAGACTTCAAGCGCTATTACAAAGCTCTATTACAAATGGTACTGGCACAAAAACTGACACATAGATCAATGGAACAGAATAGAAAGCCCAGAAATGGATCCTCACTGCATGGTCAACTAATCTTCAACAAAGCAGGAAAGAATGTCCAATGGAAAAAAAGACAGTCTCTTCAACAAATGGTGTTTGGAAAATTGGACAGCCACATGCAGAAGAATGAAACTGGACCGTTTCCTTACACCACACACAAAAATAGACTCAAAATGGATGCAAGACCTAAATGTGAGACAGGAATCCATCAAAATCCTTGAGGAGAACACAGGCAGCAAACTCTTCGACCTCAGCTGCTGCAACTTCTTCCTACACACATCGCCAAAGGCAAGGGAAGCAAAGGCAAAAATTAACTGTTGGGACTTTGTCTAGATAAAAAGCTTTTGCATAGCAAAGGAAACAGTCAACAAAACCAAAAGATAACCGACAGAATGGGAGAAGATATTTGCAAATGACATATCAGATAAAGGGCTAGTATCCAAAATCTATAAAGAACTTATCAACCAAAATCTATAAAGAACTTATCAAACTCAACACCCAAAGAACAAAGAATCCAATCAAGAAATGGGCAGAAGACATGAACAGACATTTCTGCAAAGTAGACATCCAAATGGCCAACAGACACATGAAAAAGTGTTCAACATCACTGGGCATCAGGGAAATACAAATCAAAACCACAATGAGATACCACCTCACACCAGTCAGAATGGCTAAAATTAACAAGTCAGGAATTGACTGATGCTGATGAGAATGTGGAGAAAGGGGAACCCTCCTACACGGTTGGTGGGTATGCAAGCTGGTGCAGCCACTCTGGAAAACAGTATGGGTGTTCTTCAAAAAGTTGAAAATAGAGCTACCCTATGACCCAGCAATTGCACTACTGGGTATTTACCCCAAAGATACAAATGTAGTGATCCGAAGGGGCACGTGCACCCCAATGTTTATAGCAGCAATGTCCACAATAGCCAAACTATGAAAAGAGCCAAGATGTCCATCAACAGATGAATGGATAAAGAAGAGGTGGTATATATATACAATGGAATATTATGCAGCCATCAAAAAATGAAATCTTGCCATTTGCAGTGACGTGGTTGGAACTAGAGGGTATTACGCTAAGCGAAATAAGTCAATCAGAGAAAGGCAAGTATCATATGATCTTACTGATATGTGGAATTTGAGAAACAAGGTAGAGGATCATAGGGGAAGAGAGGAAAAAATGAAACAAGACAAAACCAGAGAGGGAGACAAACCATAAGAGACTCTTAATCTCAGGAAACAAACTGAGGGTTGCTGAAGTGGAGGGGAGTGGGAGGGATGGGGTGGCTGGGTGATGGACATTGGGGAGGGTATGTGCTATGGTGAGTGCTGTTAATTGTGTAAGACTAATGAATCACGGACCTGTACGCCTGAAACAAATAATACATTATATGTTAATAAAAAAAATTTATCCACCCTAAATTTCAATATGGTCTCCATGAAATTTTTCTCAAAAATAATTCTTCTCTTTCTTTTTAATGTATACTCACCAGTTAGTTATCTCTTTCATTTCGCTTTCAGCCATGTCATGAAATTTTTGCCAAGTGCCATCTGTTTAAATTCAAAAGTACCTTAAATTTTGTGTCAATGGAGCTGAACTCCATGAAATTAATAGACACAATATTTACTTTATAATCATTATTACAATGGCCATTTTTGTGAATGATACAATAAATTATCTGTGAAGAATAGAGTCTTACCTAAATGCTTATGAAGAAACATATTTCTCTATTAAAATCAATCCTAAAAGTGCATTAGAAGTAGAGATTTTTTAATTAGACTAGACCTATACAAAAATAAGTTCTTATTTTTGGAGCTCACATATATTTTTCGTAATGATAGGGTAAGCATAATGTAATCATAAATTCTGATGTCACATTGCTATAAATGGCCAGTTTTTCTTAAACTTGACATATTCTTTTCTCCCAGGTTTCTAGGTTTATGAAGGCATTTTCTCCTAAAATTAGATTAAAATCTATTCTTTTTATATGGTTCTTCAATGTGAGAACACTATTTTATAGTAATTTGGACAGCTTCCTTTCCATTAATATACAGTTATAAAGAGAAGATTACTTTTTAAAATATTTAAACCAATATTCTTTTTGAAGTTTAGACTATTGACCATATTAGTTCCCCTACAATCTGTTAGTTCATAGAAAGATTCTCTCAAGAACAAAGAATCACCTGAGAATTTTCTTCCTTTACAAATGTGCGTAACTATTATTAACTCAATTCTTTTTCAAATGCTGTTCTTACTGAGTGAGAGATTTAGGCATTGGCAGGAATACTGAATGTAATAGTTTCATAATTCCTTTTTAAAAAATTCTATAAAGGCATACACTTATTTATTCACCACACATATTGATGCAATTACTAAATCAGACGGTCACTGTTTTATTTTTCCCACCCTTAGTCTAAAGGCTAAGAGTTATTTATACTGGGCCACTTCATTTTATTACCATCTTCATCAGCCAAACAAGTGGTTGATTTCAGGGTAATTTTATTTTTGAAAAACAAAAACAAAAACAAAAACAAATCATTTTTATGACTTCCTAAAGTTGCTAGAAATACAGCAGACTAACAAAGCCTCATTGCAGTTCATATGTTGAGTAGTTTGGTAGGCTCAATCACTACCTGACAAACTGTTTTGCCAATTTCTGAGGAAGTGAACTGACTTCTCTGCCCCAGCAAATGTAAAATTTATTGTATGCTATAAAAATTTAGTGGAATACTAGATTAATTAAAATCTTTAATGTTAAATATGCCACAACTATGATCTATTGCAAAAGAAATCCAGAGGTAAATACTAAATATAGAAATAAGCTAATTCCTTGTACATATTATAAATATAAAGATAAGAAAACATATGAGATGAATATTTTATTCTTAAAGTTTCTAATATTTGCTTCTGAAATTTGATTAAGTCAAGAAGTCCTTTTTTTTTTGACTCAAGAGAACTATAATGCTGATTTTTATTTTTTTCTTTTCATCATTGGAATCTTTTACCATAAAGAGTGCTTTAACACTCAAAACATATACCTCAACATATCTATGTATGAGACATTTCAACACTACCTCAACATATCTATAAAATATATGGTTTTTCAATATATGTATTTTACAGATTTTTTACTGAGCATATAAGATAGAGCATGTTCACTTCTATATTTTACATTGCTCTTGATTCCTGGATTTAAGAAAAATTATTGTTCCAAAAATATCTATTGATGCCTAGAGAGAGATAAAAATACTTAATTGTTCATGATAGGATAACTTCCATGATCATAAGTACATGTAACATTTATTAAGACTCTACCAAGAAATAAAATAGAAGTATGATTTCAAAATCACCTTACAAGTAGTTGACTGTGTATAATTAGAAAAAAGAAGTTTACAATATCTGACTATAACTCAGAAGAATGAATTTGAAAATAACTTTATTAATCATTATGGAAGTGCTTTAATATTTAAAGTCTACTTATTATAACATTAATATCTGTCATTCTTAATGTGATGTAAACTCTTCTAATATGATTAAACATATCCATCATAATAACAGGAAAACAATAATAGACCAATAATAGTATCCTCCAACACCAACAAAATTACTAAGAAAAGTGGCAACCTGATGAGAAATGACTAATGTGATCTGATTGGATTTCTTTCTTTTACTCTTGTTGCTTTTACAGGTTTTCCTTTACTCAAGGGAATAGAATAGATGACATGAAAAATATCAGTTATAACTCAGAATGTAACACTGACTTTGTGATTGAATCTTCAATCCATTTAAGCAGATAATCTTTCCTAGAAATAGCCATCCTTTAATTTTTAGATTTCTCAACAGAATTCTATTCATTCCAGGTTTATGGAATATGCTTATAAATGATGAACTACTGTTTTTCTCCTATTTATCACATTAGCTTTCTTAGTTGATAAATGGTTTAACTGTTGTAGCATTATTTAGTCAAAGGATATGGCATTATCATGTATATAAATTAGTTTATTCATATAAAGGTTTCAATATAATCTTAAAATTCTGGAAAATTAAAGAAATTTAAAGTAACTTGGAAAACAACATAAAACAGGCACAGTGGGAAAAACATTAATTGTTTTTGAATTGTAAATTCAATTGTAATTGAATGCAAAAAGAACTAGGGATGACCTTGGCCTCTGGTTAAAATAGGAAATGCACAAATGGACATCAATTAAAATTATGTGGGTAATATTTTTGTTTATTTGGTATGTGCGTATGTCTAAAAGTGTTTAAGAACATAGTTGGTCAAGAGCATTGTCTGGTATCTAGATCCTTACATAATAATAGAAATTGTATTTAAAAGTCAAGCAAGAACTCCAGTGGTGGGTAACTGTTCAATAAATATATTTTTTTGGTAAAAAAAATAATTAATTAAAAAAAATAAAAGTCAAGCAAAACTTTAGATCTAGTATGTCCATTCAAATAATGGTCTTTCCTTTCTTCTACCAGTTAGTTTCTTCCTTCTTCCTGCTTGCAGAGAGGTCCTATCCACAAAGCCCAATCCTTATTAGCACAGTGCATTGCCACAATACTACACTGTGCTACCCACTTCTTGAGGCCAGCACATCATTAACAATAGAGTGTATACACACTGTACACAAAGGTGTATCATTGCTCACATTCATATCCTTGTTTTTCTCTTTTTTCTTTAATTCCAGTATAGGATAACATACAAAATTATATTAGTTTCAGATGTACAATATAGTGATTCAGCAATTCTACAATTTACTCAGTGCTCAATGTGATGTTTAATCTTAATTCCCTTCAAATAGTTAACACATTCCACCTACCTCCTCTTGGTAACCATCAATTTATTCTCTATTAGTTGAGTCTTCTCTTTTTTTTCTCTTTTTTTATTTGTTCATTTTTTATGTCCCTTAAATTCCACATGTGAGTAAAATACATGGTATTTCTTTCTCTGACTTATTTCACTTAGAATTATACTCTCTAGATCCATTCATGTTGTTGCAAATGGGCAAGATTTCATTCTTTATATGGATGAGTAATATTCCAGTGTGTGCATGTGTGTGTGTGTGTGTGTACTACATCTTTAACCATTCATCAATTGATGGACACCTGAGCTGCTTCCATAATTTGGGTGTTATAAATAGGCTGCAATAAATATAGGGATGCATATATCTTTTCAAAATAGTGTTTCTTTCATATTCTTTGGGTAGATACACAGTAGTGGAATTACTATATAATATGGTGGTTCTATTTTTAATTTTTTTGAGGAACGTCCATACTGTTTTCCACAGGAGCTGTACCAGTTTGTATTCCCACCAACAGTGCATGAGGGTTCCTTTTTCTCCACATCCACCAACACTTCTCGTTTCTTGTGTTTTTTTAATTTTACCCATTGTGACAGTTCTGAGCTGATATCTATCTCTTTGTGGTCTCGAGCCTTGAGTTTCATTTCCCTGATGATTAGTGATATTGAGCATCTTTTCATGTTTTTGTTGGCCATTTGTATGTCTTCTCTGAAGAAAGGCCTGTTCATATCTTCTGCCCTTTTTTTAATTGAACTATGTTTTTCTTGGTGTTGAGGCATACAAGTTCTTTATATATTTTGGATACCAACCCTTTATCAGATATATCATTTGCAAATATCATTGCCCATTCTGTAGGTTGTCTTTTAGTTTTGTTGGTCATTTCCTTTGCTGTGCAGAAGCTTTTTATTTTGATGTAGTCCCAATAGTTTTATTTTTGTTTCCCTTGCCTCAGGAGACATATCTAGAAAAATATTGCTTAAGCTGATGTCAGAGAGATTACTGCCTGTGTTCCCTTCTAGGATTTTAATGGTTTCAGGTCTCACATTCAGATCTTTAATCTACTTTAAGTTTATTTTTATGTATGGTATAAGAAAGTGGTCTAGTTTCATTCTTTTGCAAGAAGCTGTCCAGTTTTCTCAACAGCATTTGTTGAACTATCCTTTTCCCATTGCATATTCTTGCCTCTTTTGTCGAAGGTTAATTGGCCATATAATTGTGGTTTTATTTTTGTGCTGTATATCCTTTTCCATTGGTCTATGTGCCTATTTTTGTGCCAGTACCATACTGTTTTGATTATGACAGATTTGTAATATAACTTGAAATATCAGATTTTGCTATCTCCAGTTTTCTTCTTTTTCAAGATTGCATTCTATTTGGGTTTTCTGTGGTTCTATACAAATTTTAGGATTATTTATTCTAGTTTAGTGAAAAATGTTGAAATTTTTATAGTGATTGCATTAAATCTGTAGATTGCTTTAGGTAGTCCATTTTAACATTTTTTTCTTCCATTTTATGAGCATGGAATCTCTTTCTATTTGTTCGTGTTGCCTTAATTTCTTTCAACAGTGCTTTATAGTTTTTAGAGTACAGGTCTGTTAACTCCTTGGTTAAGTTTATTCCTAGGTATTTTATTATTTGGGGTGTGATTATAAATACGATTGTTTTCTTATTTTCTCTTTACCTCAGTATTACTGTGTAGAAATGCAACAGATTTCTACATATTGATTTTGTATCCTACAGCCTTAGTGAATTCATTTATCACTTCCAGTAGTTTTTTGGTGGTCTTTAGGATTTTCTTTATATGTTATTGTGTCATCTGCAGATAATGGAAGTTTTACATCTTCCTTACCAATTTAGGTGTCTTTTATTCCTTTTTCTTGTCTGATTGCTGTGGATAGGACTTCCAGTACTATGTTGAATAAAAGTGGTGAGAGTGGACATTTTTGTGTTGCTCCTGATCTTCAGGGAAAAACTCTCAGTTTTTTTATTATTGAATATTATGTTAGCTGTGGGTTTCTCATAGATGGCCTTTATTATGTTGAGGTATGTTTCCCCTAAACTGACTCCATTGAAGGTTTTATCATGGATGGGTGTTGTGGTTTGTCAAATGCATTTTCTGCATCTATTGAAATGATTATATGGTTTTTATACTTTCTTTTGTTGATGTGATGTATTACATTAATTGATTTGCATATATTAAATTACCTTTGCATCCCAAGAAATCCCACTTGACTGTGGTGAATGATTTTTTTTAATGTATTGATTGATTTGGTTTGAGGATTTTTGCATCTATATTCATCAGAGATGTTGGCCTATCATTCTCTTTTTTAGTAATACCTTTTATCTGCTTTTGGTATCAGGTTAATGCTGACCTCATAAAATGAATTTGGAGGGGTTTTTTTCTTCTATTTTTTGGAATAGTTTGAGAAGAATAAATGTTTGGTAGAATCCATCTGTGAAGTCATCTGGTCCTGGACTTTTTTTTTGTGGAGAGTGTTTTGATTACTGATTCAATTTCATTGCTGGTAATTAGTATGTTCTAATTTTCTATTTCTTCCTGATTGAGTTTTGGGAGTTTATGTTTCCAGAAATTTATCCTTTTCTTCTAGGCTGTCTAAGTTATTATAATTTTTCATAATATTCTCTTTTAAAAAAAAATATTTATTTAAGAGAGAGAGAGAGACAGCATGAGTGGGTGTGAGGGGAGGAGCAGAGGGAGAGCGAGAAGCAGACTCCCCACTGAGGACCCTGATGTGGATCTTTATCCTGGGACCCCAAGATCATGACCCAAGCTGATGGCAGACACTTAACCAACTGAGCCACCCAGGCAGCCCCATTGTATTCTCTTAAAATCCTTTATATTTCTGTGGTATCAGTTGTTATTTCTCCTCTTTCATTTCTGATTTTTATTTGAGATTTAATTTTCTCCCTCTCTCTCTTTTTTCTTTTTTTTCTGAGTCTAGCTAAATGTTTATCAATTTTGTTGATCTTTTCAAAGACCAGCTCCTGGTTTCATGGATCTGTTTTATTGGTTTTGTTTTGTTTTGTTTGTTTGTACTTTGTTTATTTCCTTCCCCTTATTGGTTTTGGGCTTTGTTTATTCTTTGTTTTCTAGCTCCTTTAGGTGTAAG
The DNA here is from genome assembly GCF_011800145.1 of Mirounga leonina. Lineage (NCBI taxonomy): Eukaryota > Metazoa > Chordata > Mammalia > Carnivora > Phocidae > Mirounga > Mirounga leonina. The sequence continues at coordinate 55,889,645 of NW_023270415.1, forward strand.
GTTAAGTTGTTTATTTGAGATTTTTCTTGTTTCTTGAGATAGACTTTAAACTGTCCTATTAGAACAGCTTGTGCTGCATCTCAAAGATTTTGGATCTTTGTTTTTTTTTTTTTTGTATTATTTTCCTTTGTCTCCATGTATTTTTAAATTTCCTCTTTGATATCTTGGTTGACCAATTCATTGTTTAGTAGGTTCTATTAAGCCTACATGTATTTGTGTCCTTTCCAGACTTTTTTTTTGTGGTTGATCTAATTTCATAACATTATGGTCAGAAAAGATGGATGCTATGACTTTCAGGTTTGTTTGTTTGTTTTAATTCATTAAGACTTGTTTTGTGGCCTGATATGATCTAATCTGGGGAATGTTCCATGTGCAATTGAGAAGAATAGGTATGCTGTTTTAAGATGGAATGTTCTGGATATATCTGTTAGATCCATCTGGTCCAGTGTGCTATTCAAAGCCACAGTTCCATGTTGATTTCTGTTTGAATGATCTATCCATTGTTGTAAGTGGGGTGTTAAAGTCCCCTATTATTGTATAACTATCAATTACTTCCTTTATGTTTGTCATTGTTTTATGTATTTGGGTAGTCCCATGTTGGGTGCATAAATATTTACAATTACTGTACCTTGTTGGATTGTTCCCTTTATGATCATGTAGTTTCCTATTTTGTCTCTTTTTACCATCTTTGTTTTAAAGTATATTTTGTCCAGTGTTAAGTATTGCTACCCTGACTTTCTTTTCACTTCCATTTGCATGATAAATGCTTTTCCATCCCTTTACTTTAAATCTGCAGTGTCTTTGGGGCTATAGTGAATCTCTCATAGGTAGCATACAAATGGGTCTTGCTTTTTCATCTGTTCTTCCCCCAAGTCTTTTGATTGGAGTGCTTACTCCACTTACATCAAAGTAATTATTGATAGGGGTGTACTCATTGCAATTTTATTACTTGTTTTATGATTGTTTTTGGAGTTCTTTGTTCCTTTCTTTCCTTGCCCTATTCTCTCATTGGTTTGTTGCCTTTCTTTAGGTATTTACTTGGATTTTTTCTCTTTATTTTTTCCATATCTATTATTGGTTTTTGATTTGTGGTTACCATTAAGTTTGTAATAACATCTTATGTATACACTTATCTATATTAAGTTGATGGTTGTTTAAGTTTGACCCAGTCTTTATTCCTCTGCCCCCCATGTTTTAGGAATATGTTGTCATACTTTATTTCCTTTTATTTTGTTAATCCCTTGACTGATTTTTATAGATTTAATTTTACTGTTTTTGTGCTTCCTACTTTTTTTACTCCTGCTTATGGTCATTCCTTTCCACTCAAAGTGTTCTTTTAATATATCTTGTAAGGCTGGTTTAATGGTGACAAATTCCTTTAACTTTTGTTTGTCTAGCGATATCTTTAGCTCTCCTATTCTGAATGATAGTCTTGCTGGATAGAGTATTTTGGGCTGCAGTTTTTTTTTTTTTTTTTTTTGGTTTCTATCTTTTGGCACTCTCTTCTGGCCTGCAATGTTTCTGCTGAAAAATCTGCTGATAGCCTTAGGGGGTTTCCCTTGTACGTAACTGTTTTCTTTTTTTACATTTAAAATTTTCTCATTATCACTACTTTTTGCCATTTTAGATGTTTTTTGGTTTTTTTTGGAGGGGGAAAGGGCAGTGGGAGAGGGAGACAGAGAATCTTAAGCAGGCTCCATGCCGAACATTGAGCCTGATGGAGGGGCTTGTTCTCACAACCCTGAGATTATAACCTGAGCCAAAATCAAGAGTTGGTTGCTTAATTGACTGAGCCACCCAGGTGCCATTTTAATTTACTTTAACTTTTTGCCATTGAATTACTATGCGTCTTAGTGCATACCTCCTTGGGTTGATTTTGCTGGGGGATCTCTGTGCCTCCTGGATTGATCTGGATTTCTGTTTCCTTCTCCAGATTCCAGTCATACATTGTTAGCAAGTTTTGCTGGGTCTGCTGTGTGAGGGGTCCTGGAGCTGAGGACTGACTGGAGGGGACATACCCTCAGGAGAAAACATTGGTGTGGCATGCTGTTAGCAAGTTCCATAGTGAGAGGTGGTGCCATGCTGGTTCCTGCAGGTGTCCCTATACTTATGCCAGGGAGCAGGAGAGGGAAATGGTGCCCACCAGCTCCTTTGTTCCTGGAGAGGTTTCCCAATGATCCCTGCCCCTCCAGTATGTGTTCTGAGATCAGTAAATAAATTCCTTCCTGTATACCCAAGGTGTTTTTCTGCTTCTATGCTGTATCTCTGAGGGGCTGTTCATTGTGTGGTCTAAGGGTAGGGACTCAGTTTCCTCTGACCCTCCTGGTTCTTCCTGGAGCCTGCTGATTTTTAATATTATAGGTGTTAAGTCCTGTTGTTTGTAAGAACTTGCAAAATTTAGCCCCTCTGGTTTTCAGAGCCAAGACCCTGTTTCTCTCCCTTCTACATTCCCATGGTGTTCTTCCTTCCTGTGGACTGTCCCACCAGTCCTGACCATGACTCCACCTACCTTCTTCAATGTGGTCTCTTGTGTACATTTAGGTGTGGAGAGTTTGTTCTGTCAGTCTTCAGGTGGTTTTTCTGGCCATTGGCAATGATGTGGCTGTTATCTAGTTGTATCTGTGGGAGGAGGTGAGCTTAGAGTCCTCCTATTCTACCATCTTCTCCAGAAGTCCTCTCTTTGTCTTTCTTTTTTCACAACAAAGCAGAGCATCCTATCACATAACATCTTCAAATTCAGACCATGTAAATAATTTTTTGCTTCATCCCAAATCTCCCATTCCTGTAAGCATTAAAAGAGATAGAAAACTACCTGCTCTTAAGTTTTAGGGAAAATGTGTTAAACTTCCAAACTGTGTATTGTATTATATAGTGTAGTTACACTATTTTTTTTTTTTTTAGCTATAGTGAAAATAACATCCCTACATTGATGATGTAAACTTAAACCTATAAAATTGTTCCCCTAGAATTATGGTACATTTAATTATTTCAGGATTTTCTCAATATCTCTCTCTTTTTTTTTTTTTAAGATTTTATTTATTTATTTATTTGAGAGAGAGAGAGAGAGAGAGAGAAACAGCATGAGAGAGGATAGGGTCAGAGGGAGAAGCAGGCTCCCTGCCGAGCGAGGAGCCCGATGTGGGACTCGATCCCAGGACTCCGGGATCATGACCTGAGCCGAAGGCAGTCGCTTAACCAACTGAGCCACCCAGGCGCCCTCAATATCTCTCTTGACACCACCACTAAAAATGCAATGACAAAATAAACCTAGAACATATATTGACGCAGTTATTTAAGGTGAAAAGACTAGGATATCCACTTTTCCTTGACGTCATGATAATGCTGAGCATTGAGTATCATGGAGAGCAATATTATATATTATAGCTTATAATATACTGTTGACGTGGTTTGAGAAAATCATCCTCTTAGAATAAAATTTTCCTCATCTTTTATAAAAATAATATAATTTATATCCTGTTTCTCCAGTATAGTGCTTGAAATTTTCAGTTACAGAAGGATTGTCTGATCTAATTACACAGATGTTAAAGAGTCATTTGTTTCTATGGGTGATTTCTTACTAACCTAAAAAAATCAAAATGTATATTCTTCCTATTCATAAGCCAAATATTATAACAAAGATTCATTTTATTTTTCCAATCATAGAATTGAACTATGCTCTATTTTCCATTCTCTTATGTTATAAGTGACAAGATAACATGATGATTCATACTAATTATCTTATGATTTTGTATCATTAAAAAGTCTAGACCTTTAGAATTACATGTAGAAAAATATTATTTTTAATTTATGTTATTTAAATTCAATTAGTTAACATATAATGTATCATTAGTTTAGATGTAGAGTTCAGTAATTCATCAGTTGCCTATAACACCCAGTGCTCATTATATCATGTACCCTCTTTAATGCTCATCACCCTGTTATCCAATTCCCCCACCTCCCCTCCAGCAACCATCCTATAGTTAAGAGTCTCTTATGGTTTGTCTCCCTCTCTGATTTTGTCTTATTTTATTTTTCCCTCCCTTCCCCTATGATCCTCTGTTTTGTTTCTTAAACTCCACATATGAGTGAAACCATATGATAACTGTCTTTCTCTGATTGACTTATTTCACTCAGCTTAATACCCTCCAGTTTCATCCACATCAATGTAAATGGTAAGATTTCATCCTTTTGATGGCTGAGTAACATTCCTTTGTGTGTGTGTGTGTGTGTGTGTGTGTATACCACATCTAGAAAAATATTCTTAACCCATAGCTTTATATAATATGTTGGAAAATTACTGGATCTCATGGGAAAATATGTTTGTTCAAGCCAGAAGTTTTTGGTTTTACATTATTCTAATCATTATGATTTTCTTAATCTCAGTTCCTTTGTATAAAATTAAGATGATGTTGACCTTAATACTTTCCATATAACCATTGTAAAGCAAAAGTAGCATATGGCACAGTGTTATATAAAACATATTGATGGGGCCCAGTCCTTAAGGATCTGCCTTTGGCTCAGGTCATGATCCCAGGGTCCTGGCATCGAGCCCCACATTGGGCTCTCTGCTCGGCGGGAAGCCTGCTTCTCCCTCTCCCATTCCCCCTGCTTGTGTTCCCTTTCTCGCTGTGTCTCTCTGTCAAATAAATAAATAAAATATTTTTTAAAAAACTGATTTTTTTGTAGCCATATATACATAATACAGAAAATTATTTTAAAGCCATTTAAGTAATTATCAGATAATATATTTAAATATAACATCATAAAATAAGTTAAAATGTTGTAATTTCCCAATATTGTACTTTGTTTTAATTTTCAATTTTTATAATCTGCAATTAGATAAGCAAAAGTACTTAGCCAATCTCTTGGGTAGAGTTTAGTAGAGTCCTATAATTTAGGTATTTTTTTCCTTATTTTTTCAATACCCAAATGCATTTAGTACAATTCTTTTATTACATTCTTGTATTTTCCAGCAAATATATACAACCATAAAGTCTATTTTCTTTCACATTACTCTTATAGTATAGTTTTCTGCATTAAAGCCATGAATCCAGTTCTTGGTAGTATTTTCTATTATCCATATTTTATATATTATTAAAATGAACATCTGAATGTACATCAATTGTTTCATACCTGCTTTTCTTTTCTATTACCATGAAACTTATAAAGCTTTCCCTTTACCATTTTATTTCAATGCCATCCCTGTAATACATAGTATATGTTGCTGTAGTTTTATTTAAGTGTTTGCTTCTGTAATTGATTACTTAGCAGAAAATGACATTGATCATGTTTAAATGTAATAACATGCCTTTTAAATAAGGTACACTTTATCTGTTGTAGGCATCAGTTATTTTATAAGGAGATTTACAGATAGATTGATTTATATCACCATAAATCAGAAAATAAACATGCATTGCAATTAAGCTTTCAAATAATTCAAAGTTATTATTAGTACATATATGTTGTGTAACTCTTTCCAAATGATCAGCTTGAATTTGCTTCATAACATACCACTCTAAATCTTCTATATTAAATTAGTAACAATTTATTATGTCTCACTATTCTGTAGATTCACTGGTTGATTCATCTGGGTGAGCTGGATTAGCTGCGGTTCTATGGTCTAGGATAGACTAATTCACATCTCAGTTCTCAACTGTGATGGCTGGGGTGGTTGGTACTACTGGGGCCTCACCCTCTACAAGATCAATCCAGACTTGTTCACATGGTAGCAGAAGAGATCCAAGAATCAAGAGAGGATAAACCCAATGCTTAAGCAGTTTTAAACTTCTGCTCATGTTTACTTTTGCTTTATTGGCTAAAGCAAGTCATATGCTAAGCCCAGAGGCTTTAAGAGCATGGAATAAGGAGGAATAAATTATCAGGGGTCTGTACCGCAAAAATTTAGCATGCATGATAATAGAGAGGCTAAATTAAAACCTAAACTGAAATCACTTATGTTTTTATCTTTAATTTCATCACATTTTAATATCATGCTTCCTTTACATTCATATAGCTCTCTAGATTCCCCTATCAGAAACTTTCAGGCTACTCTTGGAAAAGGTCAGAATCTATCTTAACAGTTACATAAAATAAGTGACTGACAAATATAATCACTTATCACTTTTTGTTAAATTCCATCATGGTATGGTTGCAAGGGTCCAATTTGTTTTCTGGGATCAAATTATCCATAATTATTTCCATTATCCAATTTTATTTCCATAAATTTTACACTTTATATCACTACACATCAACTTACAACTTGTCCTCATCCTTCAAATTATTAACTTAAATCACATCCATACAAATAAAGAACACAAGTAAATGAATGTTGAAATTGAGGTTATACATGCAATTACATCAATATAATTTTATGTTTTGCTCGTACTGACGATGTGTCAAGAAAACTGCACAAAAAAATGAAGATAGTTTGGGGTGCCTGGGTGATGCAGTTGGTTAAGCATCAGACTCTTGATTTTGGCTAAGGTCATGATCTCAGGGCCATGAGATCAGTCCCAGCATCAGGCTCCATGCTCAACACAATCTGCTTGAGATTCTCTCTCTCCCTCTCTCTCTGCCTCTCCTCTGGCTTGCTCTCTCTAATAAGTAAATAAAATTACTTATAAAGTAAATAATAAATAATTTTATTTTATAATTATAATCGTGATTATATAATTATAATTGCAAGAGAGCACATTAGAGAGAGATCACAGAGGGAGAGGAATAAGCAGACTCCCCACTGAGCAGAGAGCCTGGACATGGGGCTCAATCCCAGGACCCTGAGATCAGGACCTGAGCCAAAGGCAGATGCCTAACCAACTGAGCCACCTAGGTGCCCTGTAAATAAAGTCTTAAAAAAAAAAAAAATGAAGATAGTTTGTAATAGCAAGAGTAGATTACTTAGTAAAATAGTAGCTATCAGTATCTTTCTTCAATATTTCCTTTGATTGTAGGTATTATTTATAAAATAAATGATTAGTACAAGGAAGAGTCACATTCCTTAATTTATGAAATTTCAGTCACCCCAACATACATGATTAAACTCCACTACAAAAATCTCATTTTATTGGGATACGAAGGTAAATGTATAATTTATTGCTAATCCAGTAGCATATGTAGCTAGTTTTTATTTTGTCCACATTTTGAATTATTTCCAATGCTTCAATTTTAATAGAACACTTAAGAAATGTAAAGCCATTATTATGGATCTACTAGAATTACACTTAATATTAATTAATGTACTGTAACAGAATATTGGTGTTTTTGATATATTACAATAATATAACAGTATTGCAATAGCAACCTTCTGATGTATTGTCATAATATATCCTCAAAGGGATATCAGAGAATTAAGGAGATGATGGTATTTATAAGACTTTTGGGTAAAAAAATATAACTTTGTGAACTATTTGTAACAGAAAGAAAGAAATGAAAAACTAAGAAAAATGCACATAAATTATGCAAAGATCCAAAAGATATGACATAATTAATCACAGGGGGAGAAGGCTATTTGGGGGAATAACTATAAGAGAAAAAAGAAAATACTTTTGTCAATAGTTTTCTATTATTAAATTTTGGCAGAAATCTATAAGCAACATAAGAAAAAATCATAAATGTGTATGTATTTATTTTCAGATATTTTATACATTATATGTGTATATCTATTTACCAATCTAATATAAATGATCCAGATCTTGACATAAATAATGTTTACAAGAAACATGAAACTGATATTAATTCTCTTCATACATTCTTTTATTCTATTATTCAGCAGTAGAATAGTATTATAACATAGAAATTGAAATGTATTTATTATCACATTTGTTCCACCAATATAATTAATGCTTAAGCAGTTTAAGCTTACACCATTTTTTTAAATGTACTAATTTTTCTTGGTACAATTAAAATAAAATAAACTATGACATAGGTGATCCAATAATTACTAATTACTTATTTTACAGCGTAGTATTAAAATGAGAGGGGAGCCTGGGTGGCTCAGTTGGTTAAGTGACTGCCTTCGGCTCAGGTCATGATCCTGGAGTCCCGGGATCGAGTCCCGCATCGGGCTCCCTGCTCAGCAGGGGGTCTGCTTCTCCCTCTGACCCTCTCCTCTCTGGTGCTCTCTGTCTCTCATTCTCTCTCTCAGATAAATAAATAAAATCTTGAAAAAAAAATAAAATGAGAAAATGTGAACTCTCTACTTTGATTTGAAATACTTATATTAATAAACTATTCATAATCATGAATACATTTTGACAAAAGCTTTATAGCTCTGTGTGACAGATCTCTAAATCAATCTTGTTAACACATCCTTGGAAGAAGGTCACTGAAATCACAATCCTTCAGTCTAGGGAAATAATATACTCAATGTATTTGTAATCTACTGACAGTGGCTTTAGAAATGCACAAGAGGTAATGTAAAATGTTCAACTCATAAACTCATTAAGAATTCATTGATTCTAATGTCCTCATTCTATAGTGGATTCCCAATTCATAGATAATTTACTTTTGTTTGATTAATGAAAATGTGCCTATTGCCTGCCTCTATTAAGTCAGTGGAAATTTATATAAATATTAATGATTATCTTTAGGCTAATGGAAGCCATCCAACATCATGTATCTCAACAGTATAAGCAAAATAAAAAGTTTCACTTTGGTTAATGTTCATACGTAGTCTTAAAATAAGTCATGTAAGCTAATTATTATTTAATATTATAAATTATTGATTTTTTATATCTTTGACAGGGAATACATCTTTTTTTAAAAGATTTTATTTATTTATTTGAGAGACAGTGAGAGTGTGTGGGAGGGAGAGGGAGAAAAATACTGAAGCAGACTCTATGCTGAGCGTGGAGTCCCATGCAGGGTTGGATGACTGTGAGATCATGACCTGAGCTAAAACCAAAAACCAAAAGTCATATGCTTACCTGACTGAGCTACCCAGGTGCCCCAACATGGAATATATCTTACTACTACTCTTTATATTTATTTTAATAAACTAAATGGTATTTCATGATGTACAATATCTGTGTCATTCAGGAAATTTAGTTGTATATATTGCTTTGCTGTAATTTATAAGATTCCTGTTTTCTCCCCAAGTGTTTCCTATATTTCTAATATAATCTTTCCAAAAAATCTGAGAATGTGTATATAAGTTTAAAATAGGACAAATAAATAAACAAGTTTATAAATAAATAAATTTTTTTTTCTTTTGTGTCCTTAACATTTCTATTTATTAGTTTACTTTTAGTATTACAAGCATGCTCCTTCTTTCTTGAAACAAAACAGAATCTACAAATAAAATGAAACAAATTTAAAAAATGATGGAATTCTTTAGCGTACTTCCTCTCTCATTGCTTTCTTATCCCTCTCCTCTATTTTAGTCATCTATACCTTTATACATTTTACCATTTATTTCTCACTCTTGTGTATATGATCCAACTGCTTTCACAAGTCTGCAATAATCTGCCTCTTGCTAAGCACTAGACATGGAATTTAATGCTTATTTGGCCTCTCAATAACATTTATCAAAGTTCTTCTTCCATGACAAAATAATGTTCTTGTTTTCTTCCTATACTTCTGGTTTACTTTTTTCTCAGACTCCTTTTTTTGTGCCCATTTAAAAAATATTGATATTTATTAGAACACCACCCCAAGTTTTCTTTTTAATACAAAAATGCTCACTCTTTGGCAATTCTCTCTCAAGACATTCCTATTGAAACCCATCCATCACCTATAAGAAGCCCAAGTGGAAGAGTAATCCTATAGACATTGACAGCCAAACTCAGAGCCTCAGCTAACATCAATTTATAATGAATTGTGTGTGAATTCTCTTGGACATCTAGTCCTGTAGAACCTTCAGATGAGTGTACCTTTAGCTGGTATCAAACTGCAATTTCATTAAAAACACCAGGAAAGAACCATGAAGCTAAGCCCAGTTACCCCATAGAACCCACTGTTTGGGGGTTGATTTACATGCAGTGATAGTCAACCAAAACCATCACTAAGAAAATGTTAGCATGATCCCATATCAATACCAACCATAGATTTTATTGAGTATTAGAGAATTAAGGAGGTCAATTATTAGAGTTGTTTATTGAATATTAAATTTTTATTTTTAGTAGAAAAGTCCAAAATGATTGGTTGGTTCCTAATAAAATAATAATAATAATAAAGATGTGGAATTTTTTTTCAAGCACTTGAAAGCACTGTGGCAGATACCTTTTAAAGAATTTAATATATATTTTAGTTACAGAACTTCTGATCCTATCATATCACTGTTACTGAATGGATGACTTTTCATTCTTTATTTCTCAGTTCTTTTAACTACAATCATAGCAGTGATTCACCTATATCCTAGACATGTAATATACATAAAAGGGGTTTTTGAGTAATAGAAATGAAAGTAACTATAACAATGACAGATATTACATATTATTTTAATTTTGATCAAATCTATTTTCTATCTTCATGTATTTGGGAAAGTAGAAATTGATAATAAAAAGCATAACATCTGGAAAACCTTCTCCTATCTCTTTATAATATTATTTATTGAAAATAGCATTGATTAAGAATGTTAATGGCTCCATTAGAAATCTCCAGTAGTTAATTTTTGTTTTTAATCCTTAAAACTGTCTGTGTAAGGTAATAAAAAGTGTTCTACATCGTCTTTTTCTAAGAGGATAAATTAAGCAATAAAACCAAAAAGGAATATATTCGACAGATTTGTTCTTCTGTGTTCTTTTTATCTCATGTTCCCAATCACTTCATGAACCTGCATCTTGTCTCATGTAATATGTGAGTAACAATTATGGAAGCCAGCTCATAAGGTACATTTTACATTGAATGGCAGCTCAGCTTTCCTCCCAGCTTTTACTGTGTTATTCTAATGAAAGCTATTCCTGGGAACACCAGGCTTGAAAGATATTGACATGGAAATTACATAAGCCTGGCTTCAGAGAAAAGTAGGCAATTTTATTTTATCACATTCTAAGTTGATATTCTCAGTCGGAGAATCAAAGTGAAAGAAGTACATAATTTGTGTTACAACTGTATTTATTATTCACCCATTTTTCTTCCAAGATGGTTACATTCCTCATGCTAGAGTTATTTCGAAGGCAGTGAATAATTTGGAGGATACTTTTTTTAGGATCCTTTTAATGTGAATATGTCTGCACATGCACATAAATACAGTCTCTTAAGTAGTATGGTATCTCTTTTAAAAAATAAAATGGCTCAGATGGTTAAGCGTCTGCCTTCGGCTCAGGTCATGATCCCAGGGAAGCAGGGAGCCTGCTTCTCCCTCTGCCTCTGCCTCTCTCTCTCTCTCTCTCTCTGACTCTCATGAATAAATAAATAAACATTAAAAAATAATAATAAATAAATAAATAAATAAATAAATAAATAAATAAATAAATGAATGAATAAATAAAATGTACTGGGTGCCTGGGTGGCTCAGTTGGTTAAGTGTCTGCCTTTGGCTCAGGTCATTATCCTGGGGTCCTGGAATTGAGCCCCACATCAGGGCTCCCTGCTCAGCGGGGAGCCTGCTTCTCCTTCTCCTCCCCACTCGTGCTTTCTGTCACTATATCTTTCTCTCAAATAAATAAACAAATCTTAAAAAATAAATAAAATGTATCTAATAAGTGATTAAGAGTTGCTATGTTTTGAAAAAGAGTAGTTATTTTCCAAAAGGGATCCTTGTAGTGATGGAACTGTTCTATATTTTACTGCGATAGTAGATACACAAACCTACATGTGGTAAAATTGTGTAAAACTAAATACATATAGCCACACAAAAATCAGTATAATTAAGACTGAGAATATGTGAATAGGATTAGTATATTGTATAAAAGTAAACTCCTGATGTGATGTTGTATTGGAGTTTTGAAAGAAGTTACCATTGTGGTAAATTGTGTAAGGGGCAGGCACGTAAGATCTGTTTGCTTTATTTTGTACAATTACATGTAAATCTATAATAATCTCTATAAAATTTTCAATTAAAAATAAGTTATTACTGTTTATAAATTCTCTTTAATTTAAATTAAAGTAAAAAATGACTTGTAAAGAGGAACAATTCCTAATTTGCTACTGCTCAGATGCTATCATGAGAACCTACCATATTTATAGCATTGTTTTAATTTTTATGAAGTTACAATAAATCCTGGTTCAGCAATGTTTCTCATGAAACCATTTTTTTCTCCTGCCATTTCACAAACATTTATAAATTGATTACTGAGTGCCACACAATGTTGTAGGCTACCTAGTGCTCTATACCTGGAAAAATAATACATATCCCATGTCATGAGGGGCTTACAATCTAGACTTAGAATGCTTAAAATAAGTCTGTATGGATTAAACGTGAGTGAAAAGAGAGAGTATAATTTTCCTTCAGGTAATAAAGGAAGTCTTCATAAATTATGTAAAACATAAAGTGCAAGGGATAAAAAAATATTTTGGGGAAGGAATTGTTTAACAGTATGCCTTATTATACCTTCTTCTATTACCAGAGATACCTAAAAATGAAAGGAGGCTATTTTCAGGACAAATACCTTCTTAAACATGGTGATTTGACAAATTTTACAGGCAAAAGCAGTAATATTTACTAGAGGGAGAAACCTGGGCACAGAATGCTTTTATGAGTACACCTTCTCCAGGGGTGCCTAGGTGGCTCATTCGGTTAAGCATTCAGCTCTTGATTTTGGCTCAGGTCATGATCTTGGATTCCTAGAATCAAGCCCAGCTTCGGGCTCTGTGCTTAGTGGGCTAGTCTGCTGGAGAATTCTCTCCCTCTCCCTCTGCCCCTCTGTTTGCTCATGCTCTCTATCTCTCTTTCTCTCCAGAACAAATAAATACATTTTTTAAAGAATTAAAAATTTAAAAAAAAAATTTAAAAAGGTACACCTAATCTGACTGGGGACTTATTATAAAAAAATCTACAATTTATATATTCAAGGAGCAGAGATTATTGAGAAACAAGTAAACTATGTAGCTAATTGAGTATAAGAAGATATTCCTTAAAAATGTTTTCTTATGTAGGTGAAGAGGTCATGCATCTCTTAGATCTTTATGCCTTAAGTCTGAATCCCAGAGCTCTTAAAACCAGAGTCAAGACACAAAATTGACAAGGCATTGTATAGGTAGAAATCAGATACATGTATAAAGGGAAGATAATGCTGAGTTTCTGCTTTGAAATCTGGATTGTGCCGTTAAATGAACCTGAGAATACAATAGCAGAAATTACTTGGAAGAAGATAATGAGCTCAAGCTGTGAATACACTGAGTTTGGGGCTTCGTGAGATATGGGGCTTTGTGAGATACACTAATTTTCATTTATTCAAATAACAACCTCGTTGTATGCTAGTCTCTGGCTTGATGCTGTATATCCACTCATTTACATGTTTTAAACCATATGTACACTATTGGTCCAGTGCAAAATTCATAAACTATTTTCTGTCTTCAATTGAAAACACTTCTATTTTCTGCCAGACCACATGATCTGATTATTTTTCTTTTATTACTTACGACATATTAAGGAATTTGCTTCTTTGTAAATTATCTTCTTTACTACATGTTATACATTTTTAAGGATGCAAAATCCATGAATTTTTTTATTTGGTAAGGCATTCATATATTTTTATACTATTCATTTACTTTTCATTATGGTAAAATACACACAAAATTAAACATTTTGATCATATTAAGGTTACAATTCTGTAGCTTTTAATATATTGTCAATGGTGTGTAATCACTACCATTTTATAATTCCAGTACTTTTTCATAATCCCAAAGGAAACCCTATACCCATTAGCAGTCATTCCCATCCCTCCCTTCCTCTAGCATCTGGCAACCACTAACCTGTTTTTTGTTTCTATGGATTTTTATATTGTGGAAATATCATATAAAAGTAATCATACAAAATGTGCCCTTTTGTGTCTGGCTTTTTACGCTAAACATAATATATTCAAGGTTCATCCATGTTGTAGCATGTATGAGTACTTAATTTCTATTTATGGCTGAATTCAATTATATGGGTATAGCATATTTTTTTAATCCATTCATCAGTTGATAGAAACTTGAATTGGCTACAACTATAGTGGTGATGAGTGTTACTATGAACATTCATGTGCATGTTTTGTTTGAACATCTGTCTTCAGATCTCTTGAGCATATATCTACAAATGGAATTGCTGGGTCATATGGAAATTCTGGGTTTAATTTATTATGGAACTGACAAACTGTTTTCATAGCTTGAGCATTTCACATTTCCACTAGAAATGTACAAGTGTTTCAGTTTCTTTACATCTTCACCAACACTTGTATTACTTATAGCCATTCTAGTAACTGTGAAATGAATCTCATTGTGATTTGATTTGCATTTTACACATGGCCAGTTGTGTTGACTGTATTTTCATGTTCCTGCTGGCCATTTGTTTATATTCTTTGGAGAAAGAAGTTCTTTGCTTCTTTTAAAATTGCGTAGTTTGTCTTTGTGTTATTGAATTATATGAGCCCTATGTATTTTCTAGATATTAGGCCTTTATCACATATGATTTACAAATATGTTGTTTCATTTGTGCGATTATATTTTTTACTATTGATACTGTCATTTGGCACACATACTTTTAATTTTTAGAAAATCCTATTTATGTACTTGTTGCTGTTTATATTTTTAGTATCATATGTAAGAAACCATTACCAAATCGAAATTCATGAAGATTTATCCCTACATTTTTTTCTATTAGTTTTATACTTTTAGCCCTTATATTTAGGCCCTTGATCTATTTTGAGTTAACTTTTGTATATGGTGTGAGCTAAAGTTTAATTTTCATTTTTCTGCATGCAGATATCCAGGTGTCCCAGCACCAATTTTTGAAGAGACTATTCTTTCCATCATGGAATGTCTTCATACCATTAGAGAAAACCAACAGATCATAGATCTATGGGTTTATGTCTAGACTCTCAATTATATGCTATTAGTGTATTTATATATATAAATACTGTTATACTGGTACCACATATTTTTGATTACTATAGCTTTGTAATAATTTTGGAATTGGGAAGTATGAACCTTCCAATTTTGTTTTTTTGGGGGGTTTTTTTGTTTGTTTGTTTTTCCCCCAAGGATATTTTTGTTATTTGGTGTCCCTTGCAATTTCATGTGAGTGTCAGAATTAGCTTTCTATTTTTGTAAAAATGGCCACTAGGATTTTGATAGGGATGTCACTGAATTTGTAGATTGTTCTGGGAAGTACTATTACCTTAACATCTTTGAACACAAATACCTTTCTATTTACTTAGGACTTCCCTAAATACTTTACTTTCAGCAGTATTTTCTAGTTGTCAGTACACATGTTTTGCATCTTCTTGGTTACTTTTATTGCTACATGTCTTATTTGTGTAGCAACTATAAATAAATTATTTTCTTAATTTTCTATTCAGGTTGTTTATTGGGAGGGCATAGATATACAATTCATTATTGTATATTGATTTTCTATAACCTTGCTGAATTAGTTTTTTAACTCTAATATTTTTGTGGATTTTTTAATGATTTTATATCGATCTATTATCTATCTATCTATC
>NW_023270415.1:55905232-56002379 GCF_011800145.1 Mirounga leonina
ATCTATCTATCTATCTATCTATCTATCTATCTATCTATCTATCTATCTATCATCTATCTACCTGCCTAACTACCTACCTATTACCTGCCTACCTACTATGTCTTCTTTATCCATTCACATCCATCAATAGCCATTAAATTGTTTGGTTGTTTCCATATCTCAGCTATTATAAATAATGCTTCAATGAACACAGGAGTGCAGATATCTCTTTGAGATTCTGGTCTTCATAAAAAGAAAAAAAATGAAAGGTCTGAGGTAGGGGAAACAGGGACAATTGTGTGTGGCTGTGTGTAAGATGGCCAGAAATGTCATTTTTCCTATGAGGAATCCAGAAGCATTCTTCTCCCTTCCAAGAAGAAAAAAGTTCCTGTTGCCTGTGACAGCTGTGAGATGGAGGTTGGGCTAGAGGTCCCTGAGTGTTTATAATGGACTATGTACCCTCAGTTTAGCCCGTATCACAATTTACGATTCCTGGCACATAATGAGCATGTAACAATTATTTGGAGGATGCATGAATGAATGAATAAAGATGAAGATTGGTTTATTTTGCCATATAACAACATAATTATGGTGTGACATCCCACCACCTTTGCCATATTCAGTTGGTCAGAAGCAAGTTGCACATACCGTTCACAGCCTCAAGGGAAGGGATTAGACAAGATGTGACACTAGGGTCCAGAGATCAAGAGGCCATCGAATGTATCTGCCTACCACTCCCTGTCTCATTTTCTACACTTCCTCTTTTGTGCTTCCTAGGGAGACTTCCCACATAAACTTCTACATTTATGTCTTTTGTCAGAGTCTGCTTTTCGGAAAATCCACACTAAGACAATGTACTCAATTTAGAATATAGTAACTTCATGCTCCTCTTATTATTTTTCCAGAAAAAAATTTAACTATATATTTGTCTGATTATTTCATTAATTGAACAAATGTTTGTTATAGGCCTACTTTATGCTAGACTTTAGGTCTGTGATTTCAGTGAACCAAAGCTGATGTCACCAGATCTACTGTCTTCAACTATGTACACCTCAATTTATCGCATTCTGGCTTTCAATTTAATCATGCCAATATAGCACTCAAATTTTACTGTTCCTTCATATTTGACAAATAAAATGGTCACATATTACTCATCATTTTACGGGACATAATGGTATTTGCAATTACTACTATGCTCTCTTTTCAAAATTTTTATAAAATCCATTTTCTACTGGTACTTAAATACTCTCTTAATATTGGTCATTAATGTTTTCAAAGTTTATTTTATTATAAAAATGAAATGGTGCCATTGTATATAAAGATTTATGAGTATCTTTATTCTGATATTTCTTTAAATTAGTAGTGAGAGTAAATTGTTCTCATATCTGTGGTGCTCAATTGTTTTTCTTCATGTATAAATTTCATATCAGAATGTCTGTCTTTTTTGTATTTCACTTATTGACTGCTAAATTCTGTTAATGCTTATTACATTTATTTTTGCCCAGGCTCATACTTCACTTTAAATTTTGTTTATGATGATTTTTTTTGAAGTATAATTGACAATACAACATTTTATTAGCTTCAGATGTACAACATAACAATGCAAATTTGTATACATTATGAAATGATCATCATAGTAAGTCTAGTTACCATCTGTCACCATACAGAGTTACAAATTGGTTTTTTTTTCTTGTGATGAAAACTTTGAAGATTTACTTTCTTCACATCCTTCAAATTTGCAATACAATATTATTGACTAAGCCAGTCTGGGTGGGAGCCCTTTAAGAGCTATAATTCAGTTCCTACAGCCCCATGGTTCTCCTGGATATACCCCATTGGTTTTCTTCTTTTTTTTTTTTTTTTAATTAACATATAATGTATCATTTGTTTTAGGGGTACAGGTCTGTGATTCATCAGTCTTACACAATTCACAGCACTCACCATAGCACATACCCTCCCCAATGTCCATCACCCAGCCACCCCATCCCTCCCACTCCCCTCCACTTCAGCAACCCTCAGTTTCCTGAGATTAAGAGTCTCTTATGGTTTGTCTCCCTCTCTGGTTTTGTCTTGTTTCATTTTTTCCTCTCTTCCCCTATGATTCTCTACCTTGTTTCTCAAATTCCATATATCAGTGAGATCATATGATACTTGCCTTCCTCTGATTGACTTATTTCGCTTAGCATAATACCCTCTAGTTCCAACCACGTCACTGCAAATGGCAAGATTTCATTTTTTGATGGCTGCATAATATTCCATTGTATATATATACCACCTCTTCTTTATCCATTCATCTGTTGATGGACATCTTGGCTCTTTTCATAGTTTGGCTATTGTGGACATTGCTGCTATAAACATTGGGGTGCACGTGCCCCTTCGGATCACTACATTTGTATCTTTGGGGTAAATACCCAGTAGTGCAATTGCTGGGTCATAGGGTAGCTCTATTTTCAACTTTTTGAAGAACACCCATACTGTTTTCCAGAGTGGCTGCACCAGCTTGCATACCCACCAACCGTGTAGGAGGGTTCCCCTTTCTCCACATTCTCATCAGCATCAGTCATTTCCTGACTTGATAATTTTAGCCATTCTGACTGGTGTGAGGTGGTATCTCATTGTGGTTTTGATTTGTATTTCCCTGATGCCCAGTGATGTTGAACACTTTTTCATGTGTCTGTTGGCCATTTGGATGTCTACTTTGCAGAAATGTCTGTTCATGTCTTCTGCCCATTTCTTGATTGGATTCTTTGTTCTTTGGGTGTTGAGTTTGATAAGTTCTTTATAGATTTTGGATACTAGCCCTTTATCTGATATGCCATTTGCAAATATCTTCTCCCATTCTGTCAGTGGTCTTTTGGTTTTGTTGAGTGTTTCCTTTGCTATGCAAAAGCTTTTTATCTTGATGAAGTCCCAATAGTTCATTTTTCCCTTGCTTCCCTTGCCTTTGGCGATGTATGTAGGAAGAATTTGCAGCAGCTGAGGTCAAAGAGGTTGCTGCCTGTGTTCTCCTTTAGGATTTTGATGGATTCCAGTCTCATATTTAGGTCTTGCATCCATTTTGAGTCTATTTTTGTGTGTGGTGTAAGGAAACGGTCCAGTTTCATTCTTCTGCATGTGGCTGTCCAATTTTCCCAACACCATTTGTTGAAGAGACTGTCTTTTTTTCCACTGGACATTGTTTCTTGCTTTGTCGAAGATTAGTTGACCATGGAGTTGAGGGTCCATTTCTGGGCTCTCTATTCTGTTCCATTGATCTATGTGTCTGTTTTTGTGCCAGTACCATACTGTCTTGATGATGACAGCTTTGTATCAGAGTTTGAAGTCAGAATTGTGATGCCACCAGCTTTGCTTTTCTTTTTCAACAGGCTTCTGGCTATTTGGGGTCTTTTCTGGTTCCATACAAATTTTAGGATTATTTGTTCCATTTTGTGAAAAAAGTTGATGGTATTTTGATAGGGATTGCATTAAATGTGTAGATTGCTCTATGATGTGGATTGCTCAATCCATGAGCATGGAAAGTTTTTCCATTTCTTTGTGTCTTCCTCAATTTCCTTCATGAGTATTCTATAATTTTCTGAGTACAGGTTCTTTGCCTCTTTGGTTAGATTTATTCCTCGATATCTTATGGTTTTGGGTGCAACTGTAAATGGCATTGACTCCTTAATTTCTTTATCTTCTGTCTTCTTGTTGGTGTACAAAAACCCTTTTGGTTTTCAAAGCCCAACATTTTTGCGGCTCATCTCTTTGGTACAGGCCTCATGTGATGAGGTGTCTGATATAGAGCACAAGCCCCTTGCTCCTCAGGGAGAAACTCCATATTTGTGAGATCCTTCCCAATTGGGGGCCACTGCACTGGGTGTGGGGTTTTGGTGAGATCTTGTTTCTGCCTTTTCTACCTGTCTCAATGTGGTCCTTTTCTCCTTTGTTTTGGTGGAACTGTCCAGCTAGTTTTCAGAAGGAATTATTTCACATGTAGTTATAGATTTGCTGTGTCTCTGGGAGGGCATGAGTTTAGGATCTTCCTATGCTGCCATCTTGAAGTTGGAATTTCATGATGACTTTGATTTCTAGCAGTTTTATATATATATATATATATAGAGAGAGAGAGAGATATTTTATTTCATGATTTATACTTTTGTTTGTAGAATTAAGAAGATTTTCAAAATAGAAAGCTACCTATACCAACATAATTATCTCTCTTTTATGGTTACATTCTTTCATGGTTACATTTTTATATTGAGGTAGAATTCCAAATCATTAATACCTGTTCCAAATAATTTTCTTGTTGAAAAATTTATTCTTTTCTTAATATTTGTACTATAACTATATTTTAAAGTTATATTTTTTGTGTAATTTGCTCTGTTTCAACATTCTAATATTCTTATAGCACCTGAATCAGACTTTGAATTAGAAAGTCAGGAATATGGCTTGAAGGAATGGCTTGAAATAGTTTCCATAGTGATTATGATATTTCTCCAGTCACTATGTGGTCATTGTTCCTAATTACATGTGTCGAAACTAGATTACTTTTGAGATATGGATCTACAAATTCTATAGCCTAACATGTGTTCACTCCAATGATACTCATAAAAGAGAAATTAAATATATTCAAACTAAGACCATCTTCTTTCTCCAGTTGCTTATCATTCTGTATTTTCTAGAACGGTGAAAGGCATTACCAAAAATTCTTGCATATGGTACCCTATTTGTTACTTCCAAGGTACAATTGATTCTTAAATAGTTTTAATTTAGATTTTGAATATATTTTCTATTCATTCCTTCTACTATATCTACACTGCTCTGGTCTTACTTTAGGACATCTTCCTTTCTCAACTAGATGATGACCTTTTTATATTTTCCTGCCATCTACCCCCAGCTCCTTTCCTCCTTTTAATGCATTGTTGCCAGAGTAATATTTTTAGATATCCAAGTTAGTCCCTGTAAAATATGGAATGAAATCTAAAGATCTGTATGTGGCTGTCTGCATATTCCTCATCACTTAAAGAATAAACTTTATATGTCTCTGTGGTTTTCTGGAACCTTAATGATTTAGACCTTTCTTTATACTTCAACAATAAGAAACCGCTGATCATCTTCAGAGCAGTGTTCTTTTTTGCCTTGTTGCCTTTATGTTATTAAATTTACCAGAAAAAGTCTCCAGTTGATTGCCTACTTAGCAAATTCATATTTGTTGTTTAAGTCTCAGCAAAATGTTACCTCCTCTAGGCAAACTCCGTTATTCTTTCACTTATGCTTCCACTGCAGTTTTTAGAAACATCCATTAAACAATTATTTTATTGTATTTAGATTCTTTTTATTATTTCTTAGGAATGCAGACTTCATGAGAACAAGAATAATGAATTTTCATCTTTAAATCTCTAACTCCTAAGATAGTGTCTGGCCATAAGAAGTACTTCATATATACATTTGAAATGAATAGCCTGTGGATACTTAAATCAAATTATAATTTCTCCAAGTAATGAGTCTCAGTGAAAAGAGCTAGAATTTCATGTTTCTAAGTTAAGTGTCTTCATATTTCACACACAGATTCACTGACTCCAGAAGTCAAGTAATTCTATTTAGCTACAAACCATGGTAACTAATTTTCCCCAAGATCTAAGCACAGTGGAATTTAATGACTGTTTGATACATGATCAGCTAATTTGTTCCATCATACACTGTTAAAATAGACAAACTTTCTGAAATGAAAATATATGTCCCCACAGATACTTGTACATAAATGTTTATAGCAGCATTATTCATGATAGCCAAGAGTTTCAACCAACCCAAATGTCCATCAATGGAGGAGCAAATAAACTATGGGTTATGCATACAGTGGAATATTACTCAGGCCTAAACAGTAATTAAAAACTGTTACATACTACAACTCAAATTAATCTAAAAAATATTAAGTGAAGGAAGACAGACACAAAGACTACATATTATATGATTCCTTTTGTATGGCATATCTAGATTAGGCAAATACTTAGAGACAAAAAGGAAGACTTGCAGTTTGTAGAGACTGGGGGAAGGGGACAATGGGGAGTAAACCATATGGGATGTTCCGAGATGATGAAAAGGTTTTAAAACTGGAGAGAGGTGGTGGTAGCACAATGTTGTAAATGCACTAAAAGCCACTTTAAAATATTAGTTTAAAATGGTCAATTATGAGTTAAGTGAACTTCTCATCAAAAAAAAGAAAAAAGAAAAACTGGCTGGGCTCTTCTAGTACGTGCTTATGTATTCCTTTCTGTCTGACCTCAGTCACTAAACTTCCCTGCATTTACTATTATAAAGAATAATAAGATTTATGAAGTCATTTTAACACTTAAATAAGAGCATGTATATATGCCTACAACTGGGGACAGATAATTAATTATCACCCAAAAGTATTAAATAATTAGTAATAATATAATAATGGCAGATTATTTTTAATTAAAATAAGAAATCTTAAGGTCTATGGTGTGCTGGCAACTGAAGGCAAGGGTCATATTCTGAGAATATAATGGGGGAGGTTCTGTTTCACTTTAAACTAATTACAATAATTAAATTCCTTCAACAATCTACCTGCATTTGTTTCCCACTCTAAATTCTCATAAAATTGTTTTCTGTATTTTATCTTGAGTATATAGTTGTTATCAGTGGAAGGGCTGAACTGTTGTAGACCTACACAGATATACTAAAAGTAGAAACCCTGATCAATGAATTTATTGATTGAGTCCATGAACCTGTCTGAAAATTTTATTAGATTTATAATAAAATAAACAAAACTTTTTAAACCAAAAATGATTTAATTAAAGAAATTTAAATGATATTAAACCAATGTCTTTAGGTTTAGCATACAGTTATGCAGGCCTCAGACCTATTTGTCTTGATTGCTGCTTATATATTCAGCTCACTTGAAATCCTGATGCCCAGTAAATATATGTTTGTTATTTCAATGAAAATGTCAAGTAGATGTTATAATGAACTATATTGATAAAATTTTGGATAGTAATTCCTTTATGGCAAGTTCTGTTATTTCAGTAACCATGCTAGTAAACATATTTATGGACCAATATATAGAAGCCCAAACTCTTTTTGGTATTATGCAGATAACCAAGTTGTATTTGAGGTATATATATTTTGGTCTGTTTTATCTGTTAACTGCTATAGTATGGGATAGATTCCAGAAACATAACTCAAGTATCCTAGAGACATACTGGGACTCCTTAGAATGTACTCCCCTAAGAATGAAAAATTATGGGAATTTTGTGCTTCTTATAAGAGTGGTAGCCCATAAAAGTGCTATACCCATGTTTGTGTTGAATTTATACTCAATAGAATAAGAGAGAATGACTATGTGGAAGTAGAACATGTTACCCTGGCCTCTACACATGTGGCTATTAAAAAATGAAAAAGTGAAGAACGAATTTTCAGGTGAGTATATGTACTGGTGATTATGACAGCATTCTTCCCTCCCACAATTGTAAGTAATGTAATTTGAACATCAGTGTAATTGTTCTTTTATTCAACATTTGCTTTCAGAGCAATCTCTATGCATCAGACTTTATGCTCGATGCTACAGATAAAAAGATCCATGCTCTTTTTCACAGCAATGTATAACAAATATGTGCATGTTAAAAGTATTTCTAGATGTTATTGTTGCTTGCATATATGGAATTTTTATTAGATATTTACAAAAATAGTCCCCTCTTTTTTTTTCTTTTTTCTGATGATCTAGTCTCTCCCTTTCTCCCTCTTTCCATTTCTTTATAATTAGTTTCACTGTCAGTGAAGATATTTTCATATGGTGACATCTGACAATCCCAAACCTAAAAATTGTGGATCAACATCAAAAAGAAAGAAATTTCCTATCAATCCTAAAGTTCACTCCTCAAATTTCAAGGGTGGACTCTGAATGGCCATGAAAAATGCAATTGCTATGATTGAAAATAATGTGAATATAATTGATACATATACATTTTAGAAACTATTTTTTTGATTTCAGTAATGTTGGCAAAATGAGGCAGAGGATAATTTCTCTTTTCTCTCAGCTTTTTCCTACTCCTACTTCCAAGGTTGAACAAAATTTAAGTCATGGATTGGTACATGACTGAGACATGGCTTATGCCCTAGGGCTCACATGATAGAAAGACTGTTCTTCAAGGAGTTATGAATACTTCATGGGTTGCACCCTTTTATTTCCTTGATCAACTTTATTAAGAAATAATTTATATAAATACGCTATGTATTTAAAGTATACAAATGAGATTTGACAGTTAATACATCAGTGAAACCAGAAGCACATTTAAGATAAAATATATTTACCACTCCCCCAAAATTCCTTATATCCTCATCCCTTCCTTTTTTTGTGATCTGATCTGCTTTATTCAATGTGCCAATCAGGATTCTCCAGATAAGTAGAAATTTAAATAGATATAGAATAGAAAATACAAATAGAAATTTATATATATTTATTATTTATATTATCATAATATTTATATATGACTCTTTATTATATATCATATAACATATATGAGTATATACATTATATACAACAATATATAAATATTATGTATTTATTATATACATTATATATAACATATATAACAATATATAAATATCATATATTTAGAGAGAGAGAGAGAGAATTCTGATGTCTCATACTTTTCCATGATGTTTAGGCCCATTTTATGTAGGAAGTAAATTTCCAACTTGCACATTTGCCCAATATAACTTACCAGAATTTTGCATTAGCCGTTTAAATTTCCACCTTATAATGAAGTTGTATGTAATTTTTCTTTGCTTTCTGAAAACATGTCTCTCTGAAATATTGTTTGTGGTAATGATGGGTAGGGGTTTTAGATAAATCTCAATTTCTGATCAGTGAGAAAAAAATACTATATTGATACATACTCTTTAGAGAATGAACCACATGCAATCTTGGTAACTACATTTTATTATGTGATTTAAAACAATTTTGATTGTGTACAAATACACAGTAAATTAGAAAATTATTTCATATTTCAATAAGAACAAATGAGAATCTAGGTGAGAAAGACTGTATATTTTGAAAATTGATAGACTAAAACTATCCAAAGAAATATTTCAACCAAGCAGAGTAGAAAGTACACTTTGCAAGAATGCCTTGCATCATTTTATCAGTTCTAGATACAACCAGAACAGCAAATTATCAACAGACATGTTATGCCCTGACATCTATTAGTAGTGACTAATAAGATATCAGAAGTCTACCATGATGACTATCTCATCATGGCTGAACTGCAATGTAATCAGAAAACTCAAAATAGTCACCCAAAGGAAATGTTAAAATCATATGAAATCTATGCATATAATGCCAGACTTGTGCAAATCCTTGGATTTTATATAGAGGACATTACATGGTACTTTTAGGGTTCATTTGATAGAAAATAAAACCAGGAGAGTTGACCTACAAGATCCTGCCATTCTGATTCCATAACACATATGAACTGTGTGCGTAAGGAAGGAATAAGGGAGTGAATTTGATGAAAAAATAGGTTAGCAATTTCTTTCTTAGAAAATAAATTATGTTCCTCTGTATGATATTTTTCCTACCTCCAGATTAATTTCTTCTTTCAGAGATTTCACATTTTTTAGGATAATATAACATTTTACAATTATGCTATTTGTTTTTAATACAGATTCCACTCTCTATTTTCTGTAATGCACTAAGATTTGTTTCCGTTGGGGATGTGTGCTATCTGAAAGAATGTATCAAGTATCCTTCCACACAAGAAAACAAAAATCAATTAATTTGTTATTAAGCACTTTTTTATAACATCTGTAAAACTTCAGATTTTTAGTTATCTGATGACCTTTCTATAATATAGTATTTTATGATTTTCATGTTCCTGGCTTGTATCCTCATACGTGTTCAATAGATGTTCACAGTTATCTCTTCAAATTATCTCTAAGTGCCTTAAAATATATAATTACTGAACCCATTAGCAATTATATCACTTTAATTCACTTGCATTGCACCTCAAATATCTTTTAGTAGTGGACTTTGGAAGTTGTCTACACAGCATTTATTCTCTCCTTTTCCACAATAGAAACCCATTTTGTTCAGATATCTAACCTTCCCCTCTTCAGCCCTGTGCCTTAGGGGAAGTTCTAACCCAGTTTCAGCTGGGCATTTCATTTGTCCAAGAGTATTTTCATTTGCCATGACAGTAATTGGTTCAGAGATAGGCAGATAATTAAGTTCTGGCCAATGAGGTGCAAGAGAGTCTCAGAGAAAGAGACACTTTCTATTCTTTCTCTGGATAGTGTCAAGCTTGTTATGAATTCTGAAAATGCTGTAGCCATCTTGATATAAAGCCAGAATTTAAGACAGCAAAATGAAAAAAAAGAATGAAACTGGGTCATGGATAACATCGTTGATCTGTTAAATCAGACAATTCTGGAGCCATTGTTCCCACTACAATTATAGATATGTGAGGATAAAAGCCCATTTGGAGTTGTATTTTCTTTTATTTGTAGCTACAAGTATCAAAATACATAACCATCTGTCATTCATTTTGTGCATTTAAAAAATCAAGGAAATGACTTTGGTGCCAGAAGTAAACTGTCCTGGATCCCATGGTCATTTAATTTTAAGTAGAGAAACTATACATAATGAGGCAATTTGCAGAGAAGTTGAATAATACATAGAAAGCAAGATTAAATCTTACGACCATCTTACTTAAAAGGCTTAAAAGAAAAAAACCCTCTTTCAGGTGATCTGGATTTTCAATCATATGTTAATCATGTCAATCATAAAAATTTCCAGAATTATGCTTTCCGTAAGGAGGTAAAATCTTCTTTATCTGAAAGCTTAAAATGATGACTTTTGTGCCTATAACATCTAACATATTACTCATAAATAATAAATTGAATACACACACATAAGCATATGTGTATGTATATATAATCTATGCAAATATGAGTGTATGCATATGTATGTTATATAAATATTATATATATCTTACATCCAGACATACTGTAGCTTTAAATAAATTTGCAAAATTATAATTGTTATTCTAACAATCCCCTTACTACTGTTTTATTACTACTACATTTATTTCCTAAACAAACAAGACATTATCAGCACCATGGACTTTGTAAATTATGGGATTTTCTCCAGAGTCATAAATTTATGTCAGGCATTTCCAAAATACAGAGATTATAGCATAATGGAATAAAATTATGTTTATCAGTTCCTTAGTAAGCAGTGTTTGAAATAACAATCTGACATGATATGCAAAAATTTTCAATCTTCTAAGTAATTTTAAATTCACATTCAGATGTTTTAATAACCGACACCCCTTTCTTAGGATAAAACTGAGCTCAGGACATCTGAGTAATCCTTGCTTTCTCAAAAATATTTGCATATTAGGTCAGGCAGTTTTTGAATGTATCACTCTTGAAGAACTCAGTTCCTTAAACTTTCTTCTTTTTTTTTTTATTTTACTTATTTATTTGAGAGAAAGAGCGCACTAGAGAGAGAGAGAGAGCGCGCACAAGCGGGGCAAGGGGCAGAAGGAGAAGCGGACTCCCTGCCAAGCAGGGAGCCCAAAGCGGAACCGGATCCCGGAAATCCGGGATCATGACCTGAGCCAAGGGCAGACGCCCAACGACTAAGCCCCCCAGGCGCCCCTCCTTAAACTTTCTTCTTTACAGTCTCTTCTAGTTATTATTTTGGGAAACCATTGTTTTCTGACATACAAATTTCTCTTTATGAGTAGCTTGTGTAATTTAAAAGGAATCTATGCAGGACAAAGTATAATATAAAATGGTTATTTAACATGGAAATTTTATAAGAAAAGTCAAGGAAAAAGAAATCATAAATAGGTATTCATATATCTTAGTCTTAAAACAACCAGACTAGTCTTTAACATAATAAAGGAAATATTGGTTAAATATTGGAAAATTTGGTTAAATGATGCAGGGTGTTAATTAGAATTACTGAGCTATAGTTTATATAGATCTTTAAGTTCATTTCAATTACTTATAATAATTAAACTAAACACACAAAAATTTATCTTTTATAACTGAGACAAAAATATTAATCCATGCTATAATGTAATTTTCTATCAGGCTTAAACTATAAATTTGGGAATGCCTGGGTGTCTCAGTTGATTAAGCATCTGCCTTTGGCTCAGATCATGATCCCAGGGTCCTTGGATTGAGTCCTGCCTCGGTCTCCTTGCTCACCAGGAAGCCTGCTTCTTCCTCTGCCTACAGCTCCTCCTGCTTGTGCTCTCTCTCTCTCTGTCTCTGATAAATAAATAAAATCGTTAAAAAAAACTATAAATTTGTTCAGTAGATGTTTAATATATGGTATAAAGTTAGCACTTTAGCCTAGTTCCTATCTGATAATCAAAAAAGGAGCCAAGAGATAATGAATATTCAATTATTTTAGATTGTATATTTAGCATATAGGATACATTTATTATTAAGATATACAGAAAATAAAACTGTCATTAATGGCTCTTTTAATCAGTAAGTTTACATCTGTTGATCAGGTGTCTGATTTATGTTGTACTTTTCTTTTTTTAATATGCGACTTGTGTTTTCTGGAAAATGTCCACTTTGCCAAGAAGATATTCTTCCCACATAGAGAAAAGTAATTCTTTGATAAAAATCATGCCTGAGTACGTTTTCCAGACTGGTGCCATTTGGTGAGAGATACCGTTATTATATAGCTATCTCATTTTCATGTTATAAGATCTGAGATTACAGTATATTCTAGACAACTAGAAGACCAAGTAGTTCAAAAGATGGACAGTGTCTACACTGAATATATCAGTTTCACTTAAAAAAATTGTACCTCAAAGAAATCTGTCCTCTAAAGTGATAGTGATAAAGGTAAATCTGGGTATAAAACCTTGGCTTTTGGTTTTCAATCAAAAGATTTTAAACAAAATTACTTGAGCCTTGAAGACTTTAACAAATGTATCACTCTCTGTTTTACTAAGTATTTAGTGAATATAAAGAGTATAATTCTATATTTAAACTTTATATCTAACTGGGTAAGTAGGTAGGAAAGTAGGTAAAGGGAAAAATTAAAAGGCTAAATTATTTCTTTCTTTTGGAATGTTAACTATACACATTTCCTCCACAATTTTCTTTTGAGATCATGTGAGAAAACAGTAATTTATTCATTCTCTGAATTATCTTATGCTTTAATGACCATTTGCCATAATTATCCCTTTGTAATTGACATTTTAGTTATTTATGTAATTTAATAAATAATGTACATTTAAATTGTTAAATATGGAAAGTTTTACTTTTTTTAAATTGAAATATAATTGACATACAATATTACATTAGTTTCAGGTGTATTACATAGTAATTTGACAAGTCACCAAAAGTGTAGCTACCATCTGTCACCATGCAACACTATTGCAATATCATTGACTATGTTCCCTGTGCTGTACCTGTTATTCCTGTGACCTATTCATTCCATAACTGGAAACCTGTATCTCTCACTGCCCTTCACCCCTTTGCCCATGCCCCCACCTACTCTATTTCTTCAGTTATTCCTCGTTATCTGTGTATTTATAGATTCATTTCTGCTTTTTGTTTGTTTGGTTATTCACTTGTTTATCTAGATTCTACATATAAGTGAAAGCATTGGTATTTGTCTTCCTCTGTGTGACTTATTTTACTTAGCATAATACCCTCTAGGTCTATCAATGTTGTTGCAAATAGCATGGTTTCATTCTTTTGTATGGCTGAGTAATATTCCAGTGGTGTGTGTGTGTGTGTGTGTGTGTGTACCTACACATTGCATCTTTACCCATTCATCTATTGAATAGATGCTTGGGTTGCTTCTATATCTTGGCTATTGTAAATAATTCTTCAATAAATGTAGAGGTGCATATATCTTTTTGAATCAGTGTTTTTGTTTGTTTACTTTTTAAAATTTTTTTTACCCTTTGTTTTTAATGTACTCAATATTATCTCACAAAAACAGAGGAAGCATTAAACTTTATACTTAATGAGTTTGACTCTGTTATAGCCTTATTCCTTATGTTAAATAAAGTATATAAAACAAATAAATCTGCTTCTGAAGAAATGTTTAACTGTATGGTTGAAAATCTTTCTCACTAAGGATTGATCACAAAGATGTCTTTAAAATTATATAACTGGGCTCACTTGCATCTATTTCAATAGTTTTTTACTTTTGTGAACAGGAAGAAATAAAACATCCTTCCATTATAGTATTATATTTCTATGAATGGGTTAATTATTCCATTTGATTTAAATAGAAGATTCTAGAGTGATAGTAATACAATTGAATAAATGTTTAAAAAATTAATGGAATTTTTGGGCACCTGGGTGGCTCTGTAGGTTAAGCGTCTGCCTTTGGCTCAGGTCATGATCCCAGTGGCCTGGTCCCAGTCCAACTCTTTGCTCCACAGAGCATCTGCTTCTCCCTCAGCTGTTCCCTCAGAACAAGCTCCCACTTGTTCTCTCTCTCCCTCTCTCTCTCGCAAATAAATAAAATCTTTAAAAAAATAAAATAAATTAACTGAATTTGTCTTATACTTGATTTTTTCAGCATTAAAAATTCAATTTTCAGGACACCTGGGTGGCTTAGTCGGTTGAGCGTCCAAGTCTTGGTTTTGGCTCAGGTCATGCTCTCTAGGTCGTGAGTTCAATCCCCACAATGGGCTCCACGCTCAACGGGAAGTCTGCTTGAGCTTCTCTCTCTCTCCTTCTGCCCCTCGCCAACTTGTTCTCTCTCTCTCTGTCGAATATAAATAAACCTTTCAAAAATTCAATCTTCAAGTATAAATATGGTTTCAATGATGAATATTAAAATATATTTCCTAGATTGAGAAGCAGTTGTAAAAGGAGAAGAAATTTTGAGTGACATTGAGTAGCAATTTAACAAAAGCCTATGTAGTTAAATAAAAAAAAAATACTATAGAAGTTTCAGTTGAACACTTTTAAAAACAAAAAAAATCAGTTTTTATATGATATTTTATGAAGTGCTCTGTTTTACTGTTATAATAATGTTATGATAGCTATTTGAGTAAAATCTAGTCTATATAACAGTGATGAAATTACATCAAGACTGAAAAAGATGAAATAAACCTTAAATCAAAATTTCCAAAATTCTAGAAAAACATTTTTCCCCTGAAAGATGAAACCAAGATTTATAATCTTAGCTAAATGTAAACACTTAAAATTCTGAAGCAGCATTTCTCCAGCTACTACTGGTGTCCCACAGAATGATAATGTCATAACAGGTCAAAGGTAGAGAGGGGTTAATGGCCAAATGAACTTAAGAAATTCTCCACAAAGCACCACTTTCTGAAGATTTATATTAAATATTAGCATATAAAGATTTATTTATTTATTTATTTATTTATTTATTTATTTATTTATTTGAGAGAGAGAGCATGGGAGGGGGGAGGGTCAGAGGGAGAAGGAGACTCCCTGCTGAGCAGGGAGCCCCATGCAGGACTTGATCCTGGGACTCCAGGATTATGACCTGAGCTGAAGGCAGACGCTTAACCAACTGAGCCACCCAGGTGCCCAAATATTAGCATATATTTGTATATGATATAAAGTACCCATAATGGTCAGCTTTAAAAAAGCAGCTTATCTTTGTCCAAACTAATATTTTAGAAATATATTTAACCACAGGAACTTTAAAAAATTGATTTAAACTCAGTTTTGCCCCACAGCTTCAGTGTCCCAAGACACATCAGTTTGGAAATATCCTTAAAGGCAATTTAATTAAAGACAAATAATTAGCTATGACAAATGTTACTACTTCTCCAGAGAAAATTCTACCCATGTAAATGCTTAAGCAAAGTCTATTTTGCTATCTGGAAATATTAATAAAGATAACTAACTATTATAGAGGACTAACTAAGCATCAGGTATTGTGCAAACATATGTAAGCAACATTTCTTATATTTCCCTGACCATACACTTGCTCTTTCTATTTCATGCTCCACACTGTGAAAGTAATTATCTACAAAGCAATTTTATATTTTAACATCATTTCATTTTGATCATTTGCCATTTAACAAAAAAAGAATATTCCAGACTCCATAATAGGATATACAAGGCACCTCATAATTTGTTTATGTGTTTATATTATATCCATTTTATCCATTTATTTTTTTATTTTTTTAAAGATTTTATTTATTTGAGAGAGAGAAAGAGAGAATGAGTTAGGGGAGGGGCAGAGGGAGAGGGAGAAGGAGGCTTCCCACTGAACAGGAAGTCCCACTGTGGGGCTAGATCCCAGAACCCTGGGATCATGACCTGAGCCTAAAGCAGATGTGTAATGGACTGAGCCACTCAGGTGCCCCTTATCCATTTATTTTTAATAGTATATACCGTGCTAGATGTTTTTTAGGTGATTAGGGATCTAGAACTTAAGTTAGACGAGGGTATCCTTCCCATATTATGCACATTTCACAGTAAGGAGAGACAATAAACCTATTATTCCATGATGAATAAGTTAATTTAAAATGGGGGCAAGTATTCTAAAAGTAATACATTAAAACAACATGATAGGAATGAAAATTCCTTTAGATAGGGTAGTCAGGGAAGACTTTACTCAATAGGTGATAATTGAGTGAAGACTTCAATGATGAGAAGAAATTAGCCCCAAGTCCCAGAGAAATTAATAGTGGTCAAAACAAAGGAAACAGAAAGTGCAAAAGAAGTCCTTGAGATAATAGAAAATGTGATGATCAGACCTAGGCTGGAGAATAAGACCATAATCCTATGAAGTTTCTAACTATAGTCCCTTCCCAACCACACCCAACAAAATCATTAAGGATTTTTCCCACTAGCTAAACCAAATGATTGCAAGTTCCTGGTTTTCTCTTAAAGCTCTGTACCTTTAAATATGCTACTCACTCTTCCTGGAATATTTTGCTACCCTTCTGTATCTACTCACTATTAATATATTCTTCAAAATTGCTAATGTTTGAAGACACAGATTGAGTTCCAAAACAACTTCTCCAAATAATTTATTTGATATAGCTTATTATTTTTTCCAAAGATTTCAGAATTTTATCATTCTATATCAGTTTCAAAGTTGTTTAGGTTTGCATTAATCCAATGTAAGCCTTAATTTACATTATAATAATAGAAACATCACTTTGTACATTTAATATACAGTAAGTTGCCATGTATCATATTGGAGCCAGATATTTGGACAAATATTGGGTTAAGGGTTAAATAAATTAGAGTTTTTCTAGACATCTTCTTCAAGGATAGATAACTAAAAGTTTATCAGAAATGTAAATAGAGGAAAAAATAAAGAGTTCTTGAGTATTTTGGTTATTTATATGTTGCCAGCATAATTTATTTGCTAGTAATAATGCAGTGAATTTTTTCTGGTTTTCATGCTGCTTGGCCCAGATGAGGTATCAAGGTCATATAATTTCATAAAGAGTAGGGTGACTAAAGACTTCACTTCTGGGAAAAAGAAGAAACTTCACTTTCTGGTCATATAATTGAAAAGAGGGGCACAAGGAACAGAAACTACCTTGCAGATCGCAGCAAAGAACTTGGAAAATAACCCAGTTCAGTTTTAAAAGGATAAACTCTTGGGCTCACCATGTGGATCCCATCCTACTGAGCACACCAAATAATCTGAGTAGTGAACCAACAGATAAATCAACACCCTGGTCAGTGATCCCCAAGTAGAACAAAACCAAAGAAATCCATGCATGGGCACATCATAAACTACTAAAAAGTAGTATGCAAAATCTTGAAAGTGGCCAGAGAAATATGACTGTTTACTTAGAGGGAATAGTGATTTGAACAACAGAAGATTGCTCATCAGTAACTCTGAAGCCAGGAGGAAATGACATAACATCTTTAGAACGCTTAAAGAAAAAAAATAAGCAACCCAGAATTCTACAACCAGTTAAAATATTTTCCAGGATGAGGGTATAGAAACATTAGCAGATGAAGAAAGATTAGGAGACTAAATTTCCAGCAGAATTGTTCTAAAATAATTGTCCCTCAAATTCTTTACACAAAGGATACTACACTTCTATATTGACCCTGTTCTTTATGTGTGATGAAAAAATATATTCTGTATACTTTTTGTTTTTCCTACTGATATAAGAGATGGAAAGGTCTATTTTCTAAAAAAGAAAGAATAATAATTTTCATTAGCTGAAAATAGAAATCTTCATCAACTAAAAATAAATGTGTCTGCAAGTAATCCAAAAACTATCAAAGTGATGGTGAAGCTTTCCTCATTTTTCTCTCCTTTTTTCTACCTTCCTTCTTTTTACATCTTTCTATACTTACATCCATCTTTCCTTTCTTCCTCCCTCCCTCCCTTCCTTCTTCTTTTCCTTCCTTCTTCTTTCCATGTTTCAAAGTTTTTTTTTAATTAGAAAATCTTTAATTTTTTGGCATGCAAATATCTCCTTAGGAATAATCTTTATAGTTTTAAAAACAATGCATTCGGGGAAAGGTATAAAACAATGTAGCTTGGAGTGCCTGGGTGGCTCAGTCAATTAAACATCTGACTTGGTTTGGGCTCAGGTCAGGATCTCAGGGTCGTGAGATCAAGCCCTGCATAGTCTCTGCACTCAGCCGAGTCTTATCCCTCTCTCTCCCTCCCTGCTCCACCCCTTACTGGCTCACTTGTGTGCTCTCTCTAAAATAAATAAAATCTTAAAAAAATATAGATTAAGTAACATGGAAAATCTATGAGAAAAATTTAAAAAATGGGATTAGAAATAATCTTTAAACTACCTGAGTTTGGCCATGCTTTATATAGACTGACACTGTCTTTTAATTGTGTGTTTAGATGATTTAAATGTAATTTTTGATATTTGTATCATAAATCAAATGTATCATTTTATTTTATTTCTTCTGTTTTTCATTTATTTCTACTTTAATATTTTGATTACTTTATCATATTTACTATTCCATTTTAATTTATATATTGTGTTCTTGTATATATCTATGTATAGAATTATTTCCATTTGTTGTTATAGGGAATATATATAGGAACTGAAGCTTTTGGTCTGTTTAGAATCAACATTTTACCACTTTAAAGGAATGTAGAAACCTTACCACAATGTGTCTTTTTACTTTCCCTCTTGATGTTTTTGTATATATCGCATTCTCATCTACTGAAGACCCCGTCATACAATGCTATATTTTTTTGCTTTTAACTGAGAAATATTTTTCAAATAACTTAAGAGGATAAAATAGTCTACTTATATTTGCCAGTTACTTGTGATTTCTGATGTCCTTTATTTATCGCCCAAAACTATCTGGGGCCCAGAGGTTTTCACTAAATAATTCTACCAAATACTTCAGAGAGAATGAACATCAGTTCTACACAATCTCTTCCAGAAAATGGAAGAGGAGGGGATTTTTATGAACTTAATATTTTATGAACTTAATATTTCCCTGATACCAAAATCTAACCAAGATGGTACGAAAAACAAACAGAAAACCTACATATGTGGACAGAAAAATCCTGGACAAATATAACTCCAAAATATATAAAAAGAGTGATACAGCATAGCAAGTGGGGTTTATTTCAGCTATGCAAGGCTGGTTCAGTATTCAAACATCAATGTAATCTACATTGACAGTCAAAAGAAGAAAAAGCACATAATCATATCAACCAATATATATTTGACATATGCATAGACATATGTGTAGACATATGCAAAGAATGCATTTGGCAAAAATTCAACAACCACTCGTGATAAAATCATAAACAATTACAGAGAGAACTTCCTCTACTTGATAAAGAACACCTGGAAAAAAAAACATTACAATTAATATTACACTTATGGTGAAAGACTGAAGTTTTTTTCCCCTAAGATCAGAAAAAGGCAAGGATGTCTACTGCCTTAACTTTTATTCCACATAGTGCTGAGTTAAATAAGGGGACAAAAAAGACATGAAAGGTATACATATTGAAAAGGAGGAAATAAAACTGAGTATATTTGCAATTGAAATGATTGCCTATGTAGACAGTTTCAAAGAATCTATTTTAAAATCCTAGAATTTATAAGTGTGTTTAGTAAGGTTTCAATGTACTTCAAGATCAACATACAAAACCAATCATATTTCTATATACTAGCAATAAGTACATGAACACAAAAAGGAAAATTAGAATACTATGTACTATCATAAAAGACAGTTGTAAATTTAATAAAACATATAGAACTTGCATGCTGAAAACAAAATATTCTGATGAAAGAAATCAAAGAAAATCTAAATAAATAGAAATATGGACTGTGTTCAAGGATCGGAAGATTCAACAGAATAAATATGTCAGTTCTTTCCACATTCACATATAGATTTCCTGTAATTACTATCAAAATCCCAGCCAGATACTTTGTAGATTAGACAAGATCATTCCAGAATTTATATGGAGAGTGAAAGAACTAAAATAGCTAAAATGATTTTGACAAAGTACAAGTGGGTGAAATCAGCCCCCCTCAGTTGAGAAGACATAGATATGACAAATCAGAACATAAAGAGATGTTCATCATCATTAGCAATTGGGAAAATTTGAAAATTATATTCAAATTCTGACAAACTAATCAGAGCAGCTACAATAAAACTGAAGAAAATACTGACAATACCAAACACTGGCAAGAATACTGAGAAATGGGATCACATTTATATTGACCATGCAAATACAACATGAGAAGTCTACTCTGGAAAACAGGTAGGCAGTTTATTACTCAACTAAACATGCAGCTACCACGTGCGTCCACAACTGAGGTCTTAAACATTTATTTCAGAGAAATAATGATATATATTCACACAGATATCTGTACAGTAATGTCCATAACTAATTTATTCATGATAGTCTCAAACTGAAAACAACCCAGATGTCCTTAAGTGGGTAAGATGTTAAACTGTGGTATGTCTATACCATGGCATACTACTCAGCAATAAAAAGGAACAAACTATTGATAGGCATGACTGTATGAATCTCTAGATAATTGTAATGAGTAAAAAAACAAAAAAATCAAAACAAAAACAACAACAAAAACAACACCCCCCCAAACTCAAAGTTTACATATAGTATGATTCCATTCATATAAAATTCTTGAAATGATAAAGTTATAAAACAATGGAAGTAGAGAACACATTAGTGGTTGCCAGATTATTTTAGGGGTCTCCAGAGAAACATATATACATAGATATGAAATTAAATATAGGATCTATATAAGAGGTAAGTATAGTATATATAATATATATGTATTATATAAATGTATAAACATACATAAAGAATTATAATGTATGATATATGTATATATAATAGGATATATATCTTGAGAGAGAGGTGGGGTGAGAGAACTAGAAGAGAGATTTATTTCAAGGAATTGGCTCATGCAATTCTAAGGCATGGCAAGTCGAAAATCTGTAGGCAGACTGAGACCAAAACCCAGAGAGGGTTACCAGTCCAGTCTTGACCTTAAAATGGTAGGTCTGGTGGGTAGACTGGAAACTACAGGCAGGATTTCTTCTCTGGTAAAACTCAGGTTTTGTTCTTAAGATTTTCAACTGCTTTGATGAGACCACTCCCATTATTGAAGATAATCTTTACTTGAAGTCCCTCTTGTAGATGTTAACCACATCTACAAAATACCTTAAATAA
Source organism: Mirounga leonina (assembly GCF_011800145.1). Classification (NCBI taxonomy): domain Eukaryota; kingdom Metazoa; phylum Chordata; class Mammalia; order Carnivora; family Phocidae; genus Mirounga; species Mirounga leonina. Next base: position 55,926,858 of record NW_023270415.1, read on the forward strand.
CAGTACTATAGACTACACAAGTTGACACATAATACTGACCATCACACAATAATGTAGTGCATAAGTTCAAACAGAAAATAGTCTGCTATGATTTCATTTTCACAGCAACATTTTGATTCCTGTTAAACCAATTATTTTATATTTTATGTTAGGGGTAGAAGCAAAAAGCTCCATTAGTATTGTAATTCAAACTCTGATTATGGATTGTGTACTATTTTAAAGACTATCTGATGTAGAGATTTTAAAAGACAAACATGCAAACGTAGGTAATACACATTCACCATCTGCAATTTGGCTTGGGACCATGTAAATAGCTATGGAAAAATACATGTCTTCCGAAAGGGTCTTTTGAAGAGTTGCTTAAAGAGTGAACTTCTTGGTGTGCTTAATATGTAGTTTAATTTGTAAAATTGAATCGAGACAAAAATATTAAAACTCAAAGTTTTTTAAAATAGTCCTAAGTTCCTGGAGGATAATCAAAGGGAATTTCAGACCTTCACAAAATTGAACTTCAGAAGGCTTCCTGCTGTTAAGCAATAATAAACTAATTGTGACTTCCAAGTAGAAAACCACAGGGAAGATAGCACATCCAAGAGAAATTTAAATCTGAAGTTAGGGTGACTGGGTGATAGACACTGGGGAGGGTATGTGCTCTGGTAAGCGCTGTGAATCGTGCAAGACTGTTGAATCTCAGATCTGTACCTCTGAAACAAATAATGCAATATATGTTAAGAAAAAAAAAGAAGAAAAAGAAGGTAGCGGGAGGGGAAGAATGAAGCGGGGGAAATCGGAGGGGTAGACGAACCATGAGAGATGATGGACTCTGAAAAACAAACTGAGGGTTCTAGAGGGGAGGGGGGTGGGAGGATGGGTTAGCCTGGTGGTGGGTATTGAGGAGGGCACATTCTGCATGGAGCACTGGGTGTTATGCACAAACAATGAATCATGGAACACTTCATCTAAAACTAATGATGGAATGTATGGGGATTAACATAAGAATAAAAAAATCTGAAATTAGAATCCATCTTCTTATTATAGTTATTATCCTTCATTCAGTTAACATTTTTGTCACTTAATAAGACCATCTGGAATCTATTGTGACCTCAAACATAGATTTTGCTTGTCTTCATTTCTATCCAGAGATGCTTTACAATTAAATTATATGGTTTTAAATTACTTTTACTAAACTATATATGACTTAGCAATGATTACACTAAGCATACAGATTGAGGTTATTTGTACTTTTGACTTGGGGAGGTTTCTGATAAATATTCTATCATATCAGTCATTGGAGCTGATTTTTGTATTTGGAAGTGATATATGACTACTTCTGGGTGCTTCAATATATTTTCACTGGTTTACATAATTTATATTTTTATATTTTGTTTTATCTCTCCTTTATTTGTAACATCCTGTGTTCTGTGATTAAAGGTGTTTGTTATTACATACTTTAAATATATGGCAAAGAGCAAATGCAATTCACCCAAATGGAAATTGCTCCCAACTTTATTATTATTTATTGTGTTCAAAGTATTATGCTCAAATAAAATCTTGTACACAATAATGTTTTAATTTGTATGAAGACCAAAAAAAAAAAATGACAAAGAAGCAGCATGGAGAATATTTAAAATTAGATAAACCACTTATATTTTCCTTTTATTTCACATGGTACATGCTTAAAATGAATAGCACTTTCAAAAAGATGTATAGGTAATATTTATATAGTATAAATGCATGCAGACTGTACAAATATAATCCAAATGACCAGTGAAGCAAGTTTGTTAATTGTGCATATGACTTGATATGGATTGTGGTACATAAATAGAAGTTTTGTTAAAATGCATATTTCTTGAAGGATTATTACTTCTTTTATTCCTACTGATACTTGTTATAATGGTCTCCAACATTTATCTTTGTGATTTTTAGATCTTTAAACCTCTTAAAAATTTAAATTATTATTTACTACATTTTAAAAATATTTGGCTATTTAACATGAAGTTTTAGAAAATTTCAAGTGAAAAATTGAAGCAAATTATTTAGATTCCTACAAACATATTTAATTTATTCACAAAGAGTTAATACAAGGACATTTTGTCTATATCATTTTGTTCTGATTTAGAATATAGCCACAATTTGAAGTCCAAATAAAATTATTAAAATATCTGGAAAAAGACTTATTACAATATTTCATATTTTAATTATAAGCTATAAATTAGAAATTTTCTGGGAATTTGTTAATTGATACCTGAAGAAACATAAGACACAATCCTATTCAGATATTTCCTGGCATATTGTCTATAAATCTGGGCAAAATAATTAAACCTAAAATGTATAGAAAGTTTTGATTCCAAAAGAAATGCTTGCTACCTCTGTCAATTAACTGTTTATATTATTAAAACAAGTGTATAAGTATATATTCCTACATAAAGATCAGACTTGATTTTTTAAATTATGCCTTTCCATAGGAATCTGACTATGTTAAGATAATAGTACCCTCAGAGAAAGAATACTACCAAACTCTAAGATATAGGTGGAATGTTATTTTATAGTGTTTTAAGCAAAATAAAACACATAATTGCGACTGCATATTTGAAATACTTCAAAACTCTTCTCCCATTATACAGTATATTTATTGCTATCCATGTTATCCAAAATTAAGTAATTAATATTTTAAATAACATATTAAAAAGTTGGTGTAAAACAAAAGAGTTTAATACTCTCAACATAGGGAAGTTGACAAATGTCACCATGAGTTAAAAATTAGTAGATAGAAGTTGATTGTGGCTAAAGTTTAGAAAACTAGTTAAGTACTACCAGATGAGGTGGTTTTCAGGCAAAGAGCAAGTAATTTAGAATCTTATTAATTGGAAAATGATTGGAGGATTTATGATTTTGCTTTTAAAGTATCCCTTTTTTTGCAGCATATAGACTGTAGGTTTGCTGGGGGGGGTGGGATAAATTAACAAATATTAGTATCATTAACAAATTATAGAGCATTATTGTTTTGGAGGTGCTAAAAACCTCCTCTACCCATTTCTGCTTTTCTAGATAATCTACACTCATATATTTGCCTCACATTTATTTGATAGGAACTAAAACATTTTATACAGAAAATTGAAATTAAAGTTTAAAATATAAATAACACTGGTAAGTATAAGTTGGATGATTTGGGTATCATATCTTTTCAGTGATGGGAATAAAAATGGCATTAAGACATTCACAAATTAATATTTCATATATTACCTTATATGGATTTTATAAAAGTTAAATCAAAATGACTATTAATTACTTAATGTTTATGTATTTTGACTGGTTTCTGGTGCTGAGTCAAGAAGGATTGTTATTTATAGCTGTTTGTTTTCTTTATATCAGTTTAGAAATTACCACTTTGCTATGGCAAACAATCTTATGCTTTCTATAACACAGTAATGAGCAAATACAGCCACTGAAGATTTAATCTTAACAAGACATTCAGGGAACTCATGGGGATTTTACTCTTAATTGGAAATTGAATGACAAACTCTAAGTGTCTTATTTACCAAAACGCACTAAATTACCTGAGTCTACTGATGAGAGATGAAAGTTTCACTGTTAGAAAAACCTGTTTCAGTTTAAATATTTCAACATTTTTATTTTTAATGTCTGAAAGAAAGCTGACAATGAGATAAAGAATCTGTTTTCTCCAAATTCAAACTTAACCAATCCAAAAACTAAGTCTGCTTAGTAGGAATGAAAATGCTGTTTAAATAATGTATCATTTCTTTGTCTATAATTAAATTTCTTTTCTCTTATTAGCATCCATTCAGCCAGCTAGCAGAAACAATCTCAAAACATTGTTTTTCTGTAATTACAGTTTTCTACTCTACTTTTCCCACCCACATCCATTTATTGTGGAATCTCTAAGCTCTTGTCTCCTCAACAGGTTCTACTTGGAATCAGGGTACAGCTTGTCTTTGCCAAATGAATTAGCTCCTATTGCTGATGTAACAACATATGACAAATTTGGTGGCTTAAAACAACACAAATTTATTCTCTTACCATTTTGGTGGTCAGAAAACTAAAACCAAGATGGCAACAGGGCTGAGTTCTTTCTGGAGGCTCAGAGGAGAATCCATTATGTTGTCTTTTTTCCACTTCAAGAGATCACCTGCATTCCTTGGTTCATGGCTGTTTCTCAAATCACTCCAACCCTTATTTCCATTGTCACATCTACTTCTGACTGATCTTCTTGCCTCCCCATTGTGAGGAGTCTGGAGTCTTCAGATTACATTTGGCTCATCCAGATAACCCAAGATAATATCCCCATTTTAAGATCCTTAATCACATCAAAAAGCCTCTTTTACAATGTAAAATAGTATATTCACATGGTCCAGGGATTATAATGTGAGTGTCTTTGGGAAGGACCTTAATTAGCCTACCACACCAAGCTGGTCAAGATTTTCATTCTCTCTTCTGGAATTTGGCCCTATCATCATAGGGTGACTGGTAACAGGGAGAATCTTTCCTAAGAATATAATTTCTTGCTTTATTTCCATATTTCATTTCCTTCCTCTGATTATGTAAAATTTTCACTTGTCTGAGCATGAACTGATCTTGCTTTTTCTATTCTTTGAGACATAATGCCTTAAATTCAGCATCTTAAATGTCCATGTTAAGAATTGATTTCTCTATACTCTTTGGTCTTCTGTGTCAGAGCCGGTAAATATAGAACATCTTATAGAATATGTAGCACCTAGTGTGAACAGTAATGTAAACTATGGACTTTGGGTGATTATGATGTGTCATTGTGGGGGGTCATCAATTGTAACAAATGTATCACTCTCATGGGGGATTTTGGTAATGTGGGAAGCTATGCATGTGTAGGAGCAGGAACTTTATGGGAAATCTTTGTACCATTCTCTCAATTTTTTTTGTGAATCTTAAACTTCTTTTAAAAAATAGTCTTTAAAAATTAGCTACATAAGGGGCGCCTGCGTGGCTCAGTCGTTAAGCGTCTGCCTTCGGCTCGGGTCATGATCCCAGGATCCTGGGATTGAGCCCCGCAATGGGCTCCCTGCTCAGTGAGAAGCCTGCTTCTCTCTCTCCCACTCCTGCTGCTTGTGTTCCCTCTCTCGCTGTCTCTCTCTCTCTGTCAAATAAATAAATAAAATCTTTAAAAAAAAGTTTCTTCTTTGAATTAAGAAGAATATATCAGTGTTCTTCAAAGGTTGTAGAGTAAACTGTTGAATAGAAAAGACAGCATGAGGGAATTATTTTGGTAGTAGGGTAATTCTATATCTTGTTTGTAGTGGTGGTAACATACCTCTATGTGTATTTGTCAGAACCGGCAGAACTGTAAACTAACACGAGTATGTTTTATAAGTCACAAATAAATAAATATATAAATGAATGTAATTCTCTTTTAGGGGGATAAAACTGTCTTCGAATTACATTCACTTGTAGGAGTGAAAGCATAGCTATTTTAAGATCACACTAGCATAACTCCCTAGTTGCATTCTCCGTGAACAGGAAAACACTGTTTAGAGATTTCTTTATTTTTTATTTTTTATTTTTTTTTAAGATTTTATTTATTTATTTGACAGAGAGAGACACAGCGAGAGAGGGAACACAAGCAGGGGGAGTGGGAGAGGGAGAAGCAGGCTCCCCGCAGAGCAGGGAGCCCGATGTGGGACTCGATCCCAGGACCCTGGGATCATGACCTGAGCCGAAGGCAGTCGCTCAACTGACTGAGCCACCCAGGCGCCCCCTGTTTAGAGATTTCTTGCATGTGAAGTAGCCTGAAGATATCAAGGAAGAATAGCAATTATTTCCAAGATGCATAATATTACTTAGCTAAAGAAAACATGTAAATTTCTATCCTTTTTCACCTGAAATATATAATCTCATATTTGGAAAACAAGTGGGGGGCAGACGAGGGCTAAATTATTAGCATTTTATTTGTGTAATAGAATTAGAAGAAATGCTATTAATTTAAATTAAAGCACAGCAAGGCACTTCTGCATAATTCAAGCAAACAATTTAACAAATAAATTCCAGCCTTCTCATTACTGATTCCTAAATTGCCAAGCAGCTTGAAGACGATGAGAAAACTATTTTATAATGAAGGGTGATCATGAGAGGGCAGAGGTGAAAATCTAGGAAAACTCACTTTCCAGGAAATAGATGGGGAGATGCAGCCAAATGTTTAATTCTCAGGACAAACTTTACATGTTGTAATTATAGAATGAAATACAAAATCATATTTCTGAAGGTGAATTCAATCATTTGAAAGAAAAGTATTTCTGAACTCATTTGCTTCCATTTCTGTTCTTTGTTAATGCTTCAAGGAAGCAAAATAAATAACCTCAGAAAGGTGATGTTTAGGTAATACAGACAATGAATACATAGGCCAATTATAGAAATCTGCTGTTAGATCTACACTTGCAATGCAGAAACCAATTATTTATGCTGTGGAAGACCCAGGAAAGACATACCGTTCATTCAAATGTCCTTATTCCTGTACAAGGAATTTTTTCCTATGAGCTTCTACAGTAAATTGAATTGGGGGAAAAAACTGTATATGAACATCTCTTACCTAAACTCCTACATGTACTATAAAGCATTTAAATAATAATGAGAACTACCATTTACATCTATTTCTCCAATCCTTGCTATACAATTTGCATATGACAAAATTGAGAATATTGAAAATATGAATAAATTATCTAAGATCCAAATTTAGCGAAAGATATAATTGGTTTTCATATCTAGCTTCATCTGACATCAAAGCTCATGTCTTTTCATTTATTGATGTGCTTCTTTTTTTTTTACAATTTTATTTATTTATTTGACAGAGAGAGATAGCGAGAGCAGGAACACAAGCAGGGGGAGTGGGAGAGGGAGAAGCAGGCTTCCTGCTGAGCAGGGAGCCCGATGCGGGGCCTGATCCCAGGACTCTGGGATCACGACCTGAGCTGACTGAATGCAAACGCTTAATGACTGAGCCACCCAGGAGCCCTTATTGATGTGCTTCTTTAGTAAATATTTATTGAGTGCCATTCATGTCCCAGGCATTCTATGATAGGGATCAAAACAGACAGAGTCTCTGGCCCCATTTAGGACTCATTAGAGAAGGAGAGAAAAACACTTAACAAATACTTATAAAAATTATTTTGTCATTACAGTGGTTGCCAATGTAAAGGAGGAGTGAAGAGGGCTTTGAGAATGTGTTACAGAGGGATATAACCTAGTTGGAGACAGTGAGGGGAAGGAGGTTATCCAGGCAGTCTGACATAAAAATATATAAGATCATAATATTCCAGAGATTAACAACAGAGATTACAAACTGATATAGGGAGCTACTACATCATTTGTAATAACTATTTTGCAAAGTGAAGTTTTTATCTTTTAAAAACACACAGTAAACTTTATTGTATCACCCATCACCACACTGATAATTGTTTTGAAAATGCTTTTCCCAAAGCTCTTCTTCAATTTCATTACCTACGTTGGTAAACATTATTTAAGTTACCAGTCAATACGTTTTCATACTCCATTACATTGATTGAATTGATAAGTATAAGATAAGAAGCTAGGCATTTCAGTTCAAAGTCAACTCATCTTTCAAGGTCCAGGTGAAATGTCATCTCTGTCATGCTTTGCTTAACAGTTTCCTTTAATGCAGAATTATTTCCATCTGAATGTTCCAATATGTTTTAACGATTCCTGCAATGACGTTTTGAAACAAATCACCCACACTCTGTGGCTTTTACAGTAGGTACTTATTTCTCACTCATGATCTATTGGACTTGCCTTGGATCCAGACTGTGGATCTGGTTTAGTTCTGCTTTACCATTCCACATTCCCCTTGAATCAACAAAAATCTGAAACACACTCTCATCATTGGCAGACCCACAGGACCACAGAATAGTTGCACAGAAAGACACAATACCTCTTGTGACTTCAGCTCAGAACTAATATACTGTTACTTCTTTCCATATTCCTTTGGCCAAACAAGTCATGGCCAAGACCAGTATAAATATTGGAAAGAAATATTGTGCCCATCTGCACAATTGAAAACAGTAACCCAAGTTAATATAGCATAGCATTTAATATGTAAATAGGTTTAGCATTCTTTATACTATAGTCAAATATATCTTAGTTACTTGTTAATATATACCCCTATTGGTGTAAGAAGAACCTGCCAAGTTGCATAGTGCAACTCAGAACATTTTCTTCTGCCCCTGAGTTAGCCAATATCCCCATTTTTGTGATAATTATACCATTGCTTTACTTTAGAGTTTTACAATCCAAGGGTTCAACCTTACACAATATAATTTCATTGTGACTCTTTAAATGTTAGACAATTAAAAGAATGCTGTATGAATTATTTTGTGACCTGTTTTTTCACTATTCTGTTTGTGATTCATCCATGTTGACATATGCAGCTATAGTTCATCCATTTACATTGTTATATACTCTTTTATTTTATTTTATATTTTATTTAATTAATTAATTAATTTTTTTTTTTTTTTTAAGTAGACTCCATGCTCAGTGCAGAGTCCAACTTGGGGCTTGAACACATGACCCTGAGATCAAGGCTTGAGCTGAGATCAAGTTGGACATTTAACTGACTGAGCCGCCCAGGTGCCCCTATTTTTATAAACATGAATTTATAGTTTTCTTTTTTTTAAGATTTTATTGATTTATTTTTGAGAGAGAGAGAGAGCACGATTGGGGGGGGAGGGGCAGAGGGAGAAGCAGACTCCCCACTGAGCAGGGAGCCAGATGCCAGGCTCCGTCCCAGGACTGTGGGATCATGACCTGAGGTGAAGGCAGACGCTTAACCAACTGAGCCACCCAGGCACCCACAATTTATATTTTTCATTATGACTTTATAAGAGTTTTCATATATCATACATACCAGTCCTATATTAAGCAGTTTTGAAGCCAAAATCTTCTCTAATTGTTGATTTGTTTTTACAGTTGTAATGCTGCTATTTGATGAGCAGACGTTCTCATCTTAATATCTTCAAATTTATCAAAATTTTCCTTTATTGTTAGTGCAAGTGTCTTTTAAAATATATCAATAACTTGAATGCATAAACATTTTCCATTATTATTTTTATTTCATCTGAGACTGTTCCTATGTCTAGTAATGGAATGGGTGTCCAGTACAATTTTTTTTTCTTACAAATGCCCAGTTGTGGGGTCCCTGGATGGCTCAGTCATTAAACGTCTGCCTTCGGCTCAGGTCATGATCCCAGGGTCCTGTGACTGAGCCCCACATCAGGCTCCCTGCTTGAAGCCTGCTTCTCCCTCTCCCACTCCCCCTGCTTGTGTTCCTGCTCTCTCTATCTCTCTCTGTCAAATAAATAAATAAAATCTTTAAAGAAAAAAAAAACAAATAAATGTCCAGTTGTTTCAGCATCATTCATTGAGGAATTAATCCTTTACTCAGTGATCTGTACAAATAAATGTTCATATTGCAACTGGGTCTATTTTGGGTTTTTTATTCTATCCTAATGTCCTGTTTACCTCTATGCATTGATAGATATTCTTGATATCTGTTAGAGTTAGTGATATCTTGTTTTTATTCAAGAAGAATTTTAGATCTTTTTTGTCAATGTCCACAGAATCACTGTACATGATTATGATTGGGTGGAAGTTATCCTCTTTGTTATTCTTCCAGTCTTGAACATTGTATATCTATTTATGTGTTCCTTCTTGATTCCTTATTTATGCATGATAAAATAATAATTTGTTCTATAATTATTGAATTATAAAATTATAAAAATTCAGTAAATTATTGAATTTATTACTAAGCATATCACATTTATATACTATTGTAAATAATATATATAAAATACATAATCCTTTTAAAATGGATTTTTTTAACATAAAGTATGTTGATTTTCATTATTTTCACTCTGGAGCAGAGAACTGATTAATCATAATTAATCCTTGTTTCATAGTCCACTCTTGGCATTGGTCTTCACTTGATTCTTCTTTTTTTGTTTTATTTATTAATTTTACTTTTCAAATAAAATAATTCATGTCCATGTACAATGAAACAATTGTTAATTTTGTGTATATAGTTAATATGCATTTAGATATGTTAAAGTACTTACCCCATTTTTAGCTATTCCTTCTCATTTCTATCTCAGACCTTTCTGCTTGGAACACGTTCCTTCTGCCTAAAGTACATCCTGTAGAATTTCTCTAATAAGGTCTGCCAATTTTAATCTCCAAATTTTTAACCTAATATTGTCTTTATTTCATACTTGTTTTTGAAATATATTTTCACTGAGTGCAGGATTCCAGCTTGGCATTTGACCTCCTTAGTACTTTGAAGATATTGTCTGCAGGGTAAGGATTCAGAATGGGTTTACTCCTGTTTGGACCTCACATTGAGGTTGTAGGCATTTGTAGCCCCAACTTTAAGGAAGACACCTTCCTATATGACTCCCCTAGTAGCATAGTGTCTGGGCGTTTTGTTCTGCAAACTAAAGCTCAAAGCTCAAGTTTCACAAGTTTTGCAACCACCATCAAAGCAACAGTAACTTTAGTAGGCTGCTGACCTCTGTGTTCACCACTGTCCATTCCTCCTTGTGTTCCAGCATTCACTTATTCTCAAGCTAGCTCTTCTATGTGTTTGACAAAATTGCATAAAATGTTTTAGCCAGAATTTTATGTTATTTTTCAAAGAGAGGTCTTAGGATATCTAGCCAGGCATATTACTGGAAACAAAATTGTCTAACATTCACAGGTTACAAACATTGAAAAATTCTTTAATTACTTAGGAAACATTTTAAAAAATTTTTTGCTGACGATTTTAATATTTATATATTTGTGAACATGTGTTCTTAGGCATTATTTCTGAGTTTCATTTACTCCTTGAAAGACAACATGGAAGAATCTATCTGGAATCCTTTTCTCCCTTCATAATTGGGATGGGTTAATTCTCATCTACAAGTCATAAGCTTGTCGCTGGCCTAACCCTACACTAAGGGCTAATTAAGCACAGCTTACACAACCCCTTATCTCTATTTGGCCCTGATTGTGTTTCTGATTATTATAACTGGGCTTTCTTCTAGATCCCAAGTTGCTTTCTCCATGTTTTAGCTGTGGGAACTGGATCCCTATGTTTGTTCCTGTCTCTGAGTCTTGGTTTTGCTGATTTGACCAGTATTCCAATATTCCATGGACTGTAAGTGGTATCTTGCCATTTGGATCCTAGCCATAATTTCTAGATATCTAGGGCACTTCTACTGGTAGCCTGCTTTCTCCCTTTAACCTACTTGGTTCTCAGGCTGGAAGCAAGCATTTCTGCGAGTCTGTGTGTCCTGTGACTAATGAGTTCTGCATTAAAAAAAAAAGATTATGCAGAACACATTTCCAGCATTGTATATCCAAATGACTCAGGAGGTTCTGTGACATTCTTGTATTAATTTAGAATCAAAGGAGTATGAGAGAACTAGAGGGGAAAAGATCATTTAGAATCAAAAGAGTATATAAAACCTAGGGAGGAAAGGAAATTCATGAGAAACTCCTATGTTTAGTATTAGTATGATTTTGAACCTATTAACTTAGTTTTTTCCATTATACAGATTTGTTTAAAAATAGATCAAGTTTACTTAATTGGTTCTGAACTTTTCAAGACTTGAATTTCTCAAAATTGTTCAAATACCTTAAATCAAGAAGAAATTTTTTAATTGTTGGAACACTATGTAATTCACATTTTATAACATGATATTAGAAATATTTTATTTTTTTCAAAGATGTAGATCTTTTCAACAGATGCAGTTATCATCAATGAAATCCAAACTCGGAAGGCTGTTGAAAACTGCACTTTATGATTAATTGTACTTGATTGATACCTAATTTAAATTTCATGCTTTCCATTTTAAGTTATAAGTTTGCATCAGTTTTGTTTGGCTGTATTGACCAACAGTTAACCACTTATGTGGAAGTGCTTGCATATTTTTATATTAGTGTAGTTTAATGAGAGTAATTTTGAAGTCTAAATAAATAAAACTAAATAAACTAAAACTAAATAAAAAATAGCATTAGTTTATCTCTACAGTTCAATGACACAAGTGTAAAGATTTTTTCCAATGTAACTTCTACGACTCCTTAGAAATGTTATTAAATTGTTGTATTTTTGAGTGTGGTTTTGTGGTGTTAAATATAATTTTATGAATAAAAACTAAAAATTCTTCTTGTTTTCCCTTTTTATCCCTACCCCTTATATTTACTTCCACCACAAAGGTGAGTTCTAAATCCAAAACGTATCCCGGATTATCTGTATTTTTCCATCTCTAATCTCTTCAATCTAATTTAAGCCAGCATCAAATCTCACAAAAACTATTAGATTTTCCTAATGGTTCTCCTACTCATTCTGGTCCACATTACCAGCTCCATCTCTCTCACACAGCAGCAGTAAAGGTGATTTTTATATAATTTATCTTTACATAAATCACATAATGACATTCACCTGTCTGTAACTGCACTAAGGGTTCCATTATACTTTATATAAAAAACAAACAAGAAACCCTCAAATGGTCTGCAATATCTTACTAGATCTCACTTTGCCTCTTTCTTTTTTTTTTTTAAGATTTTATTTATTTATTTGACAGAAAGAGAGAACAAGTAGGCAGAGGGAGAGAGAGAGAGAGAAGCAGGCTCCCTGCTCAGCAGGGAGCTGATGTGGGGATTCCAGGACCCTGGGATCATGACCTGAGCTGAAGGCAGACGCTTAACTGACTGAGCCACCCAGGCGCCACTCTTTTTTTTTTTTTTTTTTTATTCTTCCCCTTTTTTCCCTATTTTTTTATTTTTGGGGCGCTTTCCCTTTTTTTTTTTCTCTCAAGAGAAAGTTTTTGTCAAAACCTTTGTCATTGGTATTCTCTCTCCCTGAAATGTCTTCAGTTTTTGCATGTTTTTTGTCTTAATTCAAATTCCAAGCTTAGGTAAGGCTTGCTTATCTAATGTTACTCTCCCTTCCACCTTGACCTGTCATTTTCTATCAAATTATCTTATTTAAAAGTGCTCATATTTATGCATTTAACTTATTTATGCTCTGTCTCCTTTTCAAAAACTTTTGAGCTTTATGTATATGTACAAAGTGCTCATATTTATGCATTTAACTTATTTATGCTCTGTCTCCTTTTCAAAAACTTTTGAGCTTTATGAAATTAAGGGCTTTATCTCTTTGCTATCTTCTCTATCCTTCACAATTAGAAAGAAGCCTGGCACATAATAGGTAGCATTATTGAATAAATCAATGCACATTTTTTCAAAACAAAACTGTAAAGTATGAATACTTAATAGATTAGAAAACCAATGATTAATGACTTGCCCCAGATCTAACGAGAATTAAGAAGGAAATGAGGATGATTTTTTGACACACAGTCAGTTCTCTTCTGAGTATAGAACACCAATGTCATAAGGACCAGACCAAAATTGATTTAACTAAAACAGGAATGACATACATCTCTCAACTTCTAATTTAGTCTCCACAAACAGAATATGTTCACCTCCAAAATTAATATATTTTTTCTTAAATGCTATTATTCCTGTTCATTCTTTCTGTTTTTAATCATTTTTCTAGTAATTGAATCTTTTTTTTATTATTATGTTATGTTAATCACCATACATTACATCATTAGTTTTTGATGTAGTGTTCCATGATTCATTGTTTGCGTATAACACCCAGTGCTCCATGCAGAACGTGCCCTCTTTAATACCCATCACCAGGCTAACCCATCCCCCTACCTTCCTCCTCTCTAGAACCCTCAGTTTGTTTCTCAAAGTCCATAGTCTCTCATGGTTCGTCTCCCCCTCCGATTTCCCCCCCTACATTCTTCCCCTCCTGCTATCTTCTTCTTCTTCTTCTTCTTTTTTTTTTTTTTTTTAACATATAATGTATTATTTGTTTCAGAGGTGCAGGTCTGTGATTCAACAGTCTTACACGTTTTCTAATAATTGAAATATATATAATAGTCAGCCAGGGCCGAGTAGTTTGCATTGGTCTAACTTTTTATAGAAAGGACTATATATATTATACACACACACACACACACACACACACACACACACACCCAAGTATTTGAAAACAGTGGAGAGAAACCAGCAGAGGCAAAATGGGACAGGTTGCAATCCCTAAGGGAAGGGAAGATTAGCTCCACATTCAACCTAGTTTTTTTCCCCCCTAAGGTAATTATTGCTGATAGTTCTGGAAAGCAGAGTTACAGCAGAAAACTGTAGTCTTACTTAATTAAGAGGAAAGACAGGAGTTCAGGGCTGCTAGTCTGTGACTTAAAGGGTCATATCACAGGGAAGAGGGAACTCAGCAACATGAGCCCCAAACTCTGTGTTCAAATTCTCCCTCAAGGTTTTTACTGATCCCTAGAATGCAAACGTGCATAACCAAACTGGTAAAAACAAAAACTCTCATAGAAAGTGACACTGAAGGACTAAAGTGCTGAGCAGAAATTTTAGCTACTATGGGATGCCAGTGGAAGGAGTTGAGTTCAGAGCTCACCCAAGGTAGAGGCATTGATTAATACCCCAATTTGTCAGCTGAAATCCAGGAAGGGCCATATCTTAGACGTATTGGATTAAGATGAAATGTAACAAAGAAAGAATTAAGAAAAAAGGATCCAGATTAAATATGACAACCATTGAAAAGTATAAAACCAAACTTTCATAGGAAGAAATGACATACCTATGTTCTTTCTGCATGGCAGAAGAAAAAATAATCTTCCATAGAGGAAGACAATATCTTCTAGAAACTTAACCAAATTTTGTACTCAATATTCTGTGTTCAATTTAAAATGGCCTGCTAAAAAATAATCCAACAAGAAAATCTGGCAAAAGAAATAAATCCAAAGGGGATTCATGTATGGAATTTTAGAGAGGGATATTATAATATGTATATTCAGAAAAACAGGGGTAAACATGGATAATTACAGAAGAAACCAGATTCAATAAAATATGAGTCAATAGAATATTCTAGAACTGAAAATAACAATTCAATAGACTAATTAGATATCATATTCGGCATACATATTCACAAGAAGAGGAGAGAAATTAGTGAAATAGAAGATAAATCAATTGGAAATATCCAGGCATGTGTGAATTATTAAAATATAAAGATGATGCAGAGATACGTTGTGTTTCAGTTATTCTTCCAATTATTTTAGGGGTTTTGAAAGTATCTGCAGGATGGGGAATGGCAGAAAATATGTATAAGTTTTAGACCCTCCTTGTCTCTAGAATAGATTCCTCTGGGCAGGAATCAGAAAAGCTACTAGATTATGTAATGGTAGGCTTCTCCCAGATGAATTCTGACACCTGGTCACATAGACATTCAAACCATATTAGTTGTCCAAGCAGTTTTACTTCTATTGAAGTTCTTTATTCTCATGTATAAAATAGGAACGATAACCCCCCTTTCTCAACGAGATAGAACTGAATGAAATGTTTTACGATTTTGAACTATATTACAATCCCAATTCCTGGCACATAGTAAGAGTTCAACAAATCCATGTTTGTTTTGTTTTGATTTCCCTTCTTTCCTCCAAGGTTAAAGTACTAGTTTAGGGATAAGTGGTTTCCTAATGGTGAAATGAGTGGTCTCATAAACTCAAGATTTTTTGAAATTATTTTATTTTCCAGTAAAAAGCTTTCCTCTGCTTTATGTGGAGTACTTTCCAGTGGCCCCCCACTTTTCCATCTTTTATACTTCCTACATAAGTGATTGAGTTAACAAATAGCCATTCATTTGAAGCCAACTGATTATCTTTAGAAATAATACCATGAAAAAACCTCCAGTTTAGCCGAACACCATTCACAATTCACATTCAAAACTGATTAGTGTATTTGTTCTGCCTATCTGAGCAAACAAACACAAAACCAACTCTAAAATTGCTTAGCTGTAAGGGAAAATTTAACATTATTGAAAAAAAAGTGCCAATATTCCTATCAAGTAATTTGGTTTGAGACAGAGCCAGCCAAATGCACATGCATAAAATCACAAATACTTATATCTAATACAGAAAGAACATTCGAGATTTATACACAAAAAATAAAACAAAATATAAAACAAGTTAGTGTTCCATATTCTGAGACATTGAGGGCAATAAATGAATACTTCCAGTAATATATGTTAAGTACTACTAAATCTCTCATAATGAATATCTCAATTTTTCATTGCCATAGTTTCTAGATAATAAATTTGGTACTATATGTATAATCCAAGCTATGTCATAAACTAATGGTCACCATTGTCCTTCAAACTAGATCTACCTTTCTACTTACATACCAGCCTCTACCTCTAACCTCCTATATTCAAATTGAATATTGTCACCCCTTTGAAGTTTTTTCTGACTGCTCTCTGTCTATATCCTCATCCCTCAGATTCTTAATGTATTCATGGCTTTATTTATTTATTTATTTATTGTCACTGCATTGTGCTGGATTTTTTTCCCTAAGTTTTTATTTAAATTCAAGTTAGTTAACATATACCATAGTCCTGGTTTCAAGAGTAGAATTTAGTGATTCCTCACTTACATATAACATCCAGTGCTCATCCCAGTAAGTGCACTCCTAATGCCCATCACCTATTTAGCACATGCCCCCACCCTCCTCTCCTCCAGAAACCCTCAGATTGTTCTCTATAGTTAATATGCCTCTCTCTCTGTTTCTATTTTTTTCTTCTCTTCCCCTATTTTCATCTGTTTCATTTCTTAAATTCCACATATGATTGAAATCGTACGGTATTTGTTTTTCTCTGACTGATTTATTTCACTTAGTATAATACTCTCCAGTTCCATACACATCATTGACAAGTGGCCAGATTTCATTCTTTTTTTATGGCTGAATAACATTCCACTATATATAGATACATGTCTTCTTTGCAGAAATGTCTGTTCATGTCTTCTGCCCATTTCTTGATTAGATTATTTGTTCTTTGGGTGTTGAGTTTGATAAGTTCTTTATAGATTTTGGATACTAGCCCTTTATCTGATATGTCATTTGCAAATATCTTCTCCCATTCTGTCAGTGGTCTTTTGGTTTTGTTGACTGTTTTCTTTTTGCTGTGCAAAATCTTTTTATCTTGATGAAGTCCCAATAGTTCATTTTTGCCTTTGTTTATCTTGCCTCTGGAGATGTGTCTAGTAAGAAGTTGCTATGGCCAATGTCAAAGAGGTTTGCTGCCTATGGTCTCCTCTAGGAATTTGAGGGTTTCCTATCTCACACTTAGGTCTTTCACCTATTTTGAATTTATTTTTGTATATGGTGTAAGAAAGTGGTCCAGTTTCATTCTTCTGCAAATCACTGTCCAGTTTTCCCGACACCATTTGCTGAAGCGACTGTCTTTTTTCTATTAGATATTCTTTCCTGCTTTGTCAAAGATTAGTTGACCATATATATTTGTAGGTTCATCTTTGGATTCTCTATTCTGTTCCATTGATCTATGTGTCTGTTTTTTTGCCAGTACCATACTGTCTTGATGATTACAGCTTTGTAATACAGCTCGAAGTCCAAATTATGATGCCTCCCACTTTGCTTTTCCTTTTCAGCATGATTTTGGCTGGTTCCATACAAATTTTAGAATTGTTTGTTTTAGCTCTGTGAAAAATGCTGGTGCTCTTTTGATAGGGATTTCATTGCATGTATAGATTGCTTTGAGTAGTACAGTCATTTTAACAATATTTGCTCTTCCAGTCCATGTGTATGGAATGTCTTTCCATTTCTTTGTGCCTTCTTCAATTTCTTTCATAAGTGTTCTATAGTTTTCAGAGTAAAGATCTTTTACCTCTTTTGTTAAGTTTATTCCTAGGAATCTTACGGTTTTTGGTGCAATTGTTAATGGGATTGATGCCTTGATTTCTCTTTCTCTTGCTTCATTATTGGTGTATAGAAATGCAATAGATTTCTGTATGTTGATTTTATATCCTGTGACTTTACTGAATTCATCTATCAGTTCTAACAATTTTTTGGTGGAATCTTTCAGGTTTTCAACATAGAGTATCATGTCATCTGTGAAGAATGAAAGTTTGACTTCTTGGCTGATTTAGATGCCTATTATTTCTTTTTGTTGTCTGATTGCTGAGCTAGGACTTCTAGTACTATGTTGAACAACAGTGGTGAGAGTGTATGTCCCTATCATGTTCCTGACCTTAGGAGAAAAGCTCTCAACTTTTCCCCATTGAAGATGATACTCACTGTGGGTCTTTCATATACAGCCTTTATGAAGTTGAGGTATGTTCCTTCTATCCCTATTTTCTTGAGGGTTTTTTTTATCAAGAAAGGATGCTGCATTTTGTCAAATGCTTTTTCTGCATCTATGGAGAGGAACATATGGTTCTTACACTTTCTTTTATTAATGTGGTGTATCACATTGACTGATTTGCAGATATTGAATCACCCCTGCAGCCCAGGAATAAGTCCAGTTGATTGTGGTGAATAATTCTTTTAATGTACTGTTGGATTCAATTTGATAGTATCTTGCTGAGAATTTTTGCATCCGTGTTCATCAGGGATATTGGTCTGTAATTCTCCTTTTTAATGGGGTCTCTGTGTAGTTTTGGAATCAAGGTAATGCTGGCATCCTAGAATGAGTTTGGAAGTTTTCCTTCCATTTCTATTTTTTGGAACAGTTTGAGAATAATAGGTATTAACTCTTCTTTCAATGTTTGGTAGAATTTCCCTGGGAAGCCATCCGGCCCTAGACTCTTGTTTTTTGGGAGATTTTTTATTACTGATTCAATATCTTTGCTGGTTATGGGTCTGTTCAAGTTTTCTATTTCTTCCTGTTTCAATTTTAATAGTTTATATGTTTCTAGGAATTTATCCATTTCTTCCAGATTGCCCAATTTGTTGGCATGCTGGAATTTCGTATTAGGACAGATTGTTGCCTTCCAAGAGAGCCATATTACAAGATTTTTACATTTCCCCAAGTGTGCAAATATAATATGTTTAAACAGATCTTCGTCTTTTCTACAAGTCACAGTTTTGTTGAAATCATAAGATTTTATTTGTCTACCTTCATTTTACAATACTTGCCATTTCATCACCCATACATGTTTATCTTTCACCTATGACCTTTTCATACATAAGCAGTATTAGTGTTCCTCCGTGAGAATTTATGCATATATAAGGGCAATAAAAGAATAGCACCAGGAGATGTATTAATATCTGTGGTTAGGTTCATTCTTTAGTTCAGTGAGTTTGTCCACCAAATGAACCAACTTCAGTATTTTGCAATTTAAATGTAGGCTTTATTAATCATATAAAATGCTCTATGTCATTAGCCAATAAGTTTGCTTGTGAGTACTGGGCATAGTAAATATTTAATTTGTCTGTCCCACAGTTCTATTCTACTTTTCTTACTCTAGAAAATTTACCTTTCTGTTGTATATCTCCTTTTCAGCTTCTAGATGGTAAGGTTTTATATGAGATGCTGTAAAATTTATGTCCCAACTGTACCCCATAAAAAGGTAGATTGACCCAAATATTTATATTAGCTATCATTGTTAATGGCCTCATAAACTCAAGACTTTAGAAATTATTTTATTTTCCAGTAAAAAGCTTCCCCCTGCTTTATATCATTAGCCAATGGGTCATATTCAATGATAATATTAACTATAATTGCTTTTCTATGTAATTCATTTTAATTGGTTATAAATTACATTTAATAAAGTGCACAGATCTTAGCAGTACACTTCAATGATATTTTATGCATTTAAACACCCCTGTAAACTTCCATCCAGGTGGACATATAGATCTTTCCCATCACTCCATCATCTCTGTCCTCTAATTACACATATTAGACTTTTTTTCAATGTCTCATTTCTCATCTTTTCCCTCTGTGTTTCTGTTTAGACATTTTCTATTGTTCAGCATTGTGTTTACTACTCTTTATCCTCTATAGTTAGTTTGTTATTAATTACATCCAATGATTCTTAATTTTAGTCATACTATTTAACAGAATGTTTGTTAGAATAATTTTTGTAGATGTTAAATATCTGTTGAAATTCTCCATAAGTTAAGCTACTTTGCCCATATTTTCTTTAATTCTCTTTATTTTTAGTGCTCTTTCTCCCAGAACTGCATTATCCCACCTTGTACATGGACACCTCAGAAGTCAGCCAAGTAATCTGAAGTACATTTTTACACAGAATCCTGAGGCTCCTTAAATGCATTTGCCTGTATTTCAGTGTCTTTCCCTACATGTCTTTCCCTTCCTTCTCTTCTCAGTAAGGCTGGGACTCCCTGCTTGGGATTGACAGCCTTTTGCTACAGTTTGAAAATTACCTTGAAGAAGAAGGCTGAGGTAAATGTGAGGCTCCTGTCACATGTTTTCTTTCTCTCAAGAATGGAAGCTTCCAACTGATTGCTTCCTATACCTGTAAAACTTTTGTTTTATAAATTTTGTGCAGCTTTTATACATTAATTTTGGCCATTTTTAATCTAAATGGAAACATGAATTACATGGCTTTTGTGTTCCCTTCACCCTCTCATGTATTGTGTGTCAAGTACTGTTTATTTATTCATCTCAAACTATGAACATGCCACAATTATTTCCACAGTTAGCATTATCAGGTCATTTTTAATCTAATTTTTACCTCTGGCATGATTTAATTTACACTTTGGCTTTATTTTATACTTTCCTTTATATTATAATGAGCTTGGTAACTTTTAAGTTGTTTACTAGATGTTAGCTTATTTCCTTTGTAAAATGCTTAGTTAAGTCTCTTGCTCACTTTTCTATTCTTCTTTCTTCTTATAGATTTACAAAAGTTCATCATGTGTCCTGGATACTTTGTGTTTTGCAAATATCTTCTCAGTATTTATAATTTAATAATGTCTTTTAATGAACAGAATTTCTTAATTTTTAAATAGTCCATATTCTCAATGTTTTCAGGGATGGTTAGTCCTTTTTGTGTCCTATTTTAAAAATATTATGTTTTCAAATCATGTATCTGATGATGGGGTAATATTCAAAATATATAAGGAATTTGTACAACCCAATAACAAAACAAAAACAATCCATTTAAAAAATTGGCAGAGGACGGGGCACCAGGGTGGCACAGTTGGTTGGGCGTCCAACTCTTGGTTTCCACTCTGGTTGTGGTCTCAGGTTCGTGAGATCAAGCCCCATGTCAGGCTTCATGCTCAGTGCGGAATCTGCTTAAGACACTCTCTGCTCCTCACCCCCTGCACTTTCTCTCTCTCTCCCTCAAGTAAATAAATATTTTTTAAAAATTGACAGAGGATCTGAAAAGACATTTTCCCAAAGAGGACATACAGATGGCCAACAGGCACATGAAAAGATGCTGAACTTTACTAGTCATTAGGTAAATGCAAATCAAACCCAATGAGATACCACTTCACCTCTATTAAGGTGGCTATTATCAAATAAAAAAACAAATGAAAAATAACAAATATTGGCAAGGATGTGTAGAAATTGGTATTCCTATACACTGCTGATGGGAATATAAAATGATGTAACACTATGAAAAAAAGTTTAGCTCTTCCTCAAAAGCTAAATAGAATTACCGTATGATCCAGCAATTTTATGCCTAAGTTTATACCCAAAGGAACTGAAAGCAGGGTCTTGAACATATATTTGGATGCCACTGTTCATTACCGCATATTTCTCAATAGTCAAAAAGTAGAAACAACCTATGAATGAATAAAAAAAATGGTGTACATAATATATAATGGGATATTACCATTATATATTATGGTATATAATATATAATATTATATACCATATATACACGGTATATGTGGTATACACGGTATAATATGGATGAAGTTTGAAGACATCATGGTTAAGTGAAGTAAATCATACACAAAAGGACAAATATCCTATGCTGCCACTCATATGAATTACCTAGAATATCAAATTCATAGAGACAGGAAATAGATTAGAGGTTACCAAGGTTTTGGGGAGGGGGAATAGGGAGTAACTGCTTAATGATTAAAAAGTTTCTAATGAAAACTGGCGATGGTTGTACAACATTGTGAATATGATTCCACTAAATTGTACAATTTAAAATGGTTAAAATGAAAAATAAATAAAATGGTTAAAGTGGTAAGCTTTATGTTATGCATACATTATCACAATTAAAATACCAAAAATATGTTGTCTATCATATGATGCATGATCACAATGAATCTTTAAAATGAGCCTGTATTTTCTAGAGCCACTCCAATTAGGACAATATCTTAACTCTCACTGTGTCTTCACTCCTACATAATTTTATCATTAGAATAGTTGCGTCTTTCTTTCACCAACCGGATCTTGCGGATTCTAAAGTAGTCAGGCCCCAGATCTTCAATAAAGCCTTCTTATTTTCATTTTCCCTAAAATGTGTCATTCCTACTTTCAAAGTAGCCCTAAACTGTTCACTCAATATTCTTCTGATCTCTTTGCTTTATATCCGCTACTCTTTCTTCTCCAGCAAAATCTATGATCGTTGTTTCATACTTACGAAAGCTAATGTTAGTAAGAATATAATTAATAGCAGTAGTAGAGTAGCAGCAATAGAAGGAGTGATTATAAAGTAATTCATGGAATTACCACATCGCAGATGCTCTTAGACATTATTCATACAATATTTCACTACTAAATGAAGGACCTAAGGTTTGAAACCAGATCTACCTGCTCCAAAACCTGTGCTTGTTTCAGGCTGTTTAATATTCTCTAGAAAAATTTCTGAATATATTAGAGTAAGTACTCATTCATTCTTCTTAATTGATTGACTATATATAAATCCTTTTGTGTTTTCATCCTATTAAAATTTGTATGAAATTATTCAAATTATTTTACATAATATTTTTTAAAATTGTTTTATTATGTTCAGTTAGCCAACATATAGTGCATAATCTTTTCTTAAAATTAAGTAAATAAATAAAGCTGCCAAAGTTCTCTTCTTTATTTCATAAATCATTTGTGATTTTTTTCTTCTTTTTATTATTGACCAAATATAAGCCTTGATTTTTCAACTATACTCTTAATTTAATTATATGGTTTAAGTAAGTTGTTATTCTAAGATGTTTAAATGCTGGACTGGGAGCTTATTTTCCCAGTCCATCTCCTGACTTAGCATTTTTCCACTTCAAGTACCCACACCCCTTTTCTCACCAATACCTGCTTCAGAATAAAATCAGATACTGATTATTTCTAATATATTAAAATATGTATCAGTGATCACACTCTTCCAGTATAGATGATTGGTGCCCTCAATGGTTGGGGAATGGAAGACTTGTTCCATGGTTATGAGAATTCCATGGATCAATGACTACATGAGAAAGCTTTGTGTCTTTATTTTCTGTAATATCATATATTTGCTTATTTACTCTCTGGTGCTATTTGTGATTTATAATTCATATTTATTTTAATTTCTCATATATATCTAGTCTTTGTCCACAGTTCCTATCTCACAGCTCCCCAGATTCTTGGAATTTCCTGTGTTGAAAGTGATAAAGGTGTATTTCTTATGTTAACAAGGTGACTTTTGGATCCCACCTAAGGATTGGGGCTGGTTGCCAGGAGAACCAACCATATGATTAGAGGATTGGAACTTCCACTACCCCCCATCCCCAGATCTCTGGGGAAGGGGGGGGCTCTAGTTTGAATCAGCCTATGGCCAATGACTTAGTTAATCATGACTATGTAATGAAGTCTCCATTAAAACCCAAGGGGGGAGCTTTTTGGTATTTCTGGAGAGCTTCCACTCTTGCGAAACAAGAATTCTTCTACATGCCACCAAGCCAGGCTCCCAGCTCCATGAAGACAGAAGCTCTCCTTTGTTTAACCTTGCACTTCATATCTTTTCATCTGGCTGTTGATTTGTGTCTTTATCATATCCTTTAATCAACTGGTAAATGTAAGTCTTTCCTTGAGTACTGTGATCCCTTCTAGAAATTAATCAAACCTAAGGAGGAGGTCATAGGAACCTCTCATCTGTAGCTGTTGAGCCACAAGCACAGGTAACAGTCTGGGGCTTGTGATTAGCATCTAAAGTTAGAGGGTGAGGGGCTGACTTGTAGGACTGAACCCTTAACCTGTGGAATCTGATGCTATCTCCAATAGATGGTGTCAGAATTGAGTTAAATTCTTGGACATTCTACTGGTATCTGAGAATTGCTTGGTGTTGTGTAGGTCGCAAACCCTGATAGATTATCCCATACTTATGTAACTCTATGTGAAAAAAGAGTTTCCATGTAAGAAATGGAGGTATCAATCAAATCTCATTTGTAAGATGGAGATTTAACTAAATGATTTTTGGTTATTTGTTCTTTCATTTTATGGTATTATTCCACAGCAAAGATATCAATAATCTTTAGATTCATTATTACAATTTGTTTACATCAGTAATCTTATGGAAAAGAAGAGTAAAACTCTTACTTTCCAATTTCATTAAATGATTTAATAAGGAAAATTGGCTAAATTCATTCAGTTCTTGTACACAGTATACAAATCTTTGTGTGATACTTTTTTGAAGTGTTAATGCTATTAAAAATACTGGAATTTATATCAAACATATTTTTTGAAACCAAGCAGTATGGTCAAGATTCCTTTGAACTTAATTATAAATGAATTTAATTTAAACTCCAATAGTTTTCAGTAAATGATTTATTATAATATCTGATGCATAGTCTTTTCAATAGTAGAATAATTTTCTAGTGCATTGCTGTCATTTGAAAATGACATAAGATCTTGGTTTGCTTAAAATATCTTCTTATTGCTGATGATTTATTGTTGTAGGTATTTCAAATAGTTAATAAAATGTTCTTATTTATCACTACAGTTTTAAAAAATATTTTATGAATTTGGGGTCACTGCATCAATCATTTATGTGAAAAGAAATCATCTTTTTAATTGATAATATTTTGTAAAACCAAGATAACAAACATATAAACAGATAAATAAGATATATAGATATTTGTTTAGCATCTATTATATATCAAACTCTGTGATAAGTACTTCAAATATATAAGTGGATAAAACAGAGCTCAGTATTTAAGGAGCTTAATTCTAACAGATTAAAAATCAGAGGAATTTAATAGTCCTCTTATCCTTAAAAGTTCCCAGCGTTAGTGACAGTAAATTAGTAAGTCATTTTAATAAATGGAGCTAGAAGTTTACTTCCAAGTCTTAATATACATTGTCTGTCTTCAAATTTTCATGATTATTAGTACTTTTCATTCTGCTTTTCAGTAGAAACTTGATTTCTTATATATCAGTCTTATATTTTTAATAAGTACTTAATATTTTAGAGATGCCTTGGTGGCTCAGTTGCTTAAGCATCTGCCTTTTGCTCAGGTCATGATCCCAGGATCTTGGGATCGAGTCCCACATCGGGCTCCCTGCTCAGTGGGAAGCCCGCTTCTCCCTCTGCCTATGGGTCCCCCTGCTTGTGTTCTCTCTCTTTCTCTTTCTCTGACAAATAAATAAATAAAATCTTTTTTAAAAAGAATTTAATATTTTATTTTACTCCATATAACAGTATTATCTCATATTAAATCCAATCTATATAAGCCTCACAAAAATTCTTTCATGATCAAAGTTCCTGATACCTGTCTTAAATTGTATCCAAGGAAACTATATGTTATGCATATATATGATAACATACAGCATGAGCAAGAACATAGTTGCATTTCTAAAGACCTTCACACTCTTACTTCGGATATCTACACTATAAAGATTTTTCAAGCAATGTCAGAAAATATGCACACTCCCAAAATTGTGAATAATTACAACTAGAAAGTGATTCTAATGCAACAGCTCATAGACAATTGCCTAAGACATTTAATGTTTGAGATAATTGACCTGTTGGACATGCTAAGTATTCATTTATGTTCTCTTAACTTTCCTTCCTAAAATTCATTTTAATTAGAATGTCTGGAAATAATATACCTAACTCAGTTTCTTGCAGTAATTCATTTACCAAATTCCAAGTAATTCCTAGCCATTCAGTTTTAGTAGGAAGCCAATATGAGAATTTTAGATTGTAAAAAATGTTTTTGAGTCTGTTGCACATCTGTAGTTGCAGACATTAACATTTAGATAACAGTCCACATAATAAACTTTCGATTGTGACTGGAAGAAGTTTGTTCATGCCCATAAACATATTTACTTTCTTTCATCAGATAGAGAACACTTATAATGAAATATGCTTCCATTTAAGGGTTAGTGGCCAAGAGAAGCAGCATTAGCACTTTGTTTAGCAATATTAACTACCAGAAATCAGGTAACAGTTTCTTCTACGTCTTATTCCTTTTACTGTCATATTTTGTTTTAATTTTCTTTTTAAAAAGAGTTTTAATGAGATATAATTGTCTTACAATAAACTGCAAATTTTAAGATACTTCAAATTGATAAATTTTCCTATATGTATATACTGAGGAAAACATTACCAGAATCAAGATTAAAGAACATATCCATCGCCACCAGAAAGTTTCCTAGTGCCCATTTATTCTCCCTCTCCTTCTGCCACTCCTTGCACAACCACTCTTCCCTTTGTCCCCAACAACTATTGATCTATTTTATCCCTATACAGATTAGTCTGAATTTTCTACAATTCAATATGAATAGAATCATGTGCTTTGTAGTCTTTTTTCTCTGTATACTTTCAATAAGAATAATTATTTTAAGATTCATCTATAGTATAGCATATATCAATAATGAATACCTTCTTACTGATGAGTAAGATTGCACCATATGACCATACCATAGTATTGATGAATATTTGGATTATTCCTAGTTTTACACTATTGCAAATAAAGCTACTAGGCACATTAATTACAGAAGTCTTTGTATGAGCATATGCTTTTATTTTTATTGGTTTTATATCTAAGCAGTGATATGAATATATAATTTGTGTATTATTTGTATTGGTATTACTGAATTTTGAATCACTTGTATTAGCTATGGTACAATATTTTTATCAGATATGTTATTTGCAAATATATTGACTCTTTGGCTTGTCTTTTCATTCTTTCAACAGTGTCTTTCAAAGAGCAGTTTTTAATTATAATGAAGTCTGATTTATCAATTTATTCTTTTATTAATTACACATTTAGTGTCATATTTAAGCAATCTGTACCTAATCTCACACAGGTGGCTGAGAATCCTCCCCTGGTCCCTTGGCATATGATGCCAGATCCCACACCTCCTACAAAGGCACTTTTTTCCAAAGATAGATGCCAAATTGTTGTTGTTGAGGGACGAATACAATGAGGAATGTCGTATAAGGCCATCTTGCTGATGTCACCAAGGTAAACACTTTTATAGACATTACATTGATGTGGTAAATAGATATTTCCCTCAAAAAGTTTATATTCTAGAGGAAGAAGACTGAATAAACTAATAAATGTATGGTGTTAGGAGGTGATATGTCTAGATGAAGAAAAATAAAGCAGAGTAAGAATAAAGAAAAATGGGCAGTACTACTCTGTTACAAGGAGATCAGTGAAGGCATGTCTTTTAAAATGACATTTAAGCTAGGCTTGAAAGAAGAGAATGAGGGATTCACATGATATTTGAGGAAAAAAAGACAGTGTCGAGTACAAATACCGTAGGGTGACAGTTTTCTTATTAAATTAAGTCATATAAAATGGTCAAAAATTGACCATTTTTTGCCTATCTAAATCCCTATGTCACAATTCAACCTTACAACCTTCAAGGAACTGTGAAGAGGCCTGTAAATGTGAACAATGGTAAGTGAAATGTTCAGAAAGATAGGGTTATGAAATAGACCATTTAGCACCTTGTAAATCCTGAGATGTATGTTTGAGTTCACTCTGAGGGAACTGGGAAACTATTAGAGATTTGAAGAAAAGGAGTAACATTATATGATTTGGATTTTAAAAGGGCCCCAGAGACCACCATGTCAAATCCCTGTTGGATTACCCTGCCTTGCAGGTAGGGTAAAATCTCACACTCCTCTCAGTTCTTGATAACAGAGGGATAAAGTGAAAGGAAGAAAAATTTGTAAACTATTATAATAAAAATTCTTGGACTTTGGACCAGTGTCAGAGATGTGTTGAGAAGTCTTTGGGTTCTGGATATGTTTAGGAGGAATTGTCAACAAATATTTTTGGGCAGTTTAATATGAACGTGAGCGAAAAGGGGGAGTCAAGTATGCCTCCAAAGTCTTCTGCCTAAGCAAATTGAAGAATTGGAGCATTGTATACTAATATGGGAAAAAACAAGAGTACAAAATGTCATCTAGGAGCAGAAATCTGATTTAAGACAGTTGAGTTCTAGATAATTTTGAGAAATCTCTTAGGCAAATCTCTTAGTTGTTTCAAGATAGCATCTAGATATACAAGTAGAATTCAGGGCCTACATTTGGATGAGGTATGCAAATTAGGAATTTAGCAGCACATACATAGCATTTGAACTTATAAAATTGAATGAAATAATCTAGGAAATGAACATATAAAATAAACCATACCAATACCACCACAGCAAATATATCTGGGTTTGAAAGAATGAAATTAAGTGATCTAATTACCAGAAGTAAAAGGAAAAAATGATGTCAGACTGTAAGTATAATTTCATGCTGAGACAAACAGTTGAAGTTCTAGATCCTGATATGGGTTCTAAAAGTTAGGGGCTGAATATGTAACATACACATGTAAATGTGAAACAGGTTTCTGAGCGCTCAGAATGGAGGCAGTTGGAACTGAGACTCTTGTATAAAGATTGGTTATTCTAAAAAGGCTTCATCTATGAAAAGGGAACTAGGAAAACTCTGATCATATTTCCTGCAATATCACAAGATTATGTACCATCTGCCTCATCTCTTTATTGGGGAGAAATCACCCAGGAGCAATAAAAATTCTATACCCACACTGTATGGGAATATTGGAGCTGAATTAATACTTCCTGCAAGTTGCCTAATTTCAAAGCCCAGAAATAATTAAAATTGTCCACTATCACTGAAAACTATAGGGTCCAGGGGCACCTGGGTGGCTGAGTTAAGTAGCCAATTCTTGATTTGGGCTCAGGTCATGATCTCATGGTCATGGGATTGAGTGCCTTGTAGGGCTCCCCACTCAGAGGGAAGTGTGCTTGAGATTCTCTCTCTCTTCTCCCTCTATCCCTTCCCTAACTTGTGCTCTCGCACTCTCTCAAATAAGTAAATAAATCTTAAAGAAAGAAAACTATAGGGCCCCGACAGAAAAGAATGGAAAAATCCCTATTTGGACACTTGTACCGTCAGTGTACAAGAACACTCTACCGGGAGAAAAAATTGAACCCCATTGAAGGCAGAGTTAATATGCCCCTCAGGACAAAAGGGAAGGTTTGCCTATAGTAATGGAAGACAGAGATGGTATCTCCCTATCGAGCAAAGGATACGCATGATTCATTATTATAGGTTCTTGTTCTCTCAAGTCAGTGTTTCTTCCCTGTAGTGAAACCCACTGTGTTTACAGGTATCATCAGATTCTCTTTACTTCATCTTGTGGGAATTGGGGCTTGGAGATCCAGTGCAAAAATGTTGATACCCTGGTTACTGATAATGCTGGGAATGAGAAATAGATTTTTGTCTCTGACTCTGTGGTCTCATATCTTATATCAACATCCAGAAAACTATGGAGGGCTCACTTGTTGCCTTGCAGGTAGGGTAAAATCTCACATTCTTCTCAGTTCTCGATAATATTCTCTCTCATTTTTCAATATATTCATGAGCTATTCTGTCTGCCTTCACTGTCTTCTGTCATCTCACTCCTCTAAGCCTATATTTATAGCTAGTTAACTTCTCTTTGATCTTCAAAATTTACCTGAGGTATGATTTCCTTGAGAATAATTCCCTATCACCATTTTAACTGGCTATCTTTATACTCCCATAACACCACATATCTTCCCCCCTCCTTAGGCTTCTCTTGGCTGTGACAGTTTCTCAAATTTGCCTTGCTTTCTTCTTAATATTGAGGTAAAATTGACATATAACATTGTATTAGTTTCAGGTGTACAACATAATGATTCGATGTTTGTGTATATATATTATGGAATGATCGCCACAATTAATCTAGTTAACATCCATCCCCATACACAGCTACAGTTTTTTTTTTCTTATGATAAGGACTTTTGAGATCTACTCTCTTAGCATCTTTCAAATATGCAATATTGTATTATTAACTAAAGTCACCATGCTGTGAATTACATCTCCATGATACTTATTTTTAATATCCTAATATTAGCTTTCTTTTTGTTCCTATGAAAAAAATTTCTTATTGATTTTCCCATGGGTATTTGTCATCAAATTTGTTTATTCTTAGTGTCCCTAGAACCAAATCCATGTGGTCTAGTACATGAATCAATAAATAAGTTTTCCATGAATTAGTTAATAATAGACCTAACTCCTGTTAGAATGGCCTGGGGATCATTTCAGTTTTTTCCTCACATTCACTCAAACCTTTTATCAACTATTTATCACAAACTGTCAACTAACAGGTTACAGAAATGATAGATTACTTAAATTTGACTTCTTCCTACCCAAAACTAGGTTTGCTGTTATATTTGTCTCAGAAATATGTTAACAAGGATAAAGTTACTACTTTTTCATATATTTATTATGATAGGAACTTAGTGCTCTGTCCACTTTCTATCTGAAATCTGCAAGATTTGTATTCTATTTTCTGAAAATTGTTACCTGATTAGGATTTTTGTATTCCACTAAGCAAGCACCTAAAAATCATAGCTTTATGCTACCCCCTGAACTGTAGATTGTATATGATATATATTTATATTACATAAATTCCCTCCATGGTGCAGGAGCTTATATGTTACAGATTATAAATCTACCTTAATGGATAAGCCTCCTATCACCAGGAAATATAGTATGCCCCTAAAAAACAGGATGACAAAATCTCTCCTCAGAGATTTCCTTGCCTTTGTTTTTGTATCAGTCTTGGATAATGACTCAGGTATCACTGATACTTAGCACCATACTACAGATTTCTGTCCCCAACACAGATTACTACCAATGTATAATACTAGATTGGGGGGGGACTGTTTGCCCTAATTTTCTAACTCAAAATGAACAACAAAATCCACAGCATGGATAAAACTTCTCTCTAGATTTTACAAATCATTCAACACTAATAAAAACTAATAAAACTAAAGAAATAAAACCAAAAAATGCTGGGTACACAATATGGTTTTTCATTGATCCTTCCCTTGGGTTCACTTATGTGTTGCCCTGTTTTAAACATGGCTGTTTTTATATCTACTTCCTGGACTGTACTCTTGTAAGAATAGCCATTTATTCCCATCCACGTCTCAGTTGTTCAGTTTTCAACAAGTCTAACAAGAACACTATCGGAGACACATTTAAGCGTTACCAAGACCAATTCAATTCCATTTAGTGATTCTTCTTCCAGCATCAGTTAATGATTATCCAGTGTCTTTGTCACAACGACTGTATACACACACACACTTCACCAAGAATAATCAAGATACATGAAACACTGTAAATTTTTTGTCAAAATTATAGAAAACATTGTAGAAAAAACATTTCTCCAAAAATATGTTGTTTGCGGAATTTCAATTTTGCTGTATGCACATGGCTTTTGAAATAATCACATAATTTTCTTCTTTAAAGTCCCACTTTGTATATGACTCCATCATTTCTTACACAATGGTTTATTTCTTTACTTCATGGTTCCTTGGGTATTGAGTTATGACCTCTACTTTCTAGCTTTGTAACATCTTTTTCCCCCGATTTCTGCAATTCCTATCAAGGTTTTAAAGATCATAAGGCCAAATTGCTGAGTTGCAAGTACCTATCATTCTTTCACACCTGCTATCTCTACACGAAGAAGTTGTACCAGTCATACAGTCCACATATACTAGATCAACTCTTCAGGCCCTTCCTTCCTCTTTCCCTATGAAGCTGATAATTGAGCTCTCTTTTAAGTATCACACTATCTTGCCTTAGGCTTGGTGAGAAAACATGTATAATATTTAAATTATTTTTAATCACATTTTCTTTCTAAGTTAAAAATTAAGAAAGTTAATAATAATTATTTATTATTAATAAAGTAAATGGTCAAGCACTTGGGTCTGTGGAGTCAAAATAGCTGGCTGGAATCCTCTGTAGCTATGGTAAAACTCTGGGATTTGGGGCAAGTTAACTTACCTATTTCTTCCTCAATTCCATCATCTGTAAATGGTGGCATTAAGGACACCTGTCTTAAAATGTTTTTATGAAGAAAAAATGAGGTAATGCAAATGAAGGATTATAATCACCTGGAATAGAGTTATCATTCAGTCAAGTGACCTTTTGTTTATGTGGTATCATGGAAATTTCACCATTCACAGATAAGAACTTCATAAACATCTCTGATGACTCCAATGATGATTTAATATACAGTAATCTCTAACTATGTTTACCAATCAGAGAGAGGCATGTGTTGTGCATATTAAGGTTTTAAAATACTGGCAAGAACAGATTTGGTTACTTAGAGTTTTTTTTTTAATGAATCATTGGTAGGATACAGCTGTGGTTTGAAGGTTTTCGTACAATATACAGTAATTAGGATTTTCTTCCACTTTCATTTACTGCAAATGAGACACACTAATTGATGTATTTCCCTTTGTTTACCAAAAGAAAGTCTCTCAAATACTTATTGAACACATCTAATGTGGTTTTAAAATTAAAGTAGAAAAATAAATATTTTAACTTCAAGACAGATATCCCTAATATTTATCCTAGGGAACTAAGCCTTGCAAAATTAGATGTCTTATCATCTTGGCAGTAGGCATTAGCAAACATTTTACATTCCACTAGAATTGACTCTCTTCCGATATACTAAAATGGTGTTGGGTCTTAAACTCCTTTCTCCTAAAAGTTGTAATTAGTATAATAAGCCTACTTCAAGTTTGATTGAATTCCTGTTAAATATTAAAGTTCCACAAATAGAAAATATTATTATATAAGCATACACTTCTGACATTATGAAAACTTCAAGGAAAAATATAATTTTCTAGTGAAAGGCAGATGAATCTGATTTTCAATTTAATTGACTTATGCATATTATAAACTGAACATATCTTTATCATTAAATTACATTAAATATGTCACCTGTATATTATGTCAAATAATTGATAGGGTAAACCTATGTAGTTAACAATTACCTTATTTCATTAATATAACAACTATTTGATGTAATAAATACCCTTATTCTATTTTGCACATAAGAAAGCTAAGACTCAATTTGAAAGAGCCAGTAAGTGGTGGAGGATAAAATTGGAACCCAGGTCTGTAGAACTCCATAGTTCGAATATCTCCACTAACTTTCGTGCGTCTTCATCACTCACAACACAGCATAATGTAACTAAAACTGATATAATTTAGTTATTTTAGTTCACAAAGAAAGTTTCAAATAATATTATGGTATATAATATTAATATAGCCTACAATAATTTATTTTCTCTAGTCAATATGATTTCAGAGTATTCCAAAATGTTTTGTAAATCCCCAAAACAGATTCAAGTAAACATAAATTTAGAAAAATAAGTATTATAAGGATTTCAAAAGTGAAAGCAATCAACACCTTGAGCTCGCCTACTACTTAACTTATTTGATACCAAATTTGTCTTGGAACTTTCTAATATTAGGACAAGAAATATCTGAGCTTTTTGACTTATCTATCACTCTTTTCCAGTGTAATGTATTTGGAATGAAGGACAGATAGAGACAGGAAAATGAAAAACAGAAATGACCTGTTTTTTGTTTTTTATAGATGCCCCAAGAATTTCAGGAGAGAAGTTGATTGTAGACAAATGCATAGAAATAATCAAATAAATATGGAAGCAAAGAGGGGTGCCTGGGTGGTCAGTTGTTTAAGCATCTGACTCTTGATTTCAGCTCAGGTCATGATCTCAGGGTGGGTCCTAAGATTGAGCCCCTTGAGCTCCCCCCCAGATGCTCAGTGGGAGTCTGCTTCCCCTCTTTCTCTCCCTCTGCCCCTCCCCCCACTCATGCACACACTCTCTCTCTGGTTTCTCTTATTTCATTTTTCCCTCCCTTCCCCTATGATCCTCTGTCTTGTTTCTCAAATTCCTCATATCAGCAATATCATAAAATACTTGTTTTTCTCTAATTGACTTATTTTGCTTAACATTATACCCTCTAGTTCCATCCACATCATTGCAAATGGCAAGATTTCATTTTTGATGGCTGCATAATATTCCATTGTATATATACACCACATCTTCTTTATCCATTCATCTGTTGATGGACAATATTCATTTTTTTAAAAAATGCACAGAGAAATTTTATTAAAAATACCAAATTCTGGGCTATAAGACAAATTCTAGCATTTTCAAATGACTTAAATAGTATGAATTATATTCTCTGACCCCAAGAGCAGAGAGGCCTGTAGCCTAAAATACCAAGGGAAAAAGAAGGCTTTCTCACTCAATTCACAAATGAGAACTAGTTCAGAATAAAATTATAAACAGGTATAGGTCATGGAGAAAACATCAGAGCCATTGTTGAATCCATTAAGAAGAGTAGTAGACCATTTCCTTGCTCTTTTTTTTTTATTTTATTTTAAACCTATTTTATTTATACATATCATATACACTAACTAAAATTTGAAAATATTTCTCTGAAGAAAATGGAGTATATTTCACCAATGAATCAGTTTTAGATATTCAAGTCTGTCAGAGAAGCTGAGATAACCTTGTGCCTTCACATTAAACTGTGAGGCAAAAAAAATAAATAAATAAAATAGTGTCCAGAGTCATTTATTATAAATGACTTTCTCCCCTTCCATCAAGGCATTATCTTAAATTCAAAAATACTACAGAATTCAAATTTATCCATCCAGAAACTTAAAACTGGCTTAAACCTGTGATTTACAAATTCTACTTGTAGGAATTAGCTCTAAGTTAAAAAAAAAAAAAAAAAAAAAAGCAAGAATGTGTGGAAGATGTATATCTAAAGGTAATCATTACCATAAAGCTAGAAACAGGAAATGAATATTTTAATAGGGAATATATTGTTCACTTAACAAAAATAGTGTTTATGAAGAACATTCAGTCTGGGGAGGACAATACATGATACCAATATGTTAGCAGTAGTTCTTTCTGTATTAGAGATTATGGGTAATATTCTTTATGATTCTATATTTCCTAAAATTTTATAAGTATAATTGACATATTACATTTTGGGAAATGGATAATTTTAATTTATCAATAAAATATACTATAACCATCAAAATCAGTAGATAATGCTTAAGTAATGTTGCATCAGAGAAGAAATGTTGAGGCTCTCCAAGACTACTCAGTGATGACACAGAAGGCTGAAGTCTTCATTTTTGTATCAAAATTTCCAAGAGAGGTGACAATCACTAATGTTGAAAGGAATGATGATAGAGCACAGGGAATTTTTATGACAGTAAAACTATTCTGTATGATACTATAGTGGTGATAAATATCATTGTAAATTTGTCCAAACTCATAGTATGTACAACACTGAGAATAAACCTTAATATAAACTTTGGAGTTGGGGAGATAATGATATTTCAACATAGGTTCATCAATCATAACAAATAGTGAGGCTATGAATATGGGAAATCTGTACCTTCCTCTCAATTTTGCTGTGAACATAAAACTGCATTTAAAAAACATAAAATAGATTTAAAAAAAGAGAAAATGGTGATGCAGAAATGAAGAATGTCAAGCAGGGCATCACAAATAGATCAATTTAAATCATAAGGCCATTTATATGAATTCAAGTGCTTTAGAAATTTATTTTTGCACTTGTTCACTTAGAAGTTTTTTAATGGTTATTATGTTCTATAAATTCTGATGAATTACATTAATACTCTGTGCAATAAAGCACATGTAAAACACCTTCATTGCTAGATGACAGTACATTTATCTTTGTGATCCAATAGCATTGGGGTGTTACTGTATTCCTAATTTAACATGACAAGCACAAAACTGGATGATATGTGAATGTGAACCATGTAATTGAACATACTGAACATAGGTCATGGAAAACACATCTCATGTTTAGGACAAGCCCTATACTAACAAACAAAAAAATCAAAAAATAAATAAATAAGACAGGTTCAGAATGGTTCAGTGAGAAAATAAATTTGTTAGCATTTATAATGATTATTTTATCAGTAACTATAATACATCTGCAGATATTATACCAATACCAAGTTCAAAATAAGATATGACAAAACCCAAAATGTAAGTGACTATTTTGTAGTACTTCACATGAATATAATAAAACCAAAATCCAGATTTCAGAGTCAAAATGTGAGTGCCCTATGTAAATGAATAGGTAAGCTTTTTGTTTTTTGAGTTTACTCATACCAGTAAAAGTCCAATATCCCTGGTCCCCCAGGGAGCTAAAGTGTCAAAAAATCTAAATCAATAGGGTCAATTTTGCTATGCATGAATCATTTTCCTACTTAAACTCTTACATAGTCTTACGTTGAAAATAACAATTTTACTAAAATTATTATCATCACATTTTTGTGAAACATTTGTATAATCTGACAACGTAGTTAGCAGTTCACAGAACATATGGTGTCAGTGACTGGGAGCCAACTAATTAAATAATAAAAATTGAAAACTCAAAAAGATATTAAAATTAAAACATTTTTTTTGAATGTAGAGGAAAGGCCCTGTTAACAATAAATAAATACATACATACAAAAACCAGGACATGTTTTCTATGACAAGAGTTGAATTTAAACAAAGCGAGGTAAAAAATGTGGAAATCATCTATATTATTTTAAGAAAAACTAAAGTACCTTTAACATAATTATCTTCAAGTTTGAGGCAAAAATGTTAAGGCATTTATTGATTGATAATGTTCTGAGTTTTCTCTTTTATCAAAGTGAGAGCATATTTTGATTTTCAACTCAAATTTTCCAATTTCCAATTCACTTCTGGGATATCAACCATCACAAACAGTACTGGGAGCTTCTGGAAGTCATCAGGAGGAATACATATCAATCTGAAAGATTTTGGAGGGGCTGGTTACGGGTTTGAGGTACTACTCATTCAATTCTATCATTAAAGAACTATTTATTATAGAATATCATGGGTACCTGGGTGGCTCAGTCAGTTAAGCATCTTCCTTTGGCTCAGGTCATGATCCCAGGGTCCTGAGATCAAGCCTCACGTTGGGCTTCCTGCTCAGTGGAGAGTCTGCTTCTCTGCTCTGCTCCACACCCCCCAACATGTGCACGCTCTCTCTCTCAAATAAATAAATAAATAAATAAATAATTTAAAAATAAAAGAACATCTTATCATACAGTATAGATAAGTTAAATATGGTTCAAAATAAGCAGAATTATAGATTACAGTGATACATAATATTCATGAACCAGTCATTTTTCCTGCTATATTGAAATATAATTGACAAACTATCTATTTAGAATGTACAATGTGATGCTTTGATATACATATACATTGTGAAATATTTACCACAACTACTTAATACATCCATCACCTCACATGGCATTTGTGTGTATGTCTGTGTCTGTGTGTGTGTTAAGAATGCTTAACATCTAGTCTCAGCTAATTTCAAGTATACAATACAGTATTATCAACAATAGTCACCATGATGTATTTTAGATACCCCCAAACTTATTCAACTTATACTGAAAGTTTATACCATTTGAATAACATGACCTATTTCCCCCACCCCACAAACCCTACCAACCACCATTCTACTCTATTTCATTGAATTTGACTATATTTGTTCCTTTAGATTCTGCATATGAGTGAGAACATACAGTATTTGTCTTTATCTGTCTGGCTTATTTCACTTAGTATATTGTCCTCCAGCTTCATTCATGGTGTCACCAATGGCAGGATTTCCTTATTTCTTATGGCTGAGGACTATTTTATTGCATATATATGTATACATAATGTTCAATATTATGTATCCGTATGTCATATATAACATATATATATTGCATTTTCTTTATTCCTTCATCTGTAGAGGAACACTTAGGTTGTTTTCATATCTCAGCTATTGTGAATAATGCTGCAATGAATATGGGAGTGCAGATATTTCTTCCAGATACTGATTTTGTTTCCTTCAGATATATACCCATAAGTGGGAATGCTGGGTCATATGGTAGTTCTATTTTTAATTTCTTGGAGAAACTCTATGTTGTTTTCCATAATGGCTGTCTTAATTTTCATTCCCATCAACAGTGTACAAGGGTTTCCTTTTTTCCTCACCTTCACTAACTCTTGTTATACCACATCTTTTTGATAATAGCTATCCTACCAAATGTGAAAGATATTTCTTTGTAATTTTGATTTGCATTTCCCTGATGATCGATGATGTTAAGCATCTTTTTATGTGTTTGCTGGCTATTTATATGTTTTTAGAAAAATGTCTATTCAGGTCTTTATCCTGAAGGCAAATTTTTTATTGCATTATTTGGTCTTTGATATTGGGTTGTATGAGTTCATGTATATGAATATTTTACATGTTTTAGATATTAATCCCTTATTAGATGTATAGTTTGCAAGTATTTTCTCCCATTCAATAGGTTGCCTTTTCATTTTGTGTATTGTTTCCTTTGCTGTGCAGAAACTTCTTAATTTGCTTTAGTTCCACTTATGTATTTTGCTTTTGTTGTATGTGCTTTTGATACTATAGTCAAGAAATCTTTGTCCAAAAAAGAAAAAAACAGAAATCATTCCCAAGACCAATAAAAAGGAGAATTCCCCTTTCTCTAGGAATTTTAAGACTTCAGATCTTACACTTACAGTTAATTATTGTGACTGCTATATAATAGAGGTCCAGTTTGATTTTTTGCCTGTGGATATCTGGTTTTCCCAGGACCTTTTATTGAAGAGATCATTCTTTCCCCATTGTGTTCTTGATACTCTTGTCAAAGAATAGTTTAATGTTTACATGTGGGATTGTTTCTGGGCTTTCTCTTCTCTTCCATTGGTCTATATGTCTATTTATACACCAGTACCATACTGTTTTAGTAACAGTGGCTTTATAATATATTTTAAAATTAGGAAGTTTGATATCTCCAGGTATTAGAGCTTTGTTTTGCTTTCTCAATTTTATTTTGATTATTTGGGGTCCTCTGTAGCTCCATATGAATTTTAGGATTTTTTTTTATTTCTGTAAAAGATGCCATGGGATTTTGATAGTGCTTGCATTGAACTGTGGATCACATGGGGTAATATGGAAGTTTAACAATATAAAGTCTTCCAACCCATGAACACAGGATGTCTTTTCATTTATTTATGTTTTCTTTAACTTCTTTCATCAATGACATAGTTTTCAGTGTACAGATTTTTCACTTCCTTGGTTAAATTTATTCCTAATTTTTTATAATTTCTGATGCTATTGTAAATGGGATTTTTTTCTTAACTTCTTTTCAGTCGTTCATTATTAGTGTATAGAAATGTAACTGATTTTTGAGACGCCTGGGTTGTTCAGTTGGTTAAGCATCTGCCTTAAGCTCAAGTCATGATCCCAGAGTCCTGGGATCAAGTCCTATATTGGACTCCTTGCTCATCAGGGAGCCTGCTTCTCCCTCTTCCTGCCACTTGCCCTGTTTCTGCCCCCCCTGACAAATAAATAAATAAAATATTTTTTTAAAAAGAAATGTAACTGATTTTTGTATGTTGATTCTGTATCCTGCAAGTTTACTGAATTCTTTCATTATTTCTAACAGTTTTTTTCATGGAGTCTGAGGGATTTTTATATATAAGATTGAGTCTTCTCAAATAGAAACAAATATAGTTCTTCCTTTCCAATTCGGATGCCTTTTTATTTATTTTTCTTATCCAATTGTTCTAGATATGACTACCAGTACTATGTTGAATAAAACTGGCAAGAGTAGGCAAGCTTGTCTTGTTGCTGATCTTAAAGATTTTATTTATTTAACTGAGACAGAGAGAATGAGCGAGAGAGCAGGAGCAGGGGAGCAGAGGGAGAGGGAGAAGCAGGCTTCCCGATGAGCAGGGAGCCTGATGTGGGGCTCGATTGCATGAAAAATTTTGAATTCTGTCAAATGATTTTCTGCATCTATCAGGACTATCATATGATTTTTATTCTTTACTTTGTTAGTGTGGTGTATCACATTTATTTATTTGCATATGTTGAATAATACTTGCATCAGAGTGATAAATCGTACTAGATCATGGTGTGTGATTCTTTTCTATCAGCATACCTCCGGAAAACAGAAATCCCACCAGTTATTATTCTTAAAAAGAAAATTTAATATTAAAATGATTAATGAGAATCAAATAAGTGATACTTACATAACTGAAAATACAAAGAACACTAACATGTCACAGAGTTAATAAGTATAGAAAGCAGCTTCCACTCCTATGGCTAGGGAATAAAGGGAGGAAGAAACATTGGAATTATTACAACTTAGAAGCTTGGAGAAGCCTCACAGAGCTGAGGCTAGAACAGGTGAGAAGGGGAAGAACTCAGCTACAAATGATGTCTCCATGTTTAGAGGAGGAATCCTGTGGGGGACAAGAACACCAAACTCTGTCGGGAATGTGCTCACTGGCTGGGGCTGGTATCTCCTAGAGAGCATGAAATAGTTTTAGCACAAACTGGATTTAACTATTGGGATGCCTGCGTGGCTTAGTTGGTTAAGCATCCAGCTCTTGATTTTGGCTCAAGTCATGATCTCAGGGTTGTGAGATCAAGCCCGGCATGGGGCTCTGTGCTTTAGGAAAGCTGAAAGGGCTTTAGTTTAATATAATTTTTATGATGGGGAAAAATAGCTAAATAGTAAATCATAGTAGATCATGTCAGACTTAGTGACAATAAATCTGAAAAAAGAGTCAGTTGATTGGACTACACTAATGTCAAATCATGGTTGAGTTGCAACCAACCACAGGTTGGTTAAGAGTAGGTAGGTATAAGAGTAGGCTGGCATAAGAGTAGGTTGGTTAAGATTAAGAGCATAGCGAAAATCAGTGAAAACATTCTGTGAGAAACAATGGCTATATGGAATTTACAAGGAAAAATATTGTATATTTTATTCTTATTTATAAATTGTGTACTACATATTCCTTATATTGGTAAAATTTATAACAAATTTGTGTAAGTTTATATACACCTATTTTTTTCCTCACAGAGGAAACATTTATTAGTCCATCACTGTATGGGAGAAACATTTTTAAATATTTCTTTTAAAAATATCTGCTATAAATTATAAAAATAAATGTCACATAAATTTAAGTAAATATTACCCATTAATTAAAAATTTATACACAGTCTTTATATAGGGTTAATATAACGTTCAACTATCAGAGTTAAGTTCATCTCCTTGGGCTATCAATCACTGAGAAATGAATCTGTTCATAAAGGATAGCAAAAGATGACTTTAAGCACACTTAAATCCAGAGAATGTTGACTTAAACAGTGACTGAAATATTTCCATCCTTTGACTTTGGTTATTAAAAATAAGATTTTGAGATTTGATTTAATATGGAGACATCAAATTTAAACTTTTAAAATGATACAGAGCTGTTATAAGAATAATGTGCCACTCAAGAGTTTGGACCCACTCCAAGATAGGAAGACTCACTGCCTTCTGGAAAC
The DNA here is from genome assembly GCF_011800145.1 of Mirounga leonina. Classification (NCBI taxonomy): domain Eukaryota; kingdom Metazoa; phylum Chordata; class Mammalia; order Carnivora; family Phocidae; genus Mirounga; species Mirounga leonina. Next base: position 55,968,458 of record NW_023270415.1, read on the forward strand.
TAAGTAGCACTTAGGAAAAATGAATCATCCAAAATAACAGATCTTTGCCTGTTCACTCTAAAACTATACAGCAGATAGCAAGGCTTTGCTCAAATTCCTTTAGCGACTCCTCCTAATGTTTAGAATAAAGTCTATACTCCTTAATATGCCACTCCTATCTCTGTGCATTCCCCATCCTTCTCTAGCAACTCCTCTCTAGCACTTCTCTAGCAACACTGCCTTCCTTTCTGTTCCTGGAAAATATCAGACCTAAAAGGCACTTACACTTGCCTTTTCCCTCCATCTAGCATAACTTTGCCCTAGATTTTCATATTGTTATTCTCCATATTCCTCTGCTCAAATGTTATCTCTAAGGACTTTTTTCAGACTATGCTCCATCAATACTACTATTTTCCCCTATCTTTCTCTGTCCTATTTGTCTGACATATTTATTTGCATCACGCATCCCAAATGGACATTATTTTATTTGTTAAGTGTTCTCTCTTTTTTTTTTTTTCCTCTCCTACTAGAATGTGAGCTCCATGGGAGCTGAGATTTTTGTTTTGTTCTTCACAGTATTCTTCATGCTTAAGGAGCATCTGGAAAGTAATAACTGCTCAACTAATTGTTGAAACAGATTGTTGAAAGAGAAAAGAAGGAAGGAACAGAGGAAGGCAGGAAGGCAAGAAGGAAAATTTTCTTTCCTCTAATGTGATCGGCAAAATACTTTTTAACCAAAAGATATATACCATTTGGAGAGAACCCAGACATATTCTGACCTACCCTTTTTATTCTCATTTTCACATTTTTTTTGTCTCTCATGCTGGGCATATTTTGACTCTTTGTACTGTTGAAGCAATTAAGATTTTTTTTTTTTACTTAATGCTTTTTTAAATTTAAATTCAATAATTAATATATAATGCACTATTAGTTTCAGAGGTAGAGGTCAGTGATTCCTGTCTGATTATATATATTTTTTTTAATTTTTATTTTTTTTCTGGTTTCAGGTCTCTTCTGATTTGTTTACTGTATATTTCTCTGCAGTAGTTGTTGCCATTTTAGTATTTGGTTCTCTCATTTATCTATTATTTCCTGGACAGAATGACAAGACAGAAAAACTCACCTCAAAAAGGAGAACAAGAGGGCATACTGACTGCCAGGGACCTAATCAGTACGGATATAAGTAATATGTTGGAACTAGAGTTCAGAATAACAATTTATAAAGATACGAGCTGGGCTTTAAAAAAAGCATAGAAGACACTAGAGAATCCCTTTCTGGAAATATAAAATAACTAAAATCCAATCAAGTTGAAATAAAAAAGACTATTAATGAGATGCAATAAAAAATGGAGGCTCTAATTGCTAGGATAAATGAGGCAGAAGATAGAATTAATGATATAGAAGACAAAATGATGGAGAATAAAAAAGCTGAGAAAAAGGGAGATAAACAACTACTGGATTACGAGGGGAGAATTCAAGAGATGAGTGATACCATAAAGCGAAACAATATTAGAATAATTGAGATCCCAAAAGAAGAGGACAAAGAAAAAAGCTGGGGTGGGGGGGGCGACAGAAAGTATATTTGAGCAAATTATAACTCAGAACTTCCCTAACCTTGGGAAGGAAACAGGCATTCAAGTCCAGGAGGCACAGAGAACCCCCTCAAAAGCAATAAGAATAGGTCAACAATCCAACATATAAGAGTGAAACTTGCAAATCTCAGAGACAAAGAGAAAATCCTGAAAGCAGCTCGGGACAAAAGGGTAACAACCTACAAGGGTAGAAACATTAGACTGGCAGCAGACCTATCCACAGACCTGGCAGGCCAGAAAGGACTGGCATGATATATTCAGGGTGCTAAATGAGAAAATTATGCAGCCAAGAATACTTTATCCAGCTAGGATGTCATTCAAAATGGGAAAGATAAAAAGCTTCCAGGACAAACAGAAACTAAAAGAATTTGTGAACACTAATCACAGTCGCTTTACAGGTAATACAATGGTACTAAATTCATATCTTTCAATAGTTACTCTGAATGTAAATGGGCTAAATGCCCCAATCAAAAGACACAAGGTATCAGATTGGATAAAAAACAAGACCCATTGATATGCTGTCTGCAAGAAACTCATTTTAGACCCAAAGACACCTCCAGATTGAAAGTGAGGGAGTGGAAAACAATTTACCATGCTAATTGCCATCAAAAGAAAGCTGGGGTGGCAACCCTTATATCAGACAAATTAGATTTTAAACCAAAGACTGTAATAAAAGATGAGGAAAGACACTGCACCATAATTAAAGGGTCTATCCACAAAAAGGTCTAACAGTTGTAAATATTTATGTCCCTAACATGGGAGCAGCCAATTATATAAGGCAATTAATAACAAAAGCAAAGAAACACATCGACAACAATACAATAATAGTGGGGGACTTTAACACCCCACTCACTGCAATGGACAGATCATCTAAGCAGAAGATCAACAAGAAAATAAAGGCTTTAAATGACACACTGGACCAGACGGACTTCACAGATATATTCAGAGCATTCCATCCTAACACAACAGAATACACATTCTTCTCCAGTGCACATGGAACATTCTCCAGAATAGATCACATCCTGGGTCACAAATCAGGTCTCAACCAATACCAAAAGATTGGGATCATTCCCTGCATATTTTCAGACCACAATGCCTTGAAACTGGAACTCAGTTACAAGAGGGAATTTGGAAAGAACTCAAATACATGGAGGATAAAGAGCATCCTACTAAAGAATGAATGTGTCAACCAGGAAATTAAAGAAGATTTTAAAAAATAATGGAGACAAATGAAAATGAAAACGCAACTGTTCAAACCTTTGGGATGCAGCAAAGGCAGTCCTAAGAGGAAAGTATATAGTAATACCTGCCTTTCTTAAGAAACAAGAAAGGTCTAAAATACACAACCTAAAGTTACACCTAAGGGAGCTGGGGGAAAGAACAGCAAATAAGGCTTAAACCTAGCAATTAAGATTTTTTATACTCTTTGTTTTTTATGGGAAAATTAACTTCCTGCCTAAGTCGAAAGTTAAAACAAAAGCAAAAAACAAAAACAATCTCTCATTTATCTGCTAATCCCCTGTATATTAGATAAAAATAAATACTCTAAAATATTTCATATGATACAATAAACAACTATTTTTTGGTGCAGTCAACTGTAGCTTCCTGTTAATTTTTTCATGCTTGCTGTCATGAAGACTTTTGTAATATTGAGTATGAGACACTATATTGACAGTGATTATTACTAAAAGAATAATTCAATGGTTTTAGATATTGAGATTTACCTACCTGAAAGCAAAAGTTTATACCCATGATAATCACTAAAGCCCAACTGCTCCAGGGATTCTAATTTCTTGGCCAAATCTGTGTTTCAGTTTATTATCTAGTGTCAGGAAGATGCCCATATCTGTGACAAATTCCAAATTAAAATAATTATCCTAGGTAGATTTCCATTCTTTTACATTAGTTTAGAAAATGCAAAGATGTAGACATTGATTTATTTATCCCTTAGATAGGTTTAATGCTACGTCTTTGTTACACAACCTAACAAATTTATATTGAGTGCCTAATAATAGGTGTTTTATTAGACACTGGAGTAGTCCAATAAATGGTGAATAATGCACAAAAAATAATAGCTAAAATTTATTGAGTATTTACTATATGCCAGTTACCCTTCTAAGTGCTTTGCTTCTATTAATTGACTTAATCCTCACAAAGGAAAGGGAGCTTCTCCTTGCTTATTGCCTCTTCTAAATTTTCAATTATCTATCTCAAAATTCAATATTATTCACTATCCAAATTATTGTCCTGATCCTGGATTTCAGAAAATACACACATGTACACACACATACACACATACACACTTCCTGCTTTCAACATTATATATTATTTTTATGCAGGAACTGCTCCCTTAATGTTTTCAAGGTTATTAAAATCTGATGGTATCACTAACTAGTATTAAAATTCTGTTATTATTACCTTCATTAACAAAACTGTGTAAGGAAATCAAGGCCCAAAGAGAAAGGTTAGAGTAATAGCAACACCTGGATAGCACTTAACATGCTCCATCCACAGTTCTATATTCTTTATATACATTAGCTCAGGCTTTGCTGAATAAACTCATTTAAATCTCGAAGAAACTGTGTAAGTCAATTACTATCACTGTCATCCCCATTTTAGAGATGATGAAACAGGACTGCAAAGAAGCAAAGCAATTTGCCTGAGGTCACACAACAAGCAAAGGCAGAGAGGATTGTTGAAGACAGATAGTTTGGCTCCAGGATGAATTGCTTAAGGGAATTTTTTTAAATACAGATAATGAGAATTTATGATGATAAGGCAGAAAGATAAGAGACTTTAGTGTTACAGACACGCTGATTTGAATCTCACTCAGACACTTTCAAGCTGTGAACTATCCAGGAAGTCAATTAAGCATGACGTCTCAATGTCCTCACATGTAAAAGAGTGATAATTGAGGGTTGTGTGAAAATTAGAAGTCACATCTGATGATCCAATGTCTGATATAAATCAAGGTAGTATCCAGAGCTATTTTTATTAACAACTTTCCTTTTGGATACCTGAGGCCTTTACTGTTTCCATATAATTATAATGTTATTTTATTTCTCTTGCCCTTGGCCTGTGTTAAAGACAAGACAATAAGACCCCAATTCGAGTCACTTATATGCTAAGTGCCATGTCACGAAACTGAGATTTACTTAATTATAGTTTGGGTCTCCCAGAAATGGAATATTTAACCAAGCAATCAAGAATGGCCTGATCAGCCTTAGTAAGGTAATCTGCCTGATAGACCTCTGTCATCCCTGTAGGGAAAGTCACCTTGCACTAATGGATCTACTTTCTGCCCAGAATAACTTCCTGTTCCTGCTCCTTTCTGCCTATAAAATATCTTGCCTTGTGTAACTCTGTGGAATACCATTTTTTAAATTTGTTTTTAAGATTTTATTTATTTATTTATTTGAGAGAGAGAGAGCAAGAGCACAGGTGGGGGAGGGGGCAGAGGGAGAAGGAGAAGTGGACTCCTGGCTGAGCAGGGAGCCCAACATGGGGCTGGATTCCAGGACCCTGGGATCATGACCTGAGCCAAAGGCAGACACTTAACTGACTGAGCCACCCAGGTGCTCCTGTGGAGTCCCTTTATATCTACAGATTGGATGCTGCCTGATTCATAAATCACTGAATAAAGCCAATTAAGATCTTAAAAATTTACTCACTTGAATTTGTTTAACACTGATAAAGACCTTTTGGTTTGAAAAGAGAATAGTTGATAAAACTTGAGTTCCTGCAGATATTTATTTTGATTTCAAGTTTTTATTTAAATTCTATTTAGTTAACATATATGGTAAAATTGGTTTCAGGAATAGAATTTAGTGATTCATCACTACATGTAACACCAAGTGCTCATCACAAGTGCCCTCCTTAATATTCATCACCCATTTAGCCCATCCCCTGCTCACCTCCCTCCACCAACCCTCAGTTTGTTCTCTATAGTTAAGAGTCTCTTATGGCTTGCTTCCCTTTCTCTCTCTTTCTTTTTTTTCCCTTCCCCTATGTTCATCTGTTCTGTTTCTTAAATTACACATATGAGTGAAATATATGGTATTTGTCTTCTCTAACTGACTTATTTTACTTAGCATAATACACTCTAGCTCCATTCACCTCATTGTAAATGGCAAGATTTCATTCTTCTTTTATGGCTGAGTAATATTTCATTATATATATATACCACTTCTTCTTTATCCATTCATCAGTCAATAGACTTTTAGGCTCTTTCCATAGTTTGGCTATTGTTGATAATGCTGCTATAAATATCGGGGTGTGGGTGCCCCTTCAAATCAGTATTTTTGTATCCTTTGGGTAAATGCCTAGTAGTGCAATTGCTGGATCATAACATAGTTCTATTTTTAACTTTTTGAGGAACCTCCATACTGTTTTCCAGAGTGACTGCACCGGTTTGCATTCCCAACAACAGTGTAAGAGGGTTCCCCTTTCTCCACATCCTCACCAATATCTGTTATTCTCTGTGTTGGTAATTTTAGCCATTCTGACAGGTGTGAGGTAGTATCTCACTGTGGTTTTGATTTGTATTTCCCTGATGATGAGTGATGTTGAGCATCTTTTCATCTGTCTGTTGGCCATCTGCATGTCTTCTTTGGGAAAATGTTCATGTTTTCTGCCCATTTCTTGACTGGATTATTTAATTTTTGGATGTTTAGTTTGATACACTTTCATAGATTTTGGATACTAATATTTTCCTGCAGATATTTAAAGGATTAATAAATAATTTCATAATCATTTTTATATTTCTCCTCACTCTTTTTCTTTTTCAGGAGCAAGAACCACACAGTGATATCCTTTGAGAATATTCTGGATAACCATATTTTTTCCATGTTAATGATGACTGTCACAAAAATATTTAGCAGAATCTAATCACCATATTAATTATAACTTATCACAAATAATTTTTTACTAATTGATATACCTTTTTGTGGATTTTTCTTTAGCTAGAGGAAATTTGTATTATATACAGGGATTTTCTTTTTACTTTATCTTTAACTATTTTTTAAAAGATGAAAAACAAATAGGACTTTTTAATAATCAGTTATAAATGAGAACACAGAGATTGGATATTACCTACCAATATTAATAAAATTAAAAAGTGTGAAGAATTAATAGAGAATAACTTTTAATTATAAAGCGATGTTTCTAAACTTTAAGAAAACTTTGTACTTTTCTCATTTTAGGTTTTGCTTCCCAATGTGAATAATTTTGAGATAACTAACCTTAGAATTCATTTAGAAAATATTCAAACTGATTGAGTCACCGCAATTCAACTTTTGTACAAATATCTATTCTTGCCAGCATGCAATTCCTCCTCACAGAATACTGAGAATTTACTCCAAGTAGTTTAAGCAGAGAAGAGAGAAGTGGGTGGGGGAGAAGAGAGAGAGGGTTAGAGAAATATTGGTTAAGCTCAATCATGGTGTTTAAAGGAGTATGTAGCTATGGAGAAAGCATAGGGAAATGATGTCTGCTAAGTATTTAATCCTATTTAATTTAACAAGGAAAGTCTACATTTCCTGTCATCTTTCGCAGTGGTAGAAATTTAGAATGTTTTGTGTCACATTTGCATTTCATATAATTGCCTTCATATTGCACATACGAGGTGAATTTCTCAACTTGTGTACTCAGCATGGGGTAGAATGCAGCTTCCACCTCATTGCATTCAAGTTGTTTGCCTCTACTTCACATACAATGGCGGGATGAAACCAGCCAAAATTTAAGAAATACCGGCAATATCTATCATAGGATAAAATGGTTTTATATTGTTAAAGAAAAAAACTTATTCATGACACTTGTTGAAGATGGGTAAGGCAGACTTTATTTAGGACTGTAGGGATAGGTAGAGGGACCACTGCAATGGGATTTTGAAGTAGGAGGGAGAGATTAGACTTGACTCTGAAAACAGCAAGCAAAAGTGGGAATCTATAGCCAAGGAACAGGGTGGAGAGGGTTTGTGGATGGAAAATTACTAAGAGGAAACATCATGGGTAACAGGGAATTCTAGCTAAACTGATAACAGTTCTTGCTGAAGGCATGCCAGGGTGATCAGATATCACCTGGGGGTTAGTTGGGGGTGAGGGATTTGGTCAGATATTGAGGGTGATTAGATATCAAGGGGGGGAGATTCTGGCTAAACCAACTTAGCAGAATTCTTGCTAAAATTGAACATGCCCAGTGATAGGGCTTAGGTGAAAGAGAGCTCAGAGGAGCCTGACTAGATTTGGTCAAGGAAAGAATTTTGTCAGCATAAGCTTTCCAAAAATCGTAGTTTGCTTTTTCTAGGGAAAAACAAAAAAACAACTTATTTGAGCATGAGTAATAAAATACTATTAAAAATACACTCTATAACTTAAATTTCTTTTAAATCTAAGATATTTAGCATAATTCAATCTTTACTTGTTTACTCAGGGTTGTATTTTGAATTTTCATCATCTCACTGTACTTAGCTGGACAATTTTCAAAAAATACTAAGATCAGCATAGTCTAATGGCCTTGTCTGTTCCTAAAGGGCTCAGGTTAAATCTGATGGGTACTTCATTTAGATATATTCTCCAAAACTGAACAATTTGGACCAGAATAGATAAAATGAATGCAAATACCTATTCAAACTTTTGAATAATTCAAGTGCTTTTATCTTGTAGGATGCCAGCTAATCAAAAGAAAGCTGGGATAGTAATATTAACCTCTAACAAAGTATATTCTGAATAAAAAATATTGCTAGAGATAAGAAGGGACATTATATACTGATAAAGAGGTCAATTATCCAAGAAAATAGATAACATGAATCACACCATCAACCACTGTGACCTAACGGACATCTATAGGCCTCTCAATCCATCATTTGCAGAATATACATTGTTCTCAAGTGCAAATAGAGTATTCACTATGATACATTATGTTCTGGGCCATAAAACAAATTCTAGGAAATTTAAAAGAACAGATATAACAACAAACATGTTCTTCGACTACAATGAAATTAAACTAGAAATCAATAATGGAAAAAATATTTGGAAAATTACCAAGATTCTGGAAATTAAACAACACATTTATAAACAATCTGAGTCCAAGTAGAATACAAGGGAAATTAAAAAAAATTTATTCATTCATGAATAAAAATAAAAATGCAACATGTCAAACTTTGTGAGGCATTGCTAAAGCAGTCCTTTGGGGGAAAACTGTAGCATTAAATGTGTACATTAGGAAAAAAATCTGAGATCGGTAACCTCAGTTTCCACATAACAACACTAGAAAAAAGTGTTAGCAAAGCTATAATTTAACACCTCATTGCCAATAATCCCAATGCTAGAAAAACTTTATTGGCTATATTTGTAAATCCCTATTCTAAACCTATGGCAGATGAGCCCCTACCCCAAAATATACCTGTTATTTATTTCTGCTTGAAGATGAGAAGTTCTGATATTTCAGTAGAACTACTAACTGCCATTAATTTTTGAGAGATTGTTAAGTAGCTTCCTTAATTGATTTTATTACTACGTTCCCAGATTTCCCATGGACATTTCAACTTCTGTCTAAAAGACAAAAGTATTGTAATGTATTGATTTTCTAGATTTTTTTTAATATTTCTCTGTCTTCCCCAATAGCTTCCTTATCTCTCAAAGTATTTTTGGGGTGGAAAAAATGGTACTAGTAATTTATTATCTAAATTCAGTTAACACAGGGTTACTGCCAATTACCAGCTTCAGGAAAGCAGCTTGAAATACAATAGCATTTTTCTGAAGATGGACAGCAAAAGCTTCTCAGCATGAAAGGTTCAGTGTACTTTGAACATTCATACACATATTAAATGATAATGAAAGTGTCACCTGACTTCAGAATTTTAATTTATCATAGAGGGCAAGGAGGGTGTTTCAATATGAGTGTAGCATTACAGCATAGGATTTCTTATAAAAGCTCAAGATACAAGTCAGTTTCTCTACTGCTGATGGAGGAAACGGAAGTTTAGGATTAAAAATACAAAGCTTTCCCCAGATTCATGCCTATCTTACTTTTTGCCCTTCCATCTTGCAAGCAGCTTCCTCTAGTTTATATTTAGAGAAGCGGCTAGTGGATACTTTGTGTCAATAGCCCCATGAAGTATCTAGAGGGATTCTGGGGGGAAAAAAAAAATAAATTTCCAAGATTCAAAGTTCATTTACTAGGTGGCAGCTGAACTGTTTAACAAATCCAAATTTTAAGATAGTGAAAATGAATTAAGATTTGGGCGTGGAAAGTTTTCCAAGAATTAATGATGATAGTCACATAAGCATTTTGACATATTCATAGATTTTATATGTTGTTTGTAGCTGCCATTCTACAGAAGCTCACGTGCTGGGAAATCATGAGTGTCATGCTAGAACATGCACATTTTCTAAGATTAAGGCAAAGCTCTTGATTGTGTCTAATTCATCATTCTACCATCTGTTTAACATGGATTTATCACTAGTTACTGGCTTGGAGTAAGTAATCTTTAAAATCTCTATTCAGTCTGGACGGTGATCTGTAGAGTTTCATCCACAGAGTCTCTGTAGGACTCCTATAACTCAGCCAGCAACATACTTAATACAAATTCAAAGCAGAAACAAAAAATAAACAAACAAAAAGATTTATATCCAGCTGTGGCCAGATTGTAGCTCATTGCTTTAACTTGTCCTTCTATGAATCCAAGTATTGGAAAGAGAACAGATGCATGGGCAATGCCACACTTTCCTTATTAACCATGCTCAGTTAAAAACAGCCAGAAAGGAGGTTTTTTATCTTAAAGGGATGTTTGTCTACAGCACTGAGGTTAATTTACTTAAATTGCAAATCATGCTTATAGCACTGGATCTCTAGTAGTCTGATAATAAGATCTAAATTATTGTTGATTTTCCCAGAGGGTATCATCCCTAGTAGTCCTAACAGTTATGAAGTTCTAGGATACTATAATTAAATTATTTTTATATTTTCCTCTTTTATATTTTGCTTTGTGGTATGCATCCATAAAACAGGCTTTCACTTGTCAAAAAGTCCATATATAAATCTGCCTATATTTGTATATAGGACTATGTCCTTCCTGTACATATTATATTTAGGTGTCCATATTATCTCTGAGCATGTGAACTCATTTGTTTCTAGGCTAAGCAATATTGCAAATCAAAGCAAAAACATTGACAGTGATAGAATTATTAATACAGTTGATGATAGACCTTTCATGAGATATATGGAGCAATGAAAATCAAAGATAACTGTAAATATCAAAGAGGGTAGTAAAAGACATGAAAGTTTATTTTTGAGAGGAGACAGATAAAACTTAAATGTAGAAAGGCAAAACTGAAGGAAGGCAAGTTTGAAGTTTAGAAAATAATTAAAAAAAAAAACCTCCAGGTATATTGCTTATGCAAAATCTAGTAAAATAAAAAGGGGGGATAACTTGGAACTTAAGAAATAAAGGTGAACAGAAACAAATTCAATGACTCCTGCTTCACAGAATATAAAATATAATTAGATTCTAGAAAAACTGGTAGAATGATATGTCATAGATATATCTTGCACAATTTAGGAAACATAGGAAACTTAACATTTTATATTGTCTCAGAAAAGACCTTTTCAACCATTACAAATCCCCTATTCCATTTGATCTACCAGTTTGTCAATCAAGGTACCCAGGCGGGAATTCAGTTTATAGTGTATATGCTAGAAGAATATTTCTATTTCTATGTTAGGATTATTTTTATTGAATGCAGAGATGGCTTAGTAAATCGGGGAGTTTCTTAGAAGGTTGCTGGTTTTTCTCAAAGGACATACTCAACTAAAGAAAGGGCATCAGTTCTGCTGGAAGTCAATAAGACCTGGAACAAGAGATTTGAAAGTTATCAGGGCATTTTCTTCTCCCTTCTCTGATTTTCTGTGTGATTCTGATATGTCTACATAGTTGAAAATACTACGGTCTCGAGTTTCAGTCATTAACCTGAAGCTGAACCAATTATCTAGAAGAAAAAAAAAATATATATATACATATATCAGCAAAGAGCTCTGCCCATCTTAGTTGTGTCCAGTTTCTCCCCCTGTACCAAGAAAATGTCGTTAGAGGTAGGTTCATTTTACATAAAATATTATTTTTATTTGGCAATCATCCATGTAGAAAAGAGTGTACATTTTCTGATAATTTTAAATGCCAAAGAGACAAACCCTAAATGATGATAGAATATATTTTATCAGATAGGAAAACATAAAGATTGAAATTATCCAACAGAAGTGATGGTATGCAAAAATGGATGCTCATCTAAATCCTAAATCATGGGATAAATTTCTAAGACATAACAACATTTCAATGTTGCCAACAATGTATATTGCAAGTGAAAACTATCCTAATGCATTTAGAAATCAATAAGAAAACTAAGAATAAGAGTGCCTGTGTGGCTCAGTCTGTTAAGCAGCGGACTCTTGATTTCAGCTCAGGTCATGATCTCATGGGTCCTGGCATTGAGCTTCAGTGGGGCTCTGAGCTCAGCACAGAGTCTGCTTGTCCCTCTCCCTCCCCCCTCTCGCACTCTTGCACTCTCTCTCTCTAAAATAAATAAATAAATAAACTTTAAAAAATAATATAAAAAAACTAAGAATAACTTAAAAGAATAAATGGACAAAGATTATAAATAATCTCACTGTAAAGAAGAGAGTGTAATTTCTATTGATTTCCACTGACATTAACTTTAACCCAAGCCACTATTATCTATTATTCCCCCAAATTTATCATTTTTATTCAGTTATTTTATGCTTCAAGTTACTTTATACTTCTCTATAATCTATAGATTCTTCACAAAGCAATCTATTAAAACAATAAAACAAAACAAAAACACACTATAAAACTTCACCATTATACATGCATCATGACTTATAATTGATAAAATCCAAACTCTTTACCATAGATTACAAAATCTTGCTTGCATGATGTGGCGACATGCTCTCCAGCCCCATGTAATCCCACATCTCTCTTGACCTGCTATCCTCTACCACTGGGAGGTTCTCTTTTTCTTTGAACATGCCAAGACATTTTTGAATTTCGGGCATTTGCATAGTGTTTCCTCTAATGCCGTTGTTCTTCCTCCAGCTCTTCACAAAATTGTCTCATTTTTCTCCTTGAAGTCTCTGTCATTTAATCTGTTTTCCCCTGCAAATAATATAAACTTTATTCAAGATGGCCTATAAAATAAGAAAATGTATTGGCCCATGTACTGGAAATCCACATGGAATGCAGACTTCAGGTTATTTTAATCCGATGGCATCAGCTCTATGTCTTTATGATTCTCTAAGGGTTACTTCTGTGCGGTGGCTTTGATCTCAATAGTATTTCAAATGGCTTCAGCATCTCCAGGCTTCATCGCTACATACCATAATATCACACATAAGAGAAAGGTTTTTTTCTGCTACTTTTATGTCAAGATGCAGGTATTCTTAATATCCTGAGAAAAGCAACTTTATTCTCCAAAACTAGAGTTCACAATCTTTCCCAAATCAATGCCCATAGAACAGGAAATACCAGGAACTGTTTTAATTAGTCCTATATCATCTGCCTCATTCCTAGGTGCTGTTAGCATTCCTCAATACATATGAATTGTGGTTATGAAAATACATATCAGAGTAGTTTCCAAGTGAGAGAGACAGTGACTACCATATCCTCTATAAGGACTCAGTTCAAATATCATATTTCCAAAGATAACATCTATGATCATCCTATCTAAAACAGCTTCCTGCAGTGAATTTCAGTCTCATCACTATTGATTTCCTTCTCTATACTTATCACAATCTGTAATTATATTACATATTGTATTTTAACTTGTTAATTGCCTATCTCCCCCACTGCTGTAGAAGGTGCATGAAGGTAAAGACTTTATATTGCTACTTTTGTTTATATACTAATTGGAAAACAATTCATGAGTACAGGTTTTTTGTTAATTTTTAATTTGCTTTAAACCAGATTTCAAATATTGCAAACCATATATCTGGTAAGAAGTTTATATCTAAAATAATAAGTAACTCATATAAGTCAATAGCAAAAAGACAACCTGATTTTAAAATGGGCAAATGACTTGAATAGAAATTTCTCCAAAGAACACATACAAATCACTCACAGGTGTGTGAAAGTGTGCTCAACATTACTAATCATCAGGGAAATACAAATCAAAACCATAGTGAGGTATTACCTCACACCTGTTAAGATGGCTATTATCAAAAAGATGAGAGAAAGTGTTGGCAAGGATGTGGAGAAAAATGAAGCTTAGTATGCTGTTAGTGGATCTGTAAATTGGTACAACTGCTATGGAAAATAGTATGGCAGTTTGTCAAAAAATTAAAACTAGAGATACCATAAGATCCAGCAATCCCACATCTAGGTATTTATTCAAAGGAATTAAAATCAGGATTTTGAAGAGATACCTGCATTCCTATATTTGTTGCAGCATTATTCACAATATGAAAACAACTTTAATGTCTATCAGTAGATGAACGGATTTTTTAAAATGTGGTATATACATACAATGGAGTATTCAGTTTTAAAAAAGAATGAAATCCTGCCATTTGTGACCACATGGAGGGACCTGAGGATGTTATACTAAGTGAAATAAGCCAGTCATAGAAGGACAAATACTGCATGTTATCCCTTATATGAGGAATATAGAATAATCAAACTCATAGAAGCAGAGTAGAATGGTGACTGGCAGGAGTTGGGGGGATGGAAACAAGGTGATAGTTGAAGGGTACAAAGCTATATTTATGAAAAAGAAATAAGTTCTGGAGATCTACTATACAGCATAATTGCTGTGGCTAACAATACCACTTTGTATCCTTAAAGTTTGCTAAGAAGGTGGTTCTTATGTTAAGTATTCTTATCCAACAATATTAATAATAGTTACAATAATAATAATAATGGTGACAGGAGGAAATTTGGGGAGGTGATGGGTACATCTATGGCTTTGATGGTGGTGATAGTTACATAGATGTATACTTATCCTCAAACTCATCAAGTTTTCATATATTAAACATATATAGTTTTTTTTACATTTAATCATACTTCAGTAAAGTGGTTGAAAAAATAAGAAATGAACTCCAGTGACTTGCAACAATATCATAGTATCAGTGAAATAATTAAAACCCAAGGATCTATATGCACCATGATATACTTATAAAATTAGAAGCAGCTAAACACACACACACACACAATTTCACAATTTTTAAGAAATGAAGCAAAGGAATAATGAATATGGAATTTAAATAATCATTTACCTCAGGTCTGGAAATAAAGAGGTTGAGATTGGGACGCCACATAATATGATTAATATTATTGTCTAGCTCTTAGCTTTTTGTTTTGATTGATAAAATTAAAGCTTTGGGAGTTTGTGACACTACTAAAAATAATTAAATAACTTACTAAATAAATGAAAGTAGACTATGAATGGATTAGGGTCCCACGAATCAAGATATCATGAATATGTAATTAATCCACATAGTACAAAGTAGAAAAAAAGAAACAAAAAAATCAGGCAAATATTTTCAGAACAATTCCCAATTCCTAATGATTATGGCCTTATAAGATATATATTTTTAAAAATAACTACTTTCTTAAATGTAAAAGAGTAAATAAATTGCATTTATTAAAGGTAATAATTAGTGCTTAATGTCATGAGCCATTCAAATGTTTACACAACTTAAATTTTCTAAAGAAACAACTAAAATATATTTTTAAGAAAAAATATTTCTCTTTTCTAGAAAATATAAATACTATATTCTGTATATAAAAATAATATTAATAAAAGGAAATTATTCCCATGAAATAATACCATATGACTTTTTAAAAACCGAATCATACTAAGTTTACTTTATTTTTGCTAAAAAAAAAAAAAAAAAATTCACACCGAAGCCTGAACTTACTGCTCCATCTACACATATAACTCTGAATAATGTCTTTGGGAATTCTTTTACCCATTAAATAAACAAATGAAACATCTGTACAATTGTTTGAAAAGTTAAAACTTTTTTCTAATGAAAATATTTTTATTCCATCTTAAAAGTAATCTCTAAAAGAATACATTAAAAAGGTGAAATTTAAAATAGAGTAGAAACCTCTAAAAGCTGTAATTAAATTTTGGGATAAGGTGATTTGCTGAGAGTTAAAATCTAAGGAGATTTCCAGATGTCTAATAGGTGATTTTAATTTGCTGCATTGCCTGTAAACTCCAATTTTCTGAACTCTCAGTAAGTCTGACACTCTTAGTGATTGGGGCATGAAGGAATTAGGCAATAAGAGGACAAGTGAACAGTTCTGTATTAAGCCCTCTATTTCTCATGCTTATGCATATTCAGCATCCCTTTATCCGTAGGGGAAGTGGATCCTGAAGGTTCGGTTGATGACCATCATCAAGGTGAACAGTTATCTACAACTGAGCTAAAGCACTGTAATGAAGATGCAGTTTGGGAATAATTCAGGACATTACATGGGCTGGCCTCCTTTTCTCAAATACAATGAGAAAACTGAGTTTAGAAAAGGGGAAACAGACATCTGGATTACAGTGTTGTAACTACTTCACAGATGGAGGATGATTTAATTATTCCAGGAATTCCTATCTGTATTGATCAGCCAATAAAATTTAAAAAAACTTCTACCATGCCACTTAGAATGCCTCCAAACAGAACTTTATTCAAATAAAGACCACTGCAGTATATTACAACCCACATGATGGGAGCATTAAATCGTGCAGTCTTAGAGGGGTAACTTTCTGGCTGCAAGTAGCAGTTTTTACTGAAGGTGAGAGGTTGCCACAAGATGGAAGGGAATGAGTGGTGAAAGTAATATGAAGAGGCAAGTACACTTTAAATTTTGAGATTCAGAAAACAACCACAAATGAGAAGCCTTTTGAGTCATGTTCTTCTACATGCAATTATCCATCTGTCGGTTATTTTTTTTAGTACTTAAAGGCCGGCATGTTTATGAACCCCACCACCTTCGCCAAATGCCCCATCATCTGCAGTAATGCCAGGCAATTTGCCAAGGCCATTCACAGGCAGAGGGCATCTGAAGAATACATTTGTATTCCAAAGTAGCACAGAAAATCATGTCATCTCAAATGCTGACTAATATACAGATATAAGCAGCAACCGTCAAGATGAGAAAAGTAACTATACTGTTGCTGAATTCTGAGCAAGTAAGTCAGAATATTTCTGCATATTAAGACTGATGGGAAATAAAAGGAAAAACCCAGCATAATTAGGTTATTAAGTGCAATAGCAGAAAATACCAGATTGAATGAAATGGAGAGTAAGATAGTATCTAATATAATGAGCATAGGAGGCTTTAGTCAAGATAGATACACTAACTTTTCTACTATATATAGAAGTATCACCTAATCTTCATTAAGGGACACCAAGGGTTAGCATCAGGCTCACACTGTGGTATTACCTGTACATGATTTGTATATTTCTGAACATACTCATCTATAGTCTTTATACATTGTCCAGTTGAAGAATAGCTTTGGGTATTTTTACAAATAGCTTTTTTTTTTTTTTTTAAGATTTTATTTATTTATTTGAGACAGAGAGAATGAGAGAGACAGAGAGCACATGAGAGGCGGGAGGGTCAGAGGGAGAAGCAGGCTCCCTGCCAAGCAGGGAGCCCGATGCGGGACTCGATCCAGGGACTCCAGGATCATGACCTGAGCCGAAGGCAGTCGCTTAACCAACTGAGCCACCCAGGCGCCCTTTACAAATAGCTTTTTAAATGGGTAGGAGAAACTGATTCTCAGATCTCTTCTTAAGTGAGCAGAATACTATCAATGCAAGAATTATTGCAATTTGCTGTCACCCTTTTTATGAGTACATGGATACTGGCAAGGTGTGAATAGGAAACACACAAAAGCATGAGACATTGTTTTCAACCTCTATATTTATTATTCTTATGAATAAAAATGTTGGTTTTGGAGTTCTTTATTCATTCCAGAGACTACTGTGTACCAGGCTGGTAAGGAATGGGGGCAAAGAAGAAGAATCTTTAACAGCTTTGATTAAAGAAGTCTTTTTCATGGAGGTGACAAGATAAATCTTCCTGAAAAACGGTAGTAATCTAAGCAAAGAAAGGATGGTCTTCATTTTCAGTGGCACTATGCTGGGAAGTCACATTGGCAAGCCTCAATGAACCACACCATCCTTTATTCACACCCTTGTGGAATCCTGCTTACATTGATCTGACCTTAGCTATATGGCTTCTAACTATAACCAATGAGGTCTTTGCGATGTCACCAAAAGTTTATATGCACTATTTAGGAAGTTTGTGTCCCCATCCAGATTCATATGTTGAAACCCTAAACTTTCTCTCTCTGCATGCAAACACCAAGGGAAGGCCATATGAGGATGAAGAAAGAATGCAGCCATTTGTAAACCAGGAAGAGAGCTCTCAGCAGAAACTGAATCAGCTGCAACCTTGATCTTGGACTTCTAGCCTCCAGAACCATAAGAAATAAATTCCTTTTGTTTAAGCCATGTAGTCTATGCTATTTAGTTATGGTAGTCCAAACTGACAAAGACATGCATTTTCACATGATTTGGAATATGAAATCTGGTACCCAGCCAGACTATTATTGAAGTGCAGACTATCCTCCTGTTTAGAAAGGCTTCCTAGAGAAGTGTGAGTGAGATACCAGATGAAGAGAGAGGGACCTGTGAAAGAAAACTGAGAACCCAGCTCTTCTCTCCCCATGCAGGCTGATGAATGACCTAGCTGACACATGGAGCAAAGGACCCATCACATTTACACAAAGAAGTGTAACAAATATTAAATCATTGCTGTTTCAGACCACTGAGTTTTATTAGTTTGTTTGGCATCAATTGTTAACTGAAACAGGCAATTAGCTGGAAAACTGTGCTGTGTTGGAAACACACTAAACACATAGTTCAACAGTGGTGAAAAAATAAGGTGTAAGGTAAGACAATTTACAATTGAATTAATAGAATATTTAGTATAATAATGTGTTATTAAACAAATAATATAATATCTTTCTAAATAAATACATGGCTCTATCAATTTGCTATGTTATAGTGAGAAACCAGATATATATAGCCTCTGGCTTTCAAGGAAGCTTGAAGGAAATTTCATTGAAACGATGTGACTCGGGGCGTCTGGGTGGCTCAGTCGTTAAGCCTCTGCCTTCGGCTCAGGTCATGATCCCAGGGTCCTGGGATCTAGTCCCACATGGGGCTCTCTGCTCTGCGGGAAGCCTGCTTCTCTCTCTCCCACTCCCGCTGCTTGTGTTCCCTCTCTCGCTGTATCTCTCTCTGTCAAATAAATAAAATCTTAAAAAAAAAAAAAAAAAAAAGAAATGATGTGACTCTAGACCTTCTTAACATCCCCTTATGTAGAAAGCTAGAAAGGGTATCTCTTGCACTCTAATAGGAAAAATTTGGATAATCCGTATTATCAAAAGTCACAGAGAACCAGGTAGTATGAAATCTTTTTTTTTTTTTAAGATTTTATTTATTTATTTGAGAGAGAGAACACATGAGAAGGGGGAGGGTCAGAGGACGAAGCAGACTCCCTGCCGAGCAGGGAGCCTGATGCGGGACTCGATCCAGGGACTCCAGGATCATGACCTGAGCCGAAGGCAGTCGCTTAAACAGCTGAGCCACCCAGGAGCCCGGGAGTATGAAATCTTAAGGAGAGACAGGTGCCTCCGAGAGGAGGACGGATATGGGCACTGGGTCACCTGTAGCTGCAGGAGGACAATGGGGCAGGAAGGAAGAATTCAGCTTCAACATTTAACCAACTGCCCAAGGCCAAGTGTGGGTTTGCGTGTGGATATAGGAACTGCATACACAAGGTAAGTACACACACCCACCCACATTCCACACCTACACACAAGAAAGCCCATGCTGTTTCCTCTATATTACATTACCTTATCTTGATAAATGTGAATAGAAACTTTAGTAAATAAGTGGATTCTTAAAATCAGTTTCTAAATTTATAAATTTGAAGTTTTGTACAGTGATGATGACATATATTAGGCATCTATTTTTTTTTTTTTCCAGCGAGGCTTGGTATAATGAGTAATAAATTGAGCATTTAAGTAAATATTCCTCATCCATCTTCTGCAGGTGGTTCAGGATATGGCACCAGCCCAAACACTTTAGTTTGAAATGGAGAACTGCAGAATCAATTTCAACTTCATCAAATCTCCTAGGGCGTGGTCCAGATAGAAATGGGCATATGCACCAGATCAGTAGTTTGGTGGTGTATAATATGTGGTGAGAATGTAGGATGATTGTGGCAGAACTTTGATTCTTTGCTATTTGTGAAGTTTTGCATGTCTAATTCATGAGCTGCAACAGTCTTAATATACAACAGTTGACCAAACTAGGTGCAGTCTTGTTTCAACATCCCACGAATGGTTTTAATGTTTTAATATAGGCTTTTATGCTTATTAGCAGACACAAGTTTACAGTATTACAAACTCTAGAGCTCCCTTTCCCAAGCCAGGAACTTTGGCCTATGGCTATTTATAACAAAAGAAAAAAGTACCTTTTTAATAATTCACACGCACAAAAATGTTCTCTGTTCTAATTCTCCCTAAGGAGAGAAAAATATATCTAAATGAGGATGATACATATCAAGAGCTCACTAAGCACTGGCACTACGCTGCTTCATTTAACGTACTATATTTCAAAGAAAAGACTGCTTCAGAGAAAAGAAAATCACTACATAACACATCCCCTTTTTTCTTTCTTTAGGGCTATTGAAAAATGGATTCCAGAAGTTCTGAAAGCAAAACCAAATGATTCCTGACATGTAATGGCTAAGTAGTAAGGTATATATTATTATCTAGGTAAGTAAAGTAACTTTAAGTTTAGAATATAATCTATGACTAATACCAAGCATACTATTTTTATTTAATATATTCTATTTTTCTTTTTGCTACACCAAGTTTTTGTTAAAGATTATGAAGCAAGTCTCTGTAAGTATATGACCTGACCAAAACCCAAAACCAGCCTACCATAGGAATTTCATAAATCTTCAGATTTAAGCCACACATAAGCCTACACCACCAGGCTTGTTATACTATGTAAATAAAATGTTATCAACTAGTAGCAGAAAAACAAAAAGGTTCCTTACATAAAGAGGTAGTGAAAGCTCATTGTGGAATTGCCCCTACAGTTCACCAATGGCATTGTCACACAAAATTCTAGAACAATCAAATGTATTCATAGCTTGACACTGAAATGCATAAATTTAAAATATAAATCAAGTATGAGATCTTTATGTTAGAATTTCTTTAGTATTTTTAATTTAGATTTTCAAGTCTATATCAAATTTATCCTTGAAGGGTATCTCAATTTTGTTAAGGCAAAATTCAGATCACCATTGCTCTATTTACCTTGTGTTTTGAAGAGAGGATTCATGGCATATGATTTTGACTTGGAATTACTTGAATATTAGATGGTAAATGAGCCCTAAATCTCTTTATTGCAGGAATCATAGTGGAAGAATTATCTACATTGTTTTGAGTTTCCAATTCAGGTTCTCAAATTTGAGCCAAAACTATAATATGAGCAGCTGGTAAACAATGTTGGTATCTCAGTGATTATCAACATAATGGCAAATCTGTGAAGTAATAGGATAAATTACGAAAAATATTGATAGAAATTCTCTCAAAGCATAGATTATGTTGAAGCAATAAGTCAACCCATTTAAGAAGCCTTGTAGTAGACGATTCACTAAATTACTACTCATCACAAAAAAAAAAAAAAAAAGAGAGAGAGAAAGAAAGAAAAGAAAAGAAAAGAAAAATACAAATTTAAAATAAGAAAACCAAAGTTTGAATCCTGGCTCAGCAATTTGTTATTTGTTTGCTTAGAATGAAGTTAACTTTATATATCTCAATTTTCTCATTTACAATAGAGTGTTTTAAAAATGAAATGAAATAAAACAAGTGAAGGACTTTGCATGGATCATGAACTACCTATAGAACTGAATTATTGTTAGCTTGTCTTGTTATTGTGGAGGGAAAACATTTTCCTCCATTCCACTGTTTCTAGGAAAAGGTATTTCTCTCTATACCTCTGGCCATTGGACCTATACTTAACTACTGTCTATGGAGTTACCTGATAGGTGGAAGACAAACTTTAATAAAAAATCCTCAACTGGGTGTTGCTAATCTATCAGATATCCTAAATCTTTCATATTAATTCTTTGTCCCTCCTTGTAAACTTAAATTTTACCTCAGGTGGCAGGTTGGGAGTCAGCAATCTTATTCTTATATTTTAGCCACTGTAACACTTACCTTCATCTTTATTAGTAAGAAAAGCAATATTACATTTCTATGTGATCCTTTTTTTTGTTTTCTGTCTCAATTAGCTTAGAACCACATTTGAATAGAGGTTATTTTATTTATTATTGGAGTCCATCAGAACCCAATAATTATTACCTGTCTTGTGGCACAATTCTGAGGGAAAAGGGATAACCCACATAAGAGTTTAAAACAAAGCATGGTAGGTATTAGATGTTGGTTATTATAATTCTTAATATTTTTTAAAAAAATCCAAACATTGTTAAGAACTAATTAAAATACAAAGGAAATCAATAACATTTTATGGCTCCTGTGTATCATTTTAACTAATAACTCATTATGTAAGTGTAAATAGTTTCCCAAATGAGGGCATGTGTTAGAGTGCATTCCAACACATTTTTTCTTAAAAAAAACTGCAGAGTGTAAACATCACATTCTCTCAAAATCATCTGAATTAGGCACACTATACTAGAAAATATGTTAGTGGAACAAAAAAACTTCATGATAAGATTGGAGATATATATGATTTCAATAATAAAATAAAGGTGATGGATTATACTTTCAGTGCTTGAATATACAAGAAGATTCTAACAATACATTTTTTTTTGTCTTTTGAAGGACATAAAAATATTCTAATAACCATTTTGATCCCCATCTCACCTATTAAATTTTCTAAAGTATTAGGAGATTGGCATAAGCATTTAGACACTAAGTAGACAGGAGAAAGCAGGTTGTATTTGGAACAGCTTTACAATTGACTTTGCCACAAAGCTAGACCTTTTGATGACTCTAGATCATGATTCAAGAATGAGTATCATATAAATTATGCTAAATCTTGAATGTGTCCTAAATTGACACATTCTCACAAAATGTATAATGTATAATACCAAGTGGAATATTATGCCCCTGAAGTAATTTGACATCAGTAAACTAGAATTTTTGTTATACAAACTCTTCAGGTAATTATAAATACTATTAGTAGCAAAAAGACCAAGGTGTTTCCAAGGCATAAGCTACGAGCACTGGGTCACCTGCTAACCTAGCCCAGCCCTCCCAAATGGTGAGGATTTCAATAATCAACCTGTTAATTATGTAGTTTAATATTTAAACAACTATTAGAAAGCTTCAGTAGTATTTTGCATGGTTAGATTTCCTGGTGATGTCAAGATTAATTATGCATTGCTATTCAATAAATTTAGTTCATTATTATATAGCATATATAAATCATCTCAGGCATAGTGAGAACTCTTTAAGTTGTCTTGTAGTATGCCTTAGTGAATAAAGAAACTAGTAATATTAAAAAGCAAATGCTTTTTCACCAACTATTCAATTTTGTGAACACAAGCATAAGGATGCATTTTGGATTACCACTGCCATTCATTTTTACTTTAACTGAAACATTCAATCAGAATTTTAAGTCATATCAAGCAGCATTTCATGAGCTATTAGATCAAACAGATTACTTATTCCTGATTTTTCAGGGTACACATAATACTAGAAACACTGAACAGAAAGAATATTTAAACATGTAGCTGTATGTGGCATCACATATATTTAAAAGTAGAAAAATACAGACTATACTTTCTTATTCTAGATGCATTATTACCCTGAAGCTGACTTTTGTAAATTATTCTATATTAAAGCACATAAATCATATATTTAACTCTCTGAATTGCCAAAGAAAAAAATAGTGCAAAAAAAAAGTGGCTTCAGAGCAAAAGGTGGTGGGATATTGGCTATAACACTATGGAATGTGAATTGTTAGCAGAGACACTAGCTCTAAAGGAAAGATTTTGATAATAAATGAATATTCTCTACTGATATTTAAGGAGGTAATATTTTTATTTTAATACATATACTCAAAATAATTACGTAAAATTTTATGTCATTTCATTCAGTTATGAAATTAATAGGAGCATATCACATATATTTTACTTTCTATAAACCCATTCAAATCCATCATGCTTAAAGATATTTTTATTTAAGGAATATTACAGTAGCCATTACTCTAATTATACATTTAAAGAAGAGATTAAGTCTTTACATTTAAGGAAGCCAAATATAAAAACTGGAAAATAGAAATAGGGTGTTACTTTACATATATTTTATACACTTTAGTATTTATCAATGAAATTATTAATTTTAAGAATATACTAATGGAAATGTGTAAACTCATGCTTGTCCTAAGAACAAAAACATCACTGAAAGTCATGTCTAGTTAGAAAATGTGCAAGATTTGATTCATGCTATTTGCCAAAATGTGTTAAATTACAAAGAGTAGTGGAACCAGAAACTCTAAGACATCATGGTTTATGTAGATATGCCTTAAAAATCAAAATGATTGAATTCTAAACAATAAGCAAAGACAGCTTAATTGTGTTTCTGTACTAGAAAATTTCTCTTAGAGAAGATCAGAGTAAATCTATAGTATTGATGAGAGAGGGTTAATGTTCTGTTTGCCTAGCAAACCAAATTCGGTCTGTAATCTTTGGTTAATATCTTCAATATACTTTTCATTATATTTTACATGCTGTGTTTCTATATTTCTAAATATATCTGAGGAAAGCTATTAAGTCATAACATTTAGCAAATATTCTCATTCACATTTCTGTAACTAAATTGTATCATTCATTTCTGTATCATAACAGCATTACATTTTATTGTGAATCATATTATGAAGAGTTTAGGTAAGATTTTATGAATCTCAGAAGAAAAATTAAACCACCTATTATCCACATTCTTGTATTTTATTATACAAGATGTGCAATCTTAAAAAAAGTTCTTATTTCTTTAAATCAAAATATTTTTTGAAAAAGCCAAGAATTCAGGTGTTAGAGGAATCATAAATATAAGCCCAATCTGGATACTTAGAGAATAAAGAAATTTCCCAAAGCTACCATATTTTATAGAAATATTACTTTTACCAAATAAAACAGAAGGAACAGTTGTCTACTGACAGTTATGTTCACATGACTCTAGTCAGCAGGAATGTTATGAGTCCCTGATGCCCATGCAAATCATCAAAACATGTTTTCATTGAGAAGAGAGTAATTAGGGAACTATTTTTATAAAATAAGTCATGTTTTTGTGAAAAGGCATCATGAGTTAGAAATTTTTGCAATCTAGTTTATTTTTCTTTTACCTTCACTTTAAGTCAGAGATGAATTTGTTTTATTCTGACACTTGATAAATATAAATGCTATAAAAGTGCCTACCAAGCATGCTATATTTTAGATGGAAACTTACTACAGGAAGTCGATGCACCTATGCACAGAACTGAAATCAAAGACCTAGGTGTTTTGTTGTTGCTGTTGTTGCTGTTGTTGTTTTCCTTCCAAATATCTCCTTATCCATCCTCTGTGTTGGCTTCATCATCACGGTGGTGTTAGGGTGACTTTAGCAAAACAAGGCCTTATCATACCCAGGTGAAGAAGTTAGACTATGTCTTCCTATGTCAAATTTCCCCTCATATTTCATTGGACAGAATGAAATGTGCCCACTTCTGAAATGATCCCCGACAACATAAATGGGATTACCCTGAGGCCTGATATGACAGTGACTAGGTTTTCAGCCTACCCCCCATACAAGCCTACAGAGGAGAGAGATGAATAGTTTAGATTCTATAAGGAAGAGAGAAGGAAAGAATGCCAAGTAGGAAACTAATAGTTCCTATCATATGAGCTATACAAAATAGACTAAAAATATTTATGTACACTAATTGATACAAAGCATAATGATACGTCTCCAAATAAATATTACAAAAGAGGTCATTAAAACCAATGTCAACTACTTACCACCCGTGATTTAGGATCTAAATATCTATAATAGTCTTCATATGACCCAATGAAATAAGCCATGAAGACAGGGTGTCCTGCTCACAGAAATTATCTTCCTGGTACTCTTAATTTTTTTCAGTGCTTTAATCATTTAAAATTAATAATTTTCCCATATTATCTAAGTAACCATTCATGTCAATCATTCACCAACCACTGATTAAATATTCTTTAAAGTATACATACATGCTATAATGGAATGAAAACAACATAAGTATCATTGAACTTATAGGCTAACAATTAGTTCAGGTGTTACTAATAACACCTAATAAACTACTAATAACACCTGATAGAGGTTTTTTAAAACTAGGCAGAGAAATTTGGATTTGAGGGGCACCTGGGTGGCTCAGTCATTAAGCGTCTGCCTTCGGCTCAGGTCATGATCCCAGGGTCCTGGGATCAAGCCCCACATCGGGCTCCCTGCTCAGCGGGAAGCCTGCTTCTCCCTCTCCCACTCCCCCTGATTGTGTTCCCTCTCGCACTCTGTCTCTCTCTGTCGAATAAAAAAAAATAATAAAAAAAAAAAAAAAGAGGGGCGCCTGGGTGGCTCAGTCGTTAAGCGTCTGCCTTCGGCTCAGGTCATGATCCCAGGGTCCTGGGATCAAGCCCCACATCGGGCTCCCTGCTCGGCGGGAAGCCTGCTTCTCCCTCTCCCACTCCCCTTGCTTGTGTTCCCTCTCTCACTGTGTCTCTCTCTGTCAAATAAAGAAATAAAATCTTAAAAAAATAAAAAAATAAAAAAAAAAAGAAATTTGGATTTGATTTAAGATGCAATGTGAATAGTCAAATAACTTTTGGCAGTATACTGAAAATTGTTAAAGAAGTCTAGACTAGATTATCAAGTACTTTAAACAAACAATATAAGAACATGGGTAAATTCTGTGAGCAATTATATAGTGTGGTGTACTAAAAAAGCACAGAACCTTTAAGGAATGAACATGTATTTTTTCCTAGTCACTAATAAGCTGCATTCTTTCTTTTTGATTTTTTTTAACAAGTAATATTTCCATCTTCACTGTCCCTCTCTCTGCTTTGCTTTATTATCCTTTATCTCAAGCATGTTTTCTCCATATATCAATGAGGTGACTCTGGTTGTTTATGATTCTGTAACTTTTACCACCAGTGCTTGCTTCTAGAGAAAGAAAGATTAAGTCTCTCTCCTCCAGCATCCATACCAATGTCTAAAAATGATTTCTGTTAGTTCAACTATATTCTTATACCCGTAGCAAGGAAGGTGAAACAAGTTGACATGTGGTGGGAAAACTGTTTTCAAAAGGAAGAGATGCTAAAGTAATAAAAGATGTCTATTGCATGATATTCAGAAAGAAAAAGAAAAACACCCTTATTCATTGCTTAAGTACAAACAGTTAAAGATGGAATTGGCCTGAATGTTAAGACGTATATTGTGGGAATGAGAACGATAGAGAGTTTACTAATAAAAATCAGAAAAATATATTCTTCATTTATAATCCAAAGCATTTAATTAAATGGCTGGCAAAATGTCAAAAATAAGACTTGAGTGAATGAGTGAATGTATAGATGAGTGAAAAAAAGGTAAATTCGAACAGATGATTCAAATACTTGCTGTGTCAAGCCTTATATTAAAAATGCAAGGAAGGGTGCCTGGGTAGCTCAGCTGGTTAACCCTCTGCCTTAGGCTCAGGTCATGATCCCAGGGTCCTGGGATTGAGTCCCATTTTGGGCTTCCTGTTCATCAGGGAGTCGGCTTCTTCCTCTGCCCCTCCTCTGCTCCTCCTCTCTCTCTCTCAAATAAATAAAATCTTAAAAAATAATAAAATGCAAAGAATAAAATGGTTTCATGTCTATCTTCAAGGATTTGAACCCTACTGGAAAAGATATTATATATATGCATATAATTATGATAAAAATCTAATAGATAATGATTGCCATATGAAACATACCAGCAAAGTACTTTAGAGGTAAAGACAAGATGATTAATTTCAGGCGGCCTGAAGCGTTGAAAAGAATCAAAGATAACTTTATTAAATGAGATTGTATTTACTTTGGGATTTCATGATGGAGAGAACATTCATCAAGTATTGGTAAAGAGACAGTATTCAAGATATATATATTATATATATATATATATGAGATATGTTCCATATATAACTTAATATGGGTCAATGCAATAAAAAATTATGGCATTCTTTTATGTAACAAACATTATTGAGTCCTTATGATGTCATCCAAAAAGTTCTCAGAACCAGGGTTATAGGTATGAATCAAGTACTTCTCATTTCATTTACAATTTAGTGGAGAGGGTCAAACAAATAGAGGAAGAATAAAAAAGTGGAAAACAATACATATCAAGAAATGGAAATATTATGAATATTCATTATCTACTATGCTCCACAGGTACAAAATTAAAACTAAAATTAGTATTTTCCTTGCAGCATAGATAATCAGTGCCATAAGCAACATCACATAAGCAACATGAGCAATATAATAACACTTTATGACCAGAGACTCAATATAACTGTGGTAATGTAAGTCCTGGAAAAAATCAAACTGGCCAGAGAAATTTAACTTGACAATTCATCTTCCCTCTATAAATTAGGATATTAAAAATAATGCCAGGAGAACAGACCGAAATAGTCCTTAATTTATGGATGTTAGCTTCATACATTTTTATTATCCACATTATTGTCAATAAATACCATTGGGATTTCAAATAAATGATGTCATGAAACTAAATACATTATGTGAGGCTCTGTAGTGGGTTGATAATATAAATAGTTATTTACAGTAGCTATACATTTAGAAAAAATATGTTACTGTTGAAAGCTATGTATGTAGTTACATTTATTGTATTAATAAATACAGTATATCATATTGAATTTATATACATTTAAACCTAGATGATGTGAAATATTTTAATGAGAAATTAAAAATTAAGATATTTCACTGCAAAAGTAGCAGAGAAATATTTTGTGATCCTTTGAAACAGCAATTACAATATTGCAATGTCAAACTAAGTCTTCCTCTTTACTTAGAAAGGTTCTCTTTGGATTTGGCTAATGATGAGCACTAACAAGTTTTCAGGAGTGGGGAGACTGCAACTGGGCTATTTATTCCTTTGGCTCCTCCTCTGTAGTGTGGTGAAGGGTGGCGTTTTTACACCATCCAAATTCGAATTTCTCCCCACTTGGTCCTCTTTTTTTCTGGTTTTGTAAGTGATCCCTCCTCTCTCTCAGAGAGGGCCAATGATGTACCAATTGTACTAGTCCCATGGACTGCATTATTTCTCTTCAGTTTCCTCATACATTTATTAAATAGAGCCATAATTAGATTATTTTCAAAATAATTTGTGTGCAGATCTCATTTTTCCAAGACTCTGCATGATACAGGGAAAATTTTTTTTCCTGCCAGTACTGTTCTTATTCTTATGATTAACTCTACTAACTTTATTAAACATCTATTAGAATTTCTTGGGGAGTATAAAATGTGTTACAGTAATTTGTATACTTGCCTTTCATTGTATTATATTATAAATATTTTGACAGCAAATACTTTATCTAATTCATTTTACCCTCTATAGAATTACTAGCACAAGATTTTCATTATAGAAACTCAAGTAATATTTTCTAAGGGTAGAATTATGCATTGGTAAAATAATTATAAGTGAGTTTATTCATTTTCTCTTTTCATGCAGGGCAAACAAAACTCTCTTAAATACATATGCTTCTTTTACTCTCCAAAATAAGTTTTAATGAGTGAATAGGCAACTCATTGTCACAGAAAATAATACATTCTTTTCTACATTGAGTAATATGGCATTACAAAGTTTGTAAGTGGAAGCTACATAGTGTAAGGAGCTTGTACTTCCTTTATAAATTTTAATCAAGGTAAATTGATCCTTAAAACATTATATATGGAATGAAATATGAATATTTATGATAAAATGTGCATAATATACAGATTATTTAAACACACACATGCATTTATATAAACATATGTGTTTCTCTGTATGCATAGGAGGATTTTTGCATGATGCTTGGCAAATATTAAAAGCTCAAAAACAGTAGTTATTAATGACTGTTCTCTTAGACCAAATAATTGCACTACTCTTCTTATTCATCCTAGATATATTTAATGTCTTGAATAAATACAATTTCTCACTATACTATGCCTAATTCATTTTCTTAAACTTATATGACAGCCTGTAACTGAAACTAACAGTGCATCAATTCTCCACAATTGCATTGTTTTTGTTTTTGTCTTTTTATTGTTATTTTATTTTACTTTACACCACTTTATATAGGTGTGATTGACATTTAAAAAGGTGTACATATTTAATGCTTATAGCTCGTTATGTTTGAAAACTAACTTTCATTTGAACTTCAAGAAATCCACAATCTTCAATGAAGTATGAGTAAGCATTTTCTTCATTCATTATTTCATTTATGCTTTTTATTTACTTGTCTGTTTAGCCTGTATATGAAACTATAGATTACTTTTTCTTTTTTTTTTTAAAGATTTTATTTATTTATTTGAGACAGAGAGAATGAGAGAGAGAGAGAGCACATGAGAGGGGGGAGGGTCAGAGGGAGAAGCAGACTCCCTGCCGAGCAGGGAGCCTGATGCGGGACTCGATCCCGGGACTCCAGGATCATGACCTGAGCTGAAGGCAGTCGCTTAACCAACTGAGCCACCCAGGCACCCGATAGATTCCTTTTTCTTTTCTCTTTTCTTTTCCTTTCCTTTCTTTTCCTTTCTTTTTTCTTTTTCTTTTTCTTTTTCTTTTTCTCTTTCTTTCTTTCTTTCTTTCTTTCATTTTTTTAAAATTTAAATTTAAATTAGTTTAACAGGTAGCATAGTATTGGTTTCAGGAGTAGAATTTAGTGATTTATCACTTACGTACAACACCCAGTGCTCATCCCAGAAAGTCCCCTCATTAATGCCCATCACCCATTTAGCCCATCCCACCACCACCTCTCCTCCAGCAACCCTCAGTTTGTTGTATATTTAAGAGTCTCTTATGGTTTACCTCCCTCTCTGTTTTTATCTGATTTTATTTTTTATTCCCTTCCCTTATGTTCATCTGTTTTGTTTCTTAAATTCCACATAATGAGTAAAATCATATATTTGTCTTACTCTGACTTATTTTGCTTAGTATAATACACTCTAGTTCCATCCATGATGGCAATATTTCATTCTTTTTGATTGCCAAGTAATATTCCATTGTGTGTGTGTGTGTACACACATTTCTGTGTGTACTTAACATATATAGTGTGTATATATATATATATACTTCTTTTTTATCCATTCATCAGTTGATGGACATTTGGGCTCTTTCCATAATTTGGCTATTGTTGATAGTGCTGCCATAAACACTGGGGTGCATGTGCCCTTTTGAATCAGTATTTTTATATATTTTGGATAAATACCTAGTAATACAATTGCTGGATCATAGGGTAGTTCTATTTTTAGCTTTTTGAGGAACCTCCATATTATTTTTCAGAGTGGCTGCACCAGTTTGCATCCCCACTAATAATGCAAAAGTTTTCCTCTCTCTCCACATCCTCACCGACATCTGTTTCCTGAGTTGTTAATTTTAAGCCATTCTGACAGGTGTGAGGTGGTATCTCATTGTGGTTTTGATTTGTATTTCCCTCATGATGAGTGATGTTGAGCATCTTTTCATGTGTCTGTTAGCCATCTGGATGTCTTCTTTGGAAAAGTGTCTATTCATGTCTTCTGCCCATTTCTTAACTGGATTATTTGTGTTGTGGGTGTTGAGTTTGAAAAGTTCTTTACAGATTTTGGGTACTCGCCCATTATCAGATATGTCATTTGCAAATATCTTCTCCCATTCTGTCAATTGCCTTCTAGTTTTTGATCATTTCCTTCACAGTGCAGAACTTTTAATCTTGATGAGGTCCCAATAGTTCATTTTTGCTTTATCCTCCTTGATGGAGAAAAATTGAGAGTTTTCCCCTAAGGTCAGGAACATGACAGCGATGTACATTCTCACCGCTGTTGTTCAACATACTACTTGAAATCCTAGCCTCAGCAATCAGACAACAAAAAGAAATAAAAGACATCCAAACTGGCAAGGAAGAAGTCAAACTTTCAGTATTTGCAGATGACATGATACTCTATGTAGAAAACCCAAAAGACTCTATGTAGAAACCCCCCCCAAAATTGCTAGAACTGATAGATGAATTCAACAAAGTTGCAAGATATAAAATCAACATACAGAAATCTATTGCATTTCTATACACCAATAATGAAGCAAGAGAAAGAGAAATCAAGGCATCAATCCCATCGACAATTGCACCAAAAACTATAAGATACCTAGGAATAAACCTAACAAAAGAGGTAAAAGATCTGTACTCTGAAAACTATAGAACACTTGTGAAAGAAATTGAAAAAGTCACAAAGAAATGGAAAGACATTACATGCACATGGAGTGGAAGAGCAAATATTGTTAAAATGTCTATACTACTCAAAGCAATCTACACATAAAATGCAATCTCTATCAAAATAGCACCAGCATTTTTCACAAAGCTAAAACAAACAATTCTAAAACTTGTATTGAACCAGGAAAGACCCCAAATAGCCAAAATAATGCTGAAAAGGAAAAGCAAAGTGGGAGGCATCACAATCCAAGCTGTATTACAAAGCTGTAATCATCAAGACAATATGGTACTGGCACAAAAACAGACACATAGATCAATGGAACAGAATAGAGAACCCAGGCATGGACCCACAATTGAATGGCCAACAAATCTTTGACAAAGTGGGAAAAAATATCTAATGGAAAAAAGACAGTCTCTTCAACAAATGGTGTTGGGAAAATTGGACAGCAACATGCAGAAGAATGAAACTGGACCACTTTCTTACACCATGCACAAAAATAAATTCAAAATGGATGAAAGACCTAAATGTGATATAGGAAAATCATCAAAATCCTAGAGGAGAAAACAGGCAGCAACACCTTTGACCTTGGCCACAGCAACTTCTTACTAGACACATCTCCAGAGGCAAGGGAACTGTAGATTCCTTTTAATCTCAATTAAGTGACTAACAAGAAGAAGGCTGACATCATGTATCCTGTGTAGATGGGGAGTTATTCTCAAGAATTTGTTCCTTAGCCATTTTATTTCTTACACTATTTTATATTTCATCTAAATTCCTTCCAACTTCTGCCTTGCATATTGATAACAGCCATATCAACAACTTTAGCCCCATAAATCCCCTGAATTCCAGAATATCCCCATTATTTGTGGTGTAATAAACAGCTGTCCAAGATATTAAGCTTCACACTCTCAAAACACATTGTTTCCACTTTTTGACTTTTCTACGTCAGTGTTGTTTCCTGCTTTAAATATTGGCATCACCAACTATCAATTTCTAGTTACTCACCTGAAATTTTGCTTCTCATCACAAAATCCTATTGTTTCTAAATCTGAAATGCCTCCTGAATAAACTACTGCTTTCCATTTCTCCATGTTCACTATTATTCATTTTAGTTCTCTGTACAATTGATATAATCTCTTTCCTATCTCTATTGTCCCCTCATTACTAATATACCTCAATTTTGAACTCCACAATGCTGTCATATTAGTCTGAAAACACACCCACACACATACATACACACACACACACACACACCTGCTCATGTCATATATCATATAAAAATTTTTGGCTACCTATTTGCTACTGAATGAAGTTCCAACTCTATAACTTGATATTTAAGCCCTTCAGATTCTGGTATTTTCAGCCTCATCCCCCCTGCTATGCCGTCTCTAATATCTTATATTCTGAACTCACTAGTCTTCTTGATGAACTTATAATATTTTACATACTCTTAGACACCAGAAAATTACTCAACGTCTTCCCTATACTCAGAATGTTCTTTCAAATTTACTAATATATTAAAATTCCACTCATCTTTTAAAGTCAAAATTAAATCTTACCTGATCTGTGGAGCTTTTCCACTGTCTACTTAGAAAAAAAATTTCAAAAATCATGTTGTGTTAATATTGTATATAGTACATTAAGATTGTATATAGTACATGAAGATTAATAAATTAATGGAACACTGCAATAGTGGCTCTCCACCTTTTTCCAACCCAAAACATATGGATATATTTATTATTTAAGTTGCTCACTGTGACAGTGATTTCTTCTTCTTCTTCTTCTTCTTCTTCTTCTTCTTCTTCTTCTTCTT
>NW_023270415.1:56002389-56089285 GCF_011800145.1 Mirounga leonina
TTCTTCTTCTTCTTCTTCTTCTTCTTCTTCTTCTTCTTCTTCTTCTTCTTCTTCTTCTTCTTCTTCTTCTTCTTTTTCTTCTTCTTCTCCTTCTTCTTCTTCTTCTTCTCCTTCTTCTCCTTCTTCTCCTTCTTCTTCATCATTTCAGAGGTAGAGTTTCATCAGTTGCATTTAACACCCAGTGCTCATTACATGAAATGGACTCCTTAATGCCCATCACCCAGTTACCCCATCCTCCCCCCACCTCCCCTCCAGCAACCCTCAGTTTGTTTCCTGTAGTTAAGAGTCTCTTATGGTTTGCCTCCCTCTCTGATTTCATCTTATTTTATTTTGTGACAGTGATTCTTAATTGTGTGTGTGTGTTGTATATGTGTTGTGTATGTGGATAAGCATTGGTCTTTGGGGGAAGTTAGTAGTTGGAAAGAAGCCTCATAAGATATTTTTGGTTTTGCTTTTTTTCAGATTTGACTTTCTTAAGCAGATTTTTTTATTTTGTTGAGTAAATCTAATTGCTATTTGCCAATTTTTGTAGAGTGCAAATTAAATGAGTAATTTATTACCTTAGAGCAGCAGTTCTTGATGGGGTTGATTTCTCTCTAGGGGATATTTGGCAATATC
The DNA here is from genome assembly GCF_011800145.1 of Mirounga leonina. NCBI lineage: Eukaryota > Metazoa > Chordata > Mammalia > Carnivora > Phocidae > Mirounga > Mirounga leonina. Next base: position 56,003,008 of record NW_023270415.1, read on the forward strand.
TGGAGACAGTTTTGGCTGTCAGACTGGGCGAAGAGAGCTATTGACATCTTACGGGCAGAGGCCAGGAATACTGCTAAACATCCTACAAATAAGACAGCCCTACAAAAAATATATATATATATATCTGGTCCAAAATATCAGTAGTGCCAAATTTGAGAAGCTCAGTCTTAAATCTCATAGCTAATGTAGTTTAACATAATTGAAATTCAATACATATTTATGGAATTGGATTAAAAATTAGCACCATGGTCAATCTTTATAGCAGGAACTGGTAGTATTTTCAAAGAAAATAAAATGTTTTGTTTCTGGTGAAAATTAATAAACAACAATCATTCCATAATTATACTTTTTTTGTGTATGTAATCTCCCACCTCATTCAGTTTGATTTTACTTTTCCAGATTATATGTGCATACATATCTACGGAAACACACATACCTATTGGACAAATTAGTCTTTTAGGTTATGGTTTTAGAGAAACCATCAAAATGTTGGAATTCTTTAAGTGTAGTTTTGTTGGTCACAAATTATGCTGATTTTGTAAATGATAATAACATCTTAAGTGTTATCAATCATCAACTTTGTTAATTTATAATTTATTTAATATATCCAATTAAATAATAAAATTGAATAATCCATCATGTAACAATTCTTAGTCTTCCTTGATCAAGTATGGCACTATAGAACTAAAGAAATTAATATTAAAATGGTATTGTGTAACACAATATTTATTACATCTCCAAGGCTTTAATATAAAAGTTTCTTTGTATATCAAAAATAACTTTCTTACTCTATCAGATAAATTTAATTAAAATTTGCAAATAAACTCTGGTCTCATAAATCCCTTTTGCTTTCAAAAGCAATGAAATTCCTGAATTACTAAATGAGTTCAACTTGTTTTATATCTCACTCAGCTGAATGCTTACCATTACCACAATGATATCAGAAAATGACTGCTTAGGAGTTACTATTTACATTCATGGATCATAACTGAAGAAAAAAAATATTATTGAATTACAACAACTATATGTTTTTTAAAGGAAAATGTACTGTTTTTATGGGTTGGATTTAGAGATGCAGGTGTCTCTACTTGTCTGTTTACCCACAGATCTTGACCATGTGTGAAGCAGGACTGTCAGGGATCTAATTGCCTGAAATAAAAGGAGTGAGGAAAGAAGTATAGTTTCAAGAAAATGGGACAGTACAGAAAAGGAGTTTTGTACACATAATAGTGGCTGTCACTCAAATTGACCTATGCTACAGTCTTGAAGGAGGCTAGACTGGAAGAATTAGAAAAGCATTATTTTTCACTTAAGTCTCTGTATGGCAATGAGAACCCAAGGCAACACAATTTTATAGATTCAGGGAGTTTGGCTGAAGGGTGATTATCCTAATGGAGTTATTTGAATGGTGTCAGGGCATGGAATGAATAGAGTGGTCTAACTATAAAAGTGGACTGAACTCCATTTAAGGTTGAAGAAGAAGTTGTCCAGTTCTCAAGTATAGGAACTAAGGTCTAGACAGGAAGAGGGAGAGATACCACATTATCTCTGATATTTAGATTAGGAAAATAAATGTACAATTGAATAGAATACATATTTAGAAGTTGAGAGAACACCTAACCAAGATGTTTGATGAATGTTGCATATCAACAATTTTAATTATAATTCTGTTATTAATTTAAAAAATGTTTTGTTACGGAAATCTATTCCCTAATTCTATTGCCTAATCTCCATTATACATTTTGAGACTCCATTAAACAAAAATTAAATTTGTCATCTCTCTAGATAGATTTGTTATATATATGGTAAATTTGTTTTTTTTTAGATTTTATTTATTTTTGAGAGAGAGACAGAGCGAGCGAGAATGCAAGCAGGGGGAGCGGCAGGCAGAGGGAGAAGCAGGCTCCCCGCTGAGCAAGGAGCCCGATGAGGGACTTGATCCCGTATACGTGTGCATGTATTCATATATATGAAATTTGATTTTCTTTATATAAGCATTTTTTCTATCACTGGGATAGTTACATTTATTCATGTGGTGTGTTCTCTCTTATATGCATTTTATAGTGAATAAACAATAATTAGAAATCTATTTTTTCAAAAATTGTTTGTGAAAATAGTCTAGAAACCAGAGATATAATTAATTGTACATATTTATCAGATTTTCTCTTTCTGTAAGCAAAACACTTGAACTAAATATCTTCAAAATCTATATGAAAATTTTAAGAATGTATTTCCATCTTCAGGATATTCCAACTCCTGTTGACATCCTACTTCAACATTTTACTGTAAAATAGGATTTTTTTTCCACTTTAAGAAAACTATTTCACTTGCTATCTTGTCCAAATTTAAAAGGTGACTGAATCTTTCACTGCAGCATCTGTACAATAAGCATTAATATAGTTCAGTGGTGAGCAAATTATTTATCATGAAAAATTATATTCATGATAATTTTTCTCTTTTAAAATAAAAATAAATGTATATACTTGAGGAAAGTAAAAAAATGCTTTAAGCTAGGTTCCTTATTTTATAAAAGATTCCAATAGAAAAAAATGCAATTCTAAAATCATTAAAACATTAATATTTGAGGTTATAATATTTTGTCTATTATTCCTATTACATCTGCATAGTATTTTAGAATTCACCAGATATAGTCACATATATCATGTGTTCATATACTCAAAAAATAAACAGAAGAGTTGGGTTTGGAAGAAATCTTTTTTTGTCATCATAAAAAATTAAATATTTAACTCAGAATTGTCACATGGTTTTAATGGAGGGTTTTAATGTAGGAATATGGGGAGATTCAGGAAATAACAGGGTGCCAAATTATCCAGATAACCAGCAACAACGATAAGGCAGTTTGGCCAGTAAGGCCCACAAGGGAAATAGGGGGTGAGTGGTATGTTCACAGACCAGTGAGAAATGGAAGCCTGGAAAAGATCCCCCTTGACAGGAGTTATGATCATTCAGGAATTCAATCACTTCTAGAAAGGTGACTCAGGAGGGGAAAAAGCAGAGAGTAAATGCCTAGGCATTCTCCCATTTAAGAAATCTCTGATTTTTAGTTTGGTCCATTGCTGCCAGAAATAAAAATGAGATTGTCCCACCTCCCTGGCAATGAATTGGTCATATAACTAAGTTCTGACCAATGTGACAAAAGTAGAAGTGGGTTAAGGACAATTTCTGAGATGTGTTCTTAAAGGAAATGAGCTTGTCTTCTTTCGTTTCTGGAATACTTCCTGCTCAGTGAAATATAAATATATGGCTGCAACTTGAGAGTCCCTTAGTGAGGATGGCTGAGCTAGTATCTTCCTTTTGCCCCTCCACATTGATTCTCCATATTTCTATGTCTTGTCTGCTGCCCTAGAAGGTTGATAGGTACGGGCTTCATTAACCCTAACCCTCTCACCTGCCCCCTCGTCTGCAATTGGATTTAGGCAATGGGAAACCTAGTCAGAATATTAGAGAAAGAGATAAGAGTGAGCTCAGGCTGTTTCCCAGTTGCTTTCAGAATTAATGATTCGGTTGCTACTAGCCTTGGGTTTTTAGTGTATCTCAACCATACCCTTTAATATAATCATTTTATAAACAAACTGTTCACATGTTATCCTAATTCGAGTTATCCCTGTTTCCTGTTGGAACTCTCAGGAGAGTGGTGGAGTAAAAAAATAGAAGGATCCTGGGACCCATGAAGAGCAGACTTACACTGCATTCCCTAAATATTGATTTATTTTATATGAGAGAGATCATATGCTTCTAATTTTTAGTGTCCGATACAGTTTTGGGTTTACTTTATCTGACTGACAATTTAATGTTAACATAATGATTATTGTGATTGCCTACAATATTAAGATTGTCCAGTTGAAGTTTAGAAAGGGAAATGATTGATCAATGGGTACACATCGATAGAAATGCCTAGGCATTTATTCTCTGCTTTTTCCCCTCCTGAACCACCTTTCTAGAAATGACTGAATTCCTCGATGATCATAGCTCCTGTCAAGGGGAGTCTTCTCCAGGCTTCCATGTCTGGAAGCTACAGTTAGCTTGTTTTATTAAAATCATTATCTACAGAGTATCTATTATGATCCAGAAACCCTGTTATATATTGAAAACATGGACAACAATAAATGTGGCTTTCTAACTTCCTATTTTAGACCCCCCTCTGCAGTGATTGTACGTAGGACTTTCTACTTGAGAGAATTGTAGGATGATCCCTGTGGACAGAATAGCACTCTTATTGTCCATTTTCTGAAAGCAATTGTTTGGACATACAGTGGAATCTAGTTTGAAAAGACATTCTGTATAGGCCATCATCACTTCCCTCCTGTTCTTCCCCATATTCCCACTGTTCTGTTTGTTGTTTGGTTGTTTGGTTTCTTGCACATGAGTTTTTGTCTCAGGGTCTGCTTCAAGGAGAACAAAATTCTAAGGTGTTTTATTTATTTCCAGATTTTTTTCCATTCACTTCAACAGAATGATTTTCTGCCTTCTGTCAGAACCATAATATCTCAGTTATAATAAACATGAAATAAGTCATGAGTATGGATAGGAGTTTCTGCTGCTTTTTTCTTCTTCAAGATTTTATTGGCTCTTCTTGGCCTATGGTACTTCCATATAAACTTTGAAACCACCTTACTTCCAATAAAAACTTGCTAATATTTTGAATGAAGTGGCATTATATCTATGGATTAATTTTGGAGCATTTGTGATATCATACTATTGAATTTGTCAAAACCAGGATAGGGTATAATCCTCCACTTATTAAGTTCTTTATTTTTATCTAGGTAGTTTATTTGGTAAAGTTCTTGCACATTATTTATTAGAAGTTTTAAATGTTATTTTAAATGACATTATTTTTAATTTTACTCATTTCACCATATATAGAAATACAATTGATTTTCCCAAATCGATCTCACACATTCACTCATTAATTCTCATATTTTATCTGCACTCTCACATGATATAACAATGGAAAAAAAGAAGAGGAATATTCCAACAACTATCTCGTATATTCCTGTATGAATCTTCATTATGCACAATTAATGTCCTGACTTTCTCCTTGTATTTTAGGAATAGCAGTGGCATATTTCTTATTGTCTTTGTGTTCCAGAATCTATGTTGGCCTGCTTGTTCTGCTCATATGAACTTCTGTAAGTTACCTCAATCTTGGATTGCTTCTGATTATCTCTTCCACTTTCATTTGGTAGATAACCCTTTATAAATATAGCCTGAGCGTTCATGAATACTGCATATCAACTCTTTTTTTAAAATCTCAGTAGATTAATTCCATAACTTCATTCATATATTTATCCATTCCTTCAGCAAATATTTACTGAGTGCCTATTCTGTGAGGCCCTGGACTATAGGAAGGAAAAAAAATCAATCTTGCTCTTTTGGGGCTTAATTTTACTGAGGAAAGACAGATAACACATTAATTCTCAAACTCTCATTGCATCATCATAACTGATTCAACGTATTTTGTGCATTTTTAGACTTACAGCCAATGCCAAGCTAACTGTAATTAGACATTCTCTAGGGTTGACTTATCCTACAGCTGCCTGAAGCCCTGTGTGGACAGTTAGGCATTGGGTATGCTTTTTACCTCTTTATGTAAAACTTGAGCTACTGAAGTAGTTAAGCAACCAGTTTCTATATTTGTTAAATATAATAAACTGTGAAATGAGCTGGTTCATTGTTCATTTTTCACATATTCAAACATAAAATGAGAATGCATTCTTATGACAGACAGCATTTGTTCATTTTTCTATATGGGGGAATGAACTGTTTCATTACTTATCATTAGCAGCCTATTCATATAATAGGGTGGTGAAAAAATAATGTCAAAACCAATTGGAGTTGTAGGACAATTTTGGATTTATAGCATGCAATTAATCAAATTTGTGATTACACTATGGTAATAATCCTGCTTGGTGAAAAGTACTGAAGAATCTGTAAAGGGTCAGAGGTGTGGTTACCAATCGTTTATCAATCTATATCTATCTCACTATAATAAATAAACTAAATTGACTTATGTAGAACACTAAATCAAATAAATATGCAAAGAAAGACATTGGGTGGTATCATCTAATGATGTGAGCCTAAAGCACTTAGGAAAGGAATTAAAGGAAGGAAGGAAAATGGTGTGGAAGCAGAAACGAGGAGCTGGTAGCAAAGACAATACCTACCCAAGCCACTGTATGAGAGAGCTAAGGACAAAGAACGTCCCCAGGAAAGAGCTCATATTCCTAAGAGAAAGAAGGAAATAGTTCAATAGAATACTATTTCAGGGAAAAGGGAATTTGGCTTATGAGGGTTGGGAAGATACAAAGTAGGAGTATTGCAGGAGTTGAGAAATGGAGTTAGATGAAAGGTTTATAGAACTGAGTGGGGGAAGAGCCTGTGTGCTAAGGAATGACTTGGATCTCTTAAGATCCTTGAGTTCCTTGTGTACTGAGGTAAACCAAGTTGGAGGGTAAATCAGAACTTTCCACGATGAGGACAAAATGATGAAACTTAGTGGTTAATAGGCAGTAAGGATGGAGGTTTTGTTAGGAATATACCCAATCCTAAGTCTTGTCTCAAAATGTTGGTCTTATTTATTTGGAACAATCTCTGGTAAAGCAAACTCCCTTTTCTATGATGTTACCTTCCTGAACATCCACCCAACAATTTTTAGAGTATGACAAACATTTGCTCATTGTCCACTAGACTTTAATGGGCTTCTTTTGAGAGAAAACTCTCAACACTGAGAAACTTCTATCATTAGCAAATGGGTTTCTTTTTTTTTTCTCTCTCTCTCTCTGGTGACCTGACAATCTTAAATTACTCTGATTATCTTCAGGATGAACAAAGTGTATACTCCTTAATGAACTGGGATCTGCATTTTCTTGATCCTCATCTTTTCCACAAATATCATTACACAACCGTATCGAATAATTGCTATGCACCTTAATTTCCCACCCTCTACCACATGTGGTTACCTCTTTCCAGGACCTCCCTTATAATTCCTTTGCCTCTCGAATGCCTTTTCAATTGAAAAGACTCAGTTAACCTTACCTCCAGATGCCTGACCCTAAATCTCAAAAGCGATTCAAGGCTTCAAGGCTGCCATAGCAACCTGGCTTTATGGCTACAAACTACTAGACACTAGAATCAACTGCTATACTATACATTCCTTGTCTATTTTGCATCAAATGATATTCAGGGTTGGGTATTACTGATAAGGAGGGGAAACTATTGTATTAAAGGGGGAAAAACACATGCTAAGGATAAGTTCACAAAATTTATGTGAAGGATTTGTACAGTAACAACCATATGGTTGTCCATAGAAATACTTGATAGGGAATACTATTGCAAACAGGATTACAGTTTAGAACAATTCTAAAATGGGGTCAGTGGCTACAAAAACTTTTTTCTTGTCACTACAAATATATGTATAACAAGATGAAAATTTGAGTAAGATAAAGTCCAGCCAAGACTAGTGTCAAAACCACTCAAATTTGTCTGAATTTCAAGAGCCCTTTTTTTCAGAGAATCAAAAAAAAAAAAATTTAAGAAAGGAAGAAGCAGGCACATCATATCACCTCTTAAAGCAGTTTTTAAGGAGAAATTGTGATGGAGTTTGGGAGAGTTTTGAATATAAGCTAAGAATCCAATTATCAGGAGAAAAAAATGTTTAAGGGGGTGATATGAGCTCAACTGTATCAATGCAAAATTTATGTAGTGCAGTCCTAACCCAGTACCTCCAAATGCGATGACTGTATTTAGGTATAAGGCTTTTAAGGAGGAAATTAAGGTAAATTGAGGACCTATGGGTAGACCCTAATCCAATATGACCAGGGTCGTTATAAGAAGAGGAGGTTAAAACACAGACATCCTCACACAGAGATGACCATGCAAAGATATCAGAGAAAGCTGGCCATCTATAAGTCAAGGAAAGAAGTTTTAGAAGAAACCAGCCTTGCCAACACATTGATCTCAGACTTGTATTCTCTCAGACTATGAGGAAATCAGTTTTTGTTGTGTAGGCCACCCAATCTGTGATACTTTGTGATGGCAGCCCTGGAAAACTAATACAAGTGGTTCAAAAATAAATATAAGGGGCGCCTGGGTGGCTCAGTTGGTTAAGCAACTGCCTTCGGCTCAGGTCATGATCTCAGGGTCCTAGGATCGAGCCCCGCATTGGGCTCCCTGCTCGGCGGGAAGCCTGCTTTTCCCTCTCCCACTCCCCCTGCTTGTGTTTCCTCTCTCGCTGTCTCTCTCTCTGTCAAATAAATAAATAAAATCTTAAAAATAAATAAATAAATATAAGTAGTTTTCCTGAAAATGATTATCTTGACAACCACACTGGCTTAATAATTTTTGTTGCTGAAGATGATTGTTTGGTTGTAATTAGGGTAGGATGAACTAAATGTTTATGAGTCCCTGTTGTCTTTCCCATTCTGACAAAGACTATTCACTTGGTGGCTTTCTTCAGTTAGTGCTAGTAGGCAGCGGAAGTTAGGTAAATTGCTTTCTCTGTCTCTTCCTGCTACTAAAGACCTCTGAGCCTACTCAAAAGAGGGAAGAAATAGGAAAATAGTGGTTCATTATAATCTTACCTATAGTGATTTTATTCATTGATTTAGCTTAAATGTTATAAAAATATATGGCTACATATATCAATGGATTTATTATTTTTTCTTTTTATGATTGATTGACTCAGTGCATGTGTGGTAAATGCCCCAATGACAATAGTTATTGAAAAAAAAATATTGTAAATGCATGAGGTAATTAAATAACCCAAAGAGAAGGTATTATATTGAATGTATGATGCATATTCTTATACAGTTACCAAAATGTAAACTGTCTATAAAGATAGACTGACTTTATTCTTTTTTTTTTTTTAAAGATTTTACTTTATTTATTTGACAGAGAGAGAGAGAGAGACAGCTAGAGAGGGAACACAAGCAGGGGGAGTGGGAGAAGGAGAAGCAGGCTCCTGGCCGAGCAAAGAGCCCGATGCGGGGCTCGATCCCAGGACCCCGGGATCATGACCTGAGCCGAAGGCAGACGCTTAACAACTGAGCCACCCAGGTGCCCCAAAGATAGACTGACTTTAGATCACTATATTTGCAAGTGTCATTTAGAATAATGTGAGGTTATTACACACAAAATTTTGCATTATTTCTTTATAAAATTTAGTTTATACTATTTACTCCAGAATTATAAATGCGTATTGTAATAGGAAGAGTTGAAATCAACTTAATAGGGTGAATATGAGAATCTTTTAATTAATTTCATAAAAGATCTGTAGTTAACATTATTAATTAGTCTAGTTGACTGATAACATGTTTATAGTAATTTCAGAATCATTTTTCTGGGTACGTTTAACACCTGGTCAAGATTTCAATTACGAACATCTTTAAAAAACTGCAATTTAGAAGTAATATAATGTTGAAGAACTGCTACCTAATAGGAAACATTGGTGAGTCAGATTTTTTTTCAAAGCTGATTTTTCACTTGGTGTTAAAGTGGGGCTCTGAGCTGGCACTTTTATTTTTAAAAAATTAATGCATTTGAGAAAAGTGAGAGATTAAATAAAAGCAACACTTAATTCTATATGAAAATAATACAGTTTTAGAAGATCCATTGCAAATTCAGGTAACTCATATTTTATTGTGTTATTCAAATTGTTCATTTCATTAATATTTAACAGGATGTCTGTGTATTCCCATTTTGCTCTGGCCATTGAAAAATGACTACATGTGAAAATAACTATACTTCAAGCAGAAACATTTTAAATAAATGACTAATGTCTAAAAGAATACATATTAAAAAGCACATGTTTTTAAGATATTCAAATTTTAAATTAGGCATATGTACATTTAAATAGAAGATTCAGTAACTTGATGGTATGGTTTTAATTATTTCTAAGAATGATAGATACATTTTCATTGTTTATTGTAAATTGAGAAAGCAAAGCATGCTTTTCTTTTCAAATGCAACCTCTTTAATCACATCTCTTTTAGCAAAAAATATTTGTCAGTTTTTTATTGAGATGCAATTAATATGTCAATTTAGTAATAATGGCACACACTATCCATGTGTGTATATATATATATATATAACAGTTTACATATTTTATTCATTTAATACTTACAAAACCTTATAAATTAGCTTTTTGCTAATATCCTATTTCAGAGTGATAGTAGATGAAGCACAAAGAGATTAATTAGGTTAATATGTGTCTTTTTATTTCACATGGGAGAACTCTGACACATAATTTGAACACTTCAATACTTAAGAGTTATGTAACTCTATAAATTTTATCTGCTGTACTTTTGAATAAATTATTGTATTAACATTATACATATAACCTCTCATGATGTGCTTTCTGGTTTTATCTGTGCACTATTTTGACCATATTACAAACAAGAACCCTTTCACACTTATCTAAGATATTGCCCTGCCCTCATCACTGGCAGAATTTCAAACACAGAGAAGAAACAGAGGCCAAGTGGCTCATATTGTCAGTAGTTTAATAACTCAGCTTTGTCACTGAAGTCTTAACTTGGTTCCAAGACTTTTCTATTATTTGCAATAGATTGAACGTTACATCCTTGTCTTTGTTCCTAAAGTAACTTTCTGTCCATGAGAATTTGAACCTTGTCCTTACATCTTCATCCTTAAAATTGCTGAATCCCTGTTTCTATGACTATTTTACTGAAAAATCCTACTGTGTTTTTATTCATATAGGACTCTCAAAATTCTATCTTTGACACATTTTATATTTTAAAGACTATTTATTTAGAGCAGAGTTAGGGTCACAGCAAAATTGAGAGAAAAGTACAGAGATTTCCCGTATAACTTCTGCTCACACGCATGTAGAACCTCCTCAATTATCAACATCTATCAGAGGGGAGCATTTATTACAATTGATGATTTTACAATGGCAAACTGTAATCACCCAAAATTCATAGTTTATATTATGTTCGCTCATGCTATTGTACATGATATGGGTTTGGACTTATGGATAATGACATTTATCCATTATTATAGTATTATACAGAGTACTTTCACTGCCTGAAAACTCCTCTGTGCTCCTCCTATTCATCCCTCGCACAACCCTCAAATCCTGGAAACCACTGATCTTTTTACTATCTCCATAGTTTCGACTTTTCCAGAATGTCCTTTCTTTGGAATCATACAGTATTATAGCTTTTCCAGATTGGCTCCTATCACGTAGCAATACACATTTAAGGTTCCTCAATGTCTTTCCATGGCTTGATAGCTCGTTTATTTTTAATGTTGATAATATTCCATTGTCTAGATATTCCACAATTTATTTATCCACTCACCTGCTGAAGGACATTTTGGTTGCTTCCAAGTTTTGATGATTATGAATATAGCTGCTATGAACATCTGTGTGTAGGTTTTGCATGGACATAAATTTTCAACTTCTTTGGGTAAATACCAAGCAATACAATTGCTGGATCATATGGCAGAGTATGTTAATTTTGTTAAAAAACTACCAAACTGTTCTCCAAAGTGGCTGTACCATTTTGCATTCCCACTGGCAATGAGTGAGAGTTCCTGTTGCTATACATCCCTGCCAGCACTTGAATGTCTTCAGTGTTCTTGATATTGGCCAGTCTACTAAGTGTATGTTGGCAACACATTGCTGTTTTAATCTGCATTTCCCTGATGACTTAGAATATGGAGCATTTTATTTGTCATCTGTTAATGTTTTTTTGGGGCTGTTAAGGCCTTTGGCCTGTTTTTTAATTCTTTTTTTTTTTTTTTCTTCTTGTTGAGTTTTAAGTGTTCTTTGTTTATTTTCAATAACAGTCCTTTATCAGATTTTTTTTGCAAATATTTTATCCCAATCAGTGGCCTGTCTTCTTATTTTCTTAACTTTGTTTTCCAGAGTAGAGTTTTTAAATTTTATTGACGCCCATCTTATCAATTATTCTTTTCATGATTGATTTTTCTAAGAAACTTAACATTTTTAAAAAAGATTTTATTTATTCATCTGAGAGAGAATGAGAGAGAGCAGGAGCAGGGGAGAGGAGCGGTGGGAGAGGGAGGGAGAGGGAGAAGCAGAGTCCCTGCAGAGCTGGAAGCCAGAAGCATGACTCAGTCCCAGGACCCCCAGGATCATGACCTGGGACAAAGACAGACGCTTAACCAACTGAGCCACCCAGGTGCCCCTCTCTTTAATTTTTAAAGGATAATTTTGCAGTGTACAGAACTCTGTTTTTGTTTTTCTCTTAACATTAAATATTTCACTCCAATCTCTTATATGCATTGTTTCTGAGGGGTTGGATATAATTCTAATCTTTATTTCTCTGTAGTTAAGGTTTTTTCCTCTTGTATCGTTTAAGATTTGTTCTTTATTTTTTTATTTTATGGAGTTTGAAAATAACATGACTCGCTGTTGTTTTTCTGGGCAGTTTTTCTGCTTAGTGTTCTTTGTGCTTCCTGAAACTGTGGTTTGGTGTTTAACATGAATTTCGGAAATTCTGTCATTATTATTTCAAATATTTCTTCTCTTCTTTTCTCTCTTCCCTTTTGGGATTCCCATTAGGCATATGTTGTCGTTGCTTCTTTTGTAGTTGTCCCACACAGGGACAGGTTCTGGTTTTATTTTTGTTTTTCAGTCTTTGTTTTATTTGCTTTTTAGTTTTGAAGGTTTCTAAGGAGATATTCTGAAGCTCAGAGACTCTTCCCTCAGCTGTGCTCAGCCTACTAAGCCCACTAAAATCAATCTTCATTTTTGTTATGATTTTTATCTCCGGTATCTTTTTGGTTCTTTCTTAGATTTTCCATTTCTTCTGCTTTCATTGCTCATTTGTTCTTGCATGCTGATTATCTATTCGAGCCCTTATCATGTTAATCATAGTTGTTTTAAATTCCCTGGTCTGATAATTGCGACATCCCCCCACTTCTGGTTCAGACGCTTGCTGTCTTTTCAATTGTGTTTTTGCTGTTTGGTATGCCTTGCAATTTTTTCTTGAAAGGCAGAAATGATATATTGGGTAAAAGGAATGTTATAAATAGTATTTTAGTAATGTGGTGGTGAGGTGTGAATGGAGGGGAGGCATTCCGTAGTGCAAGGGTTTAATTACAGGTTTTTAGTGAGCCCTTGTCTCTGTTCTGTGAACATCAGAAGTATTCAGGTGTTTTTCAGTTTTTTTTTTAAAGATTTTATTTATTTATTTGACAGAGAGAGACACAGCGAGAGAGGGAACACAAGCAGGGGGAGTGGGAGAGGGAGAAGCAGGCTTCCCGCCGAGCAGGGAGCCCAATGCGGGGCTCGATCCCAGGACCCTGAGATCATGACCTGAGCCGAAGGCAGATGCTTAACAACTGAGCCACCCAGGCGCCCCCAGTTGTTTTTTTTTAACAACTGATAATAAAGTTATTAAAAAGGTTAATTTAAGCATCTGCATTGGTGACTTCAACTTCCACTCCTGGTTCAGTGCTAATGGAAGTAATCTGTTTAACAATCTCAGAAGGATTGTGCAGGTCAGCGGGTGGCTCGTGAATACTTTGAAACAATCCCAAGTCTTAGATCCTTCACAGGACATCTTCTTGCAGTGGTTCTCAGAGTCTTACAGGCATGAAACTGGTCCTTTCATTCTGAGATTCTTCTTCTTCTTTTTTTTTTTTAAAGATTTTATTTATTTGTCAGAGAGAGAGTGAGAGAGCACAAGCAGGGGGAGCAGCAGGCAGAGGGGGAAGCAGGATACCCGCTCAGCAGGGAGGCAATGTGGGGCTGGATCCCAGGACTCCCAGATCTTGACCCGAGGGGAAGGCAGCTGCTTAACCGACTGAGCCCCCCCAGGTGTCCCATCACTTTGAGATTCTTATCCCTTGGGTTCCCCCCCCTCCCACTTTTGGAAGGAGAGAATGTCTAGAGTGGGTCGGAGTTGGGGATTTCCCTTCCCTCAGGTCAGTTAGGCTCTGATAAAATTCAGCTGCAGGGGAGGTTCTGGTTAACTAGCTTCTCCTGAAGGCAGGCCCTGTTAAGAAGAACAGAATGTTCTGGTGTATTTCAAAGTAGTTTCTTTCCCTCTCCCCCTACCCAAAGCACGGGGTGGGGGTAGGGGGGATTTTTCTCCAGTATTTATTGTGAGAACCTGGTGTGGCTCCTGGAGGAAAATCTCACGGAACTGTGGAGGGTCTTCTATGACTGAGTTCCCTCTGCAGGTTTTCTCTCTCAGAGCTATTCACTCTGAGCATGCAGTTAATTCTTCGATTACAGTTCAAGTTTTCCAGCGCTGGTTCCCGTGGAGGTGTCCGCTGGTGAGTCCGTGCTCCAGGAAGGTAAGCCGTGACTCCCTGTATTTGTGAAAGGAATCTGTTCAGAGCTTCCCCTGCCCAGCCATACTTGCAGACAAAACTCATGGGGGTCTGCACTCGGCCCTAACTCTTTGTTTTTCTAGGTCACAGTGCCCTACATTCTTGGAAAGTAGACCCCAACTACAAAACCTAATTCTTCTCTTCGACCCCCTCCCCACACCCCCATCATGGGTACAGCTGTAACCCTCTCACATCCTGCAAAACCTTTTAAAAGGCCCAGCCTGCCAAAAACTCCCGGCGACATCTCTCTTGACGTCTGGCCCCTCTCCTCCCTTGGAGAGTGAATCAACTCTGTCCTGCTTGTTGCTCTACTCTCTGCAATTCTTTGCTGCCCAGGTCACCAGCCCCCCTAACAGTATGCCTGTCTGTCTTTCCAGTCTGGGGGGCAACAGTTTGCCTTGTGTCCTCACCTCCTTTATGGATCCTACATTGTGGACTTTCCAGTCTTCAGAGCTTTTTATTTGTTTGGATAGGTGGTGATTTCTAAGCTCCTTATGTGCAGTTTGGAAACTGGAAATCCCTTGATATGCATTATTCACTTCTGGGCTATTTGCATTATGTACTGTTAAGCTTTCCTTGTACTGAATGCCTCGCTTACCAGCGCATGCTTGTTGTTTCTCCATCACTGCGATATTCCATTTGGTGTTTTGGATTTTTCAAATCTCCTGATGACAACATTACTTGGGCAGCCTTTTTCATTACTGAGTACCAGCTGACAGGTACATATCTATTGCTAACTGAAATCTGCACCCTGTGCAGCAGGGTTTATGAGCAGCTTTGCTAATTTGAAGATTGTAAAAGGAAATTAGAGGCTTGCTTTTTATTTCCATGGTCCTACTACAGACATTTTATCAAATAGGAACACATGAGTTTGAAAATGAACCTGGTTTAAAATAATAAAGCTAAATTAACCATGAAATATAAACCATACAGAAATTAAAAATCCTTTCAAATGATTACTTAATTTAAGGCTCATTGAATATTGTTTTCTTCTATGCAGATTAATTTTATTGGCCATATCAACATGTTTCATTTTTAGTTTTTTGAGATTTACAGTGTTCTAGGCATTTGGTAGGTCAATTTGCTTAGTTTTAATTAGGTAATTATACTACAGTCAATAGTGTTGATATCAACAGAGCATTTTTGCAGATAAATTTCAAAACAAGGAAATTTTATTATTCCTGGAAAAATTTCACTCAATGCTCTTCAAAAATCGTGCAAAGGTTTATTTCAATGGTTTTTGCCGTGTACAAGCAGACTTAATTGAAGAGTTGAGTGCTTTTTTAGTATACTCATTAAGTAATGACAGCAATCAGGTGAACTGAAGACTCAACTAGGTTTTTTTGGTATTAACTATAATCTGACTTCATCTGGTTAATTGCCTTAGTATTTTTGCTAACTTTACCATGTTTGTATGTATTATTTTTTAAATAAGGACAAATACAAATTCAAAATCTTAATTCTTGTTGAAAATAAGGAAGGTGATTTCCTTTTCTTAGAGCATTTACTGTAGAAAACTTGTAATTCTTAATTTTTTCATCTCTTTGAAATGTATTACATCTTTTAAAAGTGAATTAAGTCTCTTGCCAGCTTTAAGACCCAGAAATGCCATGCTCAAGGACCTGGGAACCATCTCTTTGAAATAGCACCTCTATCTCCCAGTTGTTGTGGGAGATAGGAGCCTAATGTCCATGGGTGCCAAGTTGTAGAACTTCCTCTTATACTAGATAGGAGAAATTTAAAGCCAATTAAGTGACACAAATGGTCACTCCAGTTACCGAGTACATTTAGAGTAAGTTTTTTTGACAAATGGTGCTGGTGAGTCCTCTGAGTTGAGGACTAGTTATTGTTTATCTTGTGAATGCATATGTAATGAGTTGTATCTTATTGACCATATAAAAGGGTGAGACTTTGGTCTTTAACATCTCTTAGCAGTTTACCTGTGATGCAAATCACAATCTGGTTTATTCAATAATGAAATTGTTTCTTTTATGTTTGTGGAGAGGTTTTGTGAGATGAGAGGAAATTTTGTTTTTAATTATATTTCCTGACAAATAGAACTACTACATTATTCTTAGCATTTGCGATCAAAAAGAAATTGGAGCACTAGGAGAGAGCCCTTAAAGTCAACCAATGAAATCAAATGCTATTTCTTTAAAACAATAATATTAATCTTAAGATATTAACACCTATGCAACTAGTTATTTCATGTTTTGAAGTGTCAGAACTTCAGAGAATCATAACCCACAGAAGTACAAATTTTTAAAAATACCTTCAAACATAGCCTGTGGTAGCTTTTAGGTTTTTATATTTTCCAAAATGCTAAGTTGCATTGAATTTTTTTTTTGAAAATAGTTCTTGATCTTGAGCTTATAATTTGAGTGCTTTCCAATTTTTTTTAATACAAAGCTTGAATTTTCAAATACACCAGTGAGGATGGGGGAGATGGAGACATTCTGCCACATTTCTATATTAGTATTTGCATTTCTCATACATTTATACATTATTATCTGGGGATTAGCTTTATAGCAAAGATCTATGTAA
This sequence comes from Mirounga leonina, assembly GCF_011800145.1. Classification (NCBI taxonomy): domain Eukaryota; kingdom Metazoa; phylum Chordata; class Mammalia; order Carnivora; family Phocidae; genus Mirounga; species Mirounga leonina. The sequence goes on from NW_023270415.1 coordinate 56,019,898, forward strand.
TATCTAGGTGGTAATTTCTGGAAAGAGATATATAAAAACTGCATCTTAGGAAATACTTAAATGTTAGCCATTAGCAGGTTTATCTCTTTGCAAATCTTTTAAATTTTGTATCTTTAAATATATTCTGTATTTAGAGATAAAATATAATTTAGCAAACTCCTATTGAGTACCTGATATATACTGAGCAAAGTACATTGTCTTTGATTTTAATGTATTTTTTTCACTTAAGATGTGGACATTTACTTGTGTTTAAAATTATCCTTTTAAAATGCCATTTTAATGATTGTCCTATATCTCCTTCTGTACTAATGTAATTCTTCTAGTGTGGGTCATATTTGTTTTTAAATTCTTACCTATTTTGCTAATATTGAAATAGACTTGAATATACATTGTAGTGACAGATATTGCAGAACTAAGAAATCAGGGGGGCATTTCTTTACTGTTATTCTTGGGTAGAATATGTTAACATTTATATGACTCAGTTTCCTTGCTTGTGAAATGAGGATAAAAAGACTACCTACTTGATCATTTTGTTTAGGACATTAAATGAGTTAGTGCAGGGGTGCCTGGGTGGCTCAGTCGTTAAGCCTCTGCCTTCAGCTCAGGTCATGATCCCAGGGTCCTGGGATGGAGCCCCGCATCGGGCTCCCTGCTCCGCGGGAAGCCTGCTTCTCCCTCCCCCACTCCCCCTGCTTGTGTTCCCTCTCTTGCTGTGTCTCTCTCTGTCAAATAAATAAAATCTTAAAAAAAAAAAAAGTTAGTGCACATGGCACTGTCCCTGGAAATGTGTTTAAGTAAATGCCAACTAGTTTGATTGTTACAGGTGTAAGTAGTAGAGAATCTGGATTAAGTAACCCTGGCCTAAATATAATCTTCAAGTAACACATGCTGCATGTGTAAATGCATGAAGAATTATTATAACATCTTATTAAATGAAATAATAGTAAAACATACAAATTAATATCTGAATATATGGAAAAAAAAGTACCAAATTAGAAGAGTCAAATAAAGCTTTTAGTTAGAGGTAACATCTTTTGAGTCTTAGAAGATGAATAAGAAGGTCTGAGGAGAAAAAGTTGTCAGTGTGAAGAGAAGTAAGAAATTACATTTTTTTTTTTTTTTTTTAAAGAGTACAGTAAGTGGTGTTGCAAAATGAATGACCCAGAGATTGGAAAGCTGTATCTAATCGCTAATACACACAGAAACAAACTCCTACCCAATTACTTCCTTAATTATAAACATAGTAATACTAGAGCTCCAGTTGCAAACTAAATTAACCCCTCCCCCATTTTCTTGGGTGCTAATTGAGAATGTTCTGGGAACCATGGAAGAGAGAGGTAAGGAATCCTCTTCTATTTCAGGATCACATCTGCTTATTTGGAGGGTACAACTGCAGAAATACAAAATTATTGTCCACCAGATTATTTTGTCTATGTCTGTGAAGTTATCCTAGACAAAGATTAGAATCTTAAGGTTGGAGAGTGGTAGAGGTTGGTTAGCAAATTTGTGTATGCAAACAAACTCTCTTACGTACATATACTCTGACTCTAAATATCCATTCAACTCTAAGAAATCAGTTTCATTATCAGCCCTGGCACCAGGCCCCTCAACTGATACATATCATTAAGATCATTACTTATCTCAATCACCATCTCCATTCTATCTCAAAAATGATGGCTAAGAGAGCAGGTGATGACAATGTAATACCTGGTTTCAGATGGCAAGGCTGGAAAACACCAGTGTAGCGTTGTGACAGTTTGAATACTGTATTTTTTTAATGTAGCAGAAAATAAAATTTTGAGAATCAGTTTTCTGTGGTTGTGTTGAGAGAAATACATTTTTCAATAGGAGCTAAATAACTTAATAGTGAAGCAAGAAAATATTAGTATTAAGTTTGAATCAGAAGTTCAGAATGAATTAAAGAAATTCAAGGTGTTGTCCTAAGGCAGTCCTTTAGCTACTTTCTTGCCCATGGGGATAGCAATACAAAGAAGTCACACTTTGGAGCTGGACAGGTTAGAGGTGTGAGTCATAACAACTGAAAGGAAATAATTATAAATTATCACAAGATAAAATCAATTTTACTAAACCATGAGCCATAAATTCAAATATTTTATATAGTAGAAAATATGTAATATGTAATATGACTCTGAAATAGCAAAATCCCCCTAGTAAGGACATTGGGAGTGATTGAGTAGGTGTCCAGGTTTGAGAATTTTTCAAGAGCTCTTCAGAAGTCTGGCATAAATTATGGAAAAAGAATGCCAAGAAAAAGAGGAAATGGCTTTATGGTTGATGTTGGGAAACACGAGGCATAAGAGATGTCATTCATTTAATGATTTTAGTATTCTTGATATAATTCTTCATGCTGTGGTAATACTTGATGAATAAGTGCTGGAATAAGACTAAAAGTTGGATTAGAATAAGGCACAACCACACCAAATAAAACTTCATATTTATGACCTCCTTTAAGCACTTTGGTGAAGTAATGGAAAAGGGAGATTATAAACATGTAAACGTTATTGGTGAAATCCTTTTATTTGAAGGATTATATTCCTGCCCCATTAATGCTGTATCTTAGTGTTGAAATAATTCATTATCTTTGAAAATCTAGTATTCAAACTTGTAAATTCTTCAAACATTTCTCATTCTAGATATTTAGATATTCTAGATTTGCTCTATTCTTAATAAACATGTTATAGGTGTCACTGGGGATTTCCAAATAAGGAGAAAACTGAAGATACGAATAGATTTCTTTAGAAATCTCACTCTTGCCACTTGTCCCCCTAGCATGTTAGGAAAATTTTCAAATCTACTGAAAAGTTGAAAGAAACGTAGACCCATGCAACACCACCTAGATTTTATTTTATTTTTAAATATTTTTATTTATTTATTTGACAGACACAGTGGTTTATTTAGCAAACCATTTCTCTTTCTCTCTCTTTCATTTGTTGGAGGTGTCATTTTATACTGCTTCATGGATGGTGTGATTTATTGTGAGGAAAATGAATGATAAGAGAAAATCCAAAGACTATAAAGACATGATCTTTATCTCTACGTAGGTGCTTTCAACACAGTGATTTCAGTGAATTTAACACCATTTGATTTTGAATACTATTTCATGATCAGTCTTTAGAAGGGAGCAGGTGTGCCCTATGTGGGAGAAAGTATTAATAAATACAACACCCTCAAGAGAAACATCCCATGTGTACAGGAGTCCTGAAATTGTTTCCTTCATGGAGTAATTCATACTATAATAGCTAACCTTAAAATTGCTGAAGAGCCCTATTTTTTATACCATGGTAATGATCTATAAGCTGACATGTTTTCCAAAAATTAATATGGTTTTGGTGTGTAGAATATAGAAAGCAAATGCTTGAAAGCAAGGATACAATTCTAGTAGCAATAGTTCAATCATAAAAACCTATCTATCTGCACTAGGACATAATAGTAGGCATAGAAGGGAATAAATGTAAATGATATTAAAAGTGGAAAGGATGAAATAGGACTTAGTAAAATTAAATATAGAGAACAAGATAGGTAAGCCAGTGATTTTTTTTTTTTTCCTTGTGCAAGACAAAATGTCTAGGAAAGTAAAGCTACTGGTTTTAGAAATCTGATTAAATGGGGAGATGATGAAAAACTCCTAAATCTGAGTTCAATATATTCATACAATTCTCATTAGCAGTCACAATATAAAATTCCAATTATGTTTGTACAAATATTTTATTGGCTCTATTTTTTTAGGAATAAATCCTATTTCCTTATTTTAATTTTGCTGTATTTGAAGAGTGATCTCTGAATCTGCATAGCCAGATACATAGAGATGAGAGATCGTTAGGGGAGCTCTCAGGGAGACCTCATGGAAATGATAGTTAAAACCAAAGGGAAAACGAAAGAAAATTCTCCACCGTATGAGTCTGCATAAAGAGATTGATCCTGCATCCCACCACAAAAAGTCAGAGAGACTTAGCTTCTAATTTTTACCCCCCCAAAAGACGCTGAGATGAGAACTTGAATACAGATTGTTTGGAAGATCCTAGTTGAATGAAGTAGCAATAAGAGTGAGACAGGAAGGAGGGAAAGCCATTAAAATTGTGTGTTTTTTTTGCAGAACTCTCCAATCTAGGAAATGGACGCTCAATTCAAAATTTTAGAACTTCTGAGAAGCTTACAAAATGCTATCCAGAACTGTCTCATGAAAGATGGAAAGCGAAAGCCTATCATTAACTTCATTGTATTCCCAAAGCTTGCTTTCATGTGCCAAGAAGATTCTTATAGTGTCAAATTAAATGTTGGCAAAAAAGTAGAAAAACAGAAGTGCATGCATTTTGAGAAAAGCATGCTGCCTGCCCAGGGTGAGTTTGAGCTCACATGGAGCTGTTTATTACCCATAGCTGCAACTAAAATAAAAAATAAATTAGGCTAGCTAGAATGTGGAGTAACACTTTTCATTTCCTCCTGTATGTCCGGCATAGACACAGAACCTAGGCTAATCTAGACCTTTAATATGAAGGTAAACATGGGAAGTATCAAAGACCATGTAAAATAGAAAGTACTAGTGAGGGCAATGATAAAAATCTGGCAGGATTTCTTTCTTTTGAATGGCTGAATGATATTCGTGTGTGTGCGTGTGCATGCACATTCTCTTTATCCATTCATCCATCAAAGAGCATTTAGGTTGTTTTCATATCTTGGCTATTGTGAATAAAGTCCCAATAAGTATCTTTTGAGATACTGATTTCAGTTGCTTCAAATATGTACCAGGGAGTGAAATTGCTAGATCATATGGCAGCTTACTTTTTAATTTTGGGGGGGAACCTCTATACTGTTTTCCATATGGGCTATACTGTTTTCCATTCCCACCAACAGTGCATAAAGGAGCACTTTCCTTTACATCCTTGCCAATATTTATCTCTTTTTGATAATAGTCATCCCAGCCAATGTGAAGTGCAATCTTATTGTGGTTTTGATTTTCATTTCCCTGATTAGTAATGTTGAGCACCTTTTCATGTATCTACTGGCCATTTGTATGTTTTCTTTGGAAACATGTCTACTTAGGTTTTTGCCCATTTTTAATTGGATTATTTGCTATTGAATTGTATGGGTTCTTCATATATTTTGGATATTAGCCCCTTATCAGATACAGGATTTGCAAATATTTTCTCCCATTTTGTAGATTGCATTTTCAATTTGATTTCCTTGCTGTGCAGAAGCTTTTTAATTTGATGTAGCCCCACTTGTTTATTTTAGCTTTTGTTGTCTGTGCTTTTGGTGTCATCGAGAAATCCTCGCCAAGGCCACTGTCAGGGATCTTTTTCCCTATGTTTTCTTCTAGAAGTTTTATGGTTTCAAAGGCTTATATTTGTCTTTACAAGTTAATTTTTTGTGAGTTGTATAAGGTAGGAGTCCAGTTTCATTCTTTGTATATGGATATCCAGTTTTCCCAACACCATTTATTAAATAGACTGTCCTTTCCCATTTTGTATTCTTGATATGCTTATCAAAAATAATTGACCATGTATATGTGGGTTTATGTCTGAATTCTCTATTCTGTTCCACTAGTGTATGTGCCTCTTTTTATGTCTACACTATGATGTCTTGATTAATATAGCTTTGTAATATACCTTGAAATCAAGAAGTTGGATACCTCCAACTTTGTTCCCTTTCTCAGGGAAAACTTGAAGGGATTTGGAAGGGTTATATATCATTTACTATTTTAACATGATATTCTATAATAGAATATTCAACTTTTAAATATTATATCTTGCAAATAATTATTTCCTGAATGGTACTTCGGGCAACAATTAGCCTTTATCAAGAAGTCAATATGTGTTTCAAAGATCTGGATATATTTGGAAAACTCTGTTCCTCTAAATGGCAAGTTGGGATTCTGAATGCACATCAGTATGCTTGCTACTGAAAGAATCCTACAGCAAAGAAGCTTATTTGTTAGATTTTAATTTAAGAAGTTATTATCAAACCCTTCTTGTCAAAATTAGCTTCTTTAGAAAAAATTTAGTTTTGACAAAGGTAATTAACAAAACATTATTTTGACTGCTGTCACCTCTTCCTTACCTTCCTCATAGTATCATAAACACAGTTTGTATATTTGACTTATAAGCAGAATTATTAAAGTCCTATTTTCTCAATTTTTTTCAGAATTTTTCTGTTCTGACATTTTCTAAGTCTATAATTTTCTCTATTCTTAAAATAGTTTCATTTCTTTGAAGTCCTACAATTACTGCTTTTTCCAAAGGTATTAAGTATTCTCGATACTGTTGTTGATCAGTTGTCAAGTACAATATTAAATCATACTAGTAGTAATTTTTATAAGAATTTTCTTTTCATAAATCTGGAGTATGATATTGGCTGTCAGCTTATTTTGAGGTGGGGTCCCCTTTTTTTTGAACACAAAAATGTAAGTTTTATTTTGAAGTAGGGCTCCCATATTTTTGGGGGGGAACAAAAAACAAGTTTTATTTGTTTTATATATTTAGTTTTGTTTTTCTTTTTTCTTTTTCTTTCTTTCTTTTTTTAAGATTCTGTATATTTATTTGACAGACAGCTAGAGAGGGAACACAAGCAGGGGGAGTGGGAGAGGGAGAAGCAGGTTCCCCACTGAGCAGGGAGTCTGATGAGGGACTCGATCCCAGGATCTCGGGATCATGACCTGAGCCTAAGGCAGACGTTTAATGACTGAGACACCCAGGTGCCCTATATTTAGTTTTTTTGAACCAGTAGAAAACATAGAGATACATTTACATGTTGCATCTTGAAATTTTCTTGTGCAATTGATGCATCATTCTAGAAATATCAGTGATGAACCTTGAGCACTAAATGACTTACACTAATGAGTTAAATTTTATTGTGAATACTAGGAACAGTTTACAATTCACCAAGGACCACTGCAGGAAGGAACCAGAGAACTGGAATAATTGCTTAGGGATGACAACATTTCCGACATAGGTATGTTAGTGTTTCTACAATACAACCTATATCCTGGAAAAAAATAAATTTTTCTCCTTGGAGATGCAATGGAAAAATTCTGGCTCCCAAGTTTGAGAATAGTACATTTTTCCAGGGTGTTCTTTTTTATTTATTTGCTTAGATCTTCAGTGAATAGTTCAAGTACAGTATATATTAAAAAAATACCAACTTCTGGTTTCAGTTCTAACATTAAAGAACATGGCAGTCATCAGCCTCATCTTTAGGACAAGAAAAAGCAGAACGAATGTAACATCAAGAAAATTTTTTGGACTCATCAGAACTGAGTTTGCCAGGCAAACCTCCACTCTGGAATTTGGACAGGGAGCCCAAGTCAAAGAGTCATAGCCGAGAAGACCCCCTTACCTGGAGCAGAAGCTCTTGGAGCCATGAATCGGTAGAAACACTAAAATGGACTTTGGGGGCACATAGTCCTTGGGGGAGGAGCAATACTTCAATGTGTTTTTTTTTTTTTAAGATTTTATTTATTTATTTGACAGAGAGAGAGACAGCGAGAGAGGGAACACAAGCAGGGGGAGAGGGAGAAGCTGGCTTCCCGCAGAGCAGGGAGCCCGATGCGGGGCTCGATCCCAGGACCCTGGGATCATGACCTGAGCCGAACGCAGATGCTTAACGACCGAGCCACGCAGGCGCACCTCAATGTGTTTTACCTTCAGGATATCCACCAGATTTTCATGCTGAGAATCCGAGAAAGATCAGCTCATGGTTCCAGCAGCGGAAGGAGCAGAATAGTTGTGATTAAAGTACGTGCAGAGCATTCTTCAAAACAGAGTCCTATTCTCCACAGAAAAACCTTTTTGTCTCACCTAAGCAGAAAAAAAATAAAGCTCCATACCACTGAACAAACACTTGGGAAGGTCCCCGCTCAGGAAGAGAGGCCCACTAAAAAACTGACTTAATGGTAGGATTATGGAACGCTGTCTCTCCCCACACCTCACTACAACACCAACAGGGCTCCAGTAGAGTAACTGTGAGTTACAGTTGAAAGAGCTGCAAGATGCAAGCTCTCTGAGGAGGAGTACTTAGGACAATTCAAAATTTAAAGGAGAGGCAAAAGCAAGGACACTGAAACCACTGGCACTTAAACAACTGTAGTAAACATTAAACACAGCCTAACTTCTAATAAAAATAGGTCTTGTGTTTAGGCCTTTGATCTAAAACCTAAAACTTCTAGAAGAAAACTTTGTGACATTTTGTTAGACACAGATTTATTTTTTTTATTTTTTAAAATTTTTTTATTAATCCCCATTATTTTTATTTTTAATTTTTTTATGACACAGATTTTTTTTTAAGATAAGGCTCAAAATTCAAAAGGGAAAATAAATTTTTTATCAAAATTGACAATTTTTGCTTGCTAAGTACACATTTTAAAAATTATTAAAAGCCGTGTCACAGATTATTAAAAAGTATTTTTGAAGTTTGTATTTAACAAAGGAACTACATCCTGAATAGGACACTTTTAAAACTTACATACAAAGATGGACAAGCAATTTTAACAGTCATTTTACTAAGATTGTATGTAAATAGCCAACAAGCTCATAAAGTTGCTGAACAGTTTTGGTCATTAGAGAAATGTAAATTAAAATCACATTGTGTTACCACAGTATACTAGATAAAATAGCTAATGATACCAGCTGTTGTTAATGATATGGAACATCTAGAACTCTCTTGCTACGTCTTTAGAAACAACTTAAAAATGATGCAGCCTCTTTGGAAACAATTTGGCAATTTCTTAAAGTAACACAAACGAGTTACCTTATAACCAAGTCCTCTAATTCCTGTTTAATTTTTCAGGAAAAAAAGCATGTACCCGCAGTTTTTTATGTGAATGTACCTGTCAACATTACTCATAATAGCCAAGTAGTAGAAGGAACCCAATTGTGGATCATCTGGGGGATAAACAAATTATAGTATATCTATGCAAAGTTAAATAATAAATAGGAAGAAATTAGTAATACACTCAACAACAAAGATGAATCCCAGAGATAACTTGCTAGGTGATAGAAGCCAGAAAAGACTATATCTGACTCCATTTCTTTGAAATTCTAGAAAAGGCAAAATTATAGCAACAGAAAGTAGATCAGTGGTTTACTTGGTTGTGTGCTAAGAGTGGGAACGAAGTGCAAAAAGATGCAGGGATGCCTTGCTATGGAAATATTCTGAAGTCCGTGTGTGGCAATTGTTGTGAGAAAGGGAAAAGCAACTCCTGACATCCAAACACTTCTAGCTTGGTGCGGTCAGCCAAGAATTGGTGTTACCATAAGCTGGCCTACGACTTACAGCTTAGCTATTGGTGTACTTTTGTTAAACAGTTTCAGACCATCAACATTAAATTAAAACAAAAAACAAAAAACAAAAATGACTTTGTGACCATGAAGGACCAAGACAAAAATAAGACCCCTCTGTAATCCTATCTGAAATATTCAAAATACGAACACTGTTTGAGACACCAGACGTTCCTCTATCCTGAGATGAGTGACTGCACTGTTACATCTCTGGTCAGTCTAGCCTTCCCTTCTATTGTAGAAGATTGAAGGTACCCAAGCATAGACTTACCTCTGCTTCCTGCCAGCCTCGAACCCCCACAACAAAGCCTTATCTTCTTAAACCCTACACAAAGTAAGTTAGCACAACCTCTAATACCCTCTTCCCGCGATACCCTCTTGTTCCCCAGGGGTGTGAAACCCAGTGTGTTCACCTTCAGGTGGATTTCTGAGACTTTTGGCTTGAAGGCATTTATAGTTGCCCATCTATAAACATTTACCCAAACTCATCAGACTGTGTACTTAAAAATGATAAATATTAATCAAGCTCAATAAAATTAAAGAATTGCTGTCCTGGCCTTTGAAAAAATTAAGGGCTTCAGGAACAAGAATTTTTTTGAGTTCTTCATTACCTTCTCAAGATCCGGAGCCTGACTGAATTTTGGTTTCCTAGAAATAAGTCTGTTAGAGGGTTCCTCCAGTTTGACCCTATGTTCCCTGATGAACTGGTGCTAATCGTGTCTAAAAAATGTTTACAATCTGTCTTTTGCTCTCCAATCATTCTTTGCTTATGTATTTGTTCTTTATACATGGTTTTGATTTGCTGAATGTCAGCTCCCCAAATATAAGCGCAACATGCTGATGAGAAAAATCTGTATATTGCTTACCTTGATGACTCAACAGAGTCTTAGTAGTATATCCGAAAGGAAACACAAAGTCAGAATTTATCGGGAATTTGAAGTTTCTTTTAAGACTGATCTTTTATTAGATAAAAAGATCTAGAGACTTAACTATCTACCTGCTAGTGTCTATTAGTTAAACTTTGTGAATTGAAAGATTGGTTTTTTAATTCAGAGGCTTGATTAGGATGAATAACATTAATGACGTAATGTTTTACCATTAGTGGACACAGCAAGGTAAAGATTTTGAGGCATTGGTACAAAGGGTAAATATTATTTGCTGATGTTTTCTATGGAAGAGTTGATGCATCTTTTAGGAAATTTCTGTAGTAAATGATCAAGTTATTATCCCAAGCAAGAGTCTCCTAGAATGTGGAAATTTTGCTGAAGAAGACAAAATAGTGAGGTCATATTAATATAGTTAGTAAGTTGGGCTGGGGAGCATGTAGTTTCAGTTCTCAAAGTCCAAACTATGTTGGGGAAAAGCAAGTACATGGTTTCTGTCTCAGGTTAAAATTGGTATGTATTTTTTTCCTCCATTAGTCTCTCTCTTTTCCAGTCTGTGTTTACTGAAAATAATGTCTCCTACAGTAATAGTTTACTTAGGACAACAAAGAGGCTGCAATGACTCCCTATTGCCAACTTAAATTAAACAAAAACCTAATTTCTGCCTTATTTCTAATATTTATCAGAAACTAATAATGACTTAGACATCATTGGAGTTGTACTCCCCAGTGGCTAATTTCTTTTCTGTTGTCCCCCTTTTCCACGCAGGTTTCCTACTTTCCTTATATCCCTGCTACATCTTGAGTAATTTGTTTTTCACCTCTTATTTCTATGTTCTTTGTATGCATATTCACTGTGCACATTTTCATGAATGAATAAAGTTCTGTGTTCATTCTAGGGAAAATTCTACACTCTTGGGGAATTTCTATAAACCTACTAGCATACAAGTTTTCCCACATATCCTTCCTTGGTAAGGAAAGCAGCCTTAATCAGTGTAAAAGTGTCTTTCAATTCACACTTTCTCAGGAGCCGATTATGTAATGTCCCCCCTCCCAAGAGATGCAGTTTAAGACTCTGCTACTCAAACCTCAGGGTAGTGTGAAGCTAGTAGCCTTAGCCTAACCTGAGAGCTTATTGGAAATGCAGAATCAGACTCCACCCTGACCTAGAGTATGAGTCTACAGTTTAGCAAGCCCTCCTGGTGATTTAAAAGCACATTAAAGTTTAGGAAGCACTAGCTTAAGTTATTTGCAATATCTCTGAGGCAGTCTGTCTAATGGTATTAAGAGTGAATTGGAATTAAATCCTCTTTGTGAATTAATAATTTGCTTCAGGCACCAGAGCTTCTCGTATGCTTCTGTCAGGTTCTCAAAATACAATGTCCACCAGGAATTTTGGTTAATTTAAAGTTAGCAAAGCTCTTTTCTCCCTCCAGCCATATGTGGTAAGGAGATGATTTAGGAAACACTTCAACTCAGGTGGGCTTTGTTAATTTCAAGGCTATATTTATGCTGCAGAAAAATATCTTATTTTGACTGACAAGGATCATGAGAATGATAGAAATTCCTAAGTTAATTTTAATAAGCATGATTAAGTAAAGGATAGAATACAGTGAAACCTATATGAGAGTCTCTGGCAGGGAAGATCTTAAGGGTAATTTCAAATGAGATCTGAACGATAAGTGAGAATTATCCACATGAAATGGAATGTAGGAAATGGGAGAAGAGCATGTCAGGCAGAAAAAGAAGCAATGGATGCTGTTGACTGTGCTCAGGAAACAAAATGGTTGAAACATGAATATTGGGAAGAACACTTGGTAAAATCTGATAAATGATGGCTCTTTCTTAAACTCATGTGCATTTCTTTGCACTAAAAACACAAGCGGTCTTTTCTATTACAATACTGTTATAGCTGAGCAGAGTAAAGACCATTTCTGTCTGGACAATTTGACAGAAAAATGAAGAAAAGCCCATTAAAGATTATTTAGAAAGTAGAATCATTGTGACTTACCCTTGGGAAATTATAAAGGAGATTGTTTTGGAATAGCCAGCTCTTAGTTTGGTTAATCTTTTCTATGTTCTTCTAGTCTCTATTTCCTTATTTCTACTCTGATCTTTGTTATTTCTTCCTTCTGTTAACTTTGGATTTTGTTTGTTCTTGTTTCTAGTTCCTTGAGGTATAAAGTTGGGTTATTTGAGATTTTCTATTTTCTTAATATATACGCTTACTGCTATAAATTTCCCTCTCAAAATAACTTTTGCAGCATCCCATAGGTTTTGGTATTTTCTGTTTCTATTTTCGTTTGTTCAAGATATTTTTTGGTTTTGCTTTTAATTTTTTCTTTCACTCACTGGTTGTTCAGGAGTGTATTCATTTCCACGTATTTGTAGTTTTGCCAGTTTTTTCTCAATTTCTAGTTTCATACCTTTGTGGTCAGGCAAGATCCTTGGCATGATTTCAATCTCTGTATATTTGCTAAGACTTATTTTGTGTCCTATCATTTGATCTATCCTGGAGAATGTTTCTGAAGAATGTGATTCTGGTGCTACTGAATGAAATATTCTGTATATGTTTGTTAGATCCATTTGGTTGAAAGTATGCTTCAAGTCCAGTGTTTCCTTGTTAATTTTATGTTTAATTGCTGTATTTCTCTTTTCATAAATGTTAGTATTTGCTTCATGTATTTAGGTGTCCTGCTGTTGGATGTATATATATTTACAATTGTTACATATTTCTTGATAAATGGACTCTCTTATCATTATGTAACAAACTTTGTTTCTTGTTACTGTTTTTAGATTAAAGTCCATTTTGTCTGGTGTAGGTATAGCTCTTTTTCTTTTTGTTTCTACTTTCATGGAGTATCTTTTTCCATTCCTTCACTTTGAGCGTGTCCTTAAATCTAAAGTGAATTTCTTGTCAGTAGGACATAGTTGGGTCTTTTTTTCACCTATGCAGACAATCTGTGCCTTTTGATTGTTGAACTTAATCTATTTAAGGTAGAGTAATTATTAAATGTAAGATGTTACTAATGCCATCTTATTAATTGCTTTCTCGTTGTTTTGTATTTATATTATTTCCTCTCCCCTCTGTTTCTCCCCACCTTTGTAAATTGATGATATGCTCTACTTCCCTTTTCTTTTGTGAATCTGCTCTAGGTTTTTGCTTTGTGGTTACCATGAGGATTACATATAACATCTCAAAGATAAAACAGTTCATTTTAAGCTGATAACAGTTTAACTTTAATTGCCTAAAAGAGCTCCACCTGTTTATCCCCCTTTTATGTTTTTGATGTCAGTTTACCTCTTTATACTATGTATTCATTAAAAAAAATTGTAGTTGTTATAGTTATTTTGAATGTTTTTTTCCTTTAAACTGTTGAATTCCTAAACTCTACATCTGAAACTAATGATGTACTATATGTTGGCTAATTGAATTTAAATTAAAAAATAAACTTTATACTATAGTTAAATGGTTAACACACCATCCTTTTACAGAACTGATTTTCTTTTTTAGATTTTTTTTTTTTTATATGACAGAGAGAGACAGCGAGAGAGGGAACACAAGCAGGGGGAGTGGAGGAGGGAGAAGCAGGCTTCCTGCAGAGCAGGGAGCCCGATGCGGGGCTCAATCCCAGGACCCTGGGATCATGACCTAAGCCGAAGATAGACGCTTAACCATCTGAGCCACCCAGGCGCCCCCAGAACTGATTTTCTAAATCTGACTGTGTATTTACCTTAACCATTGTGTTGTATACTTTTTTATGTTTTCATGTCACCAATTAGTATCTTTTCATTTCATCTTGAAGAACTCCTTTCAGCATTTCTTGAAAAGGAGATGTAGTAGTGATGAACTCCATCAGGTTTTGTTTGTCTGGAAGTCTTTATAGCTCCTCCATACCTGAGGGATAACTCTGTCATATAGAGTACTCTTGGCTGCCAATTTTTATCTTTTAATACTTTGAATATGCCATTTTCACTTTCTCCTGCCCTATAGGGTTTCTGTTGAGAAATGTCCTGATAGCCTAATGGGGGTTCCATTATAGGCACTCTTCTCCCCTCACTACCCTCCACCCCTCCCCATGCCCACTGTCTTTAGGATTCTTTCTTCATCTTTGATTTGTTACAGTTTCATTATAATGTGTCCTACAGAGGTCTTTTGGCATTGAGAGTATAGGGTGATCGCTTGGCTTAGTGAACTTGGATGTCCAGGTCTCTTTCCAGGTTTGGGACATTCTCAGCTAGTTCTTTTTTTTTTTAATTTTTAAATTTTTATTTTTTTGACTTTTTTTTTTATGTTATGTTAATCACCATACATTACATCATCAGTTTTTGATGTAGTGTTCCATGATTCATTATTTGCGTGTAACACCCAGTGCTCCATGCAGAATGTGCCCTCTTTACCAGGCTAACCCATCCTCCCACCCCCCTCCCCTCTAGAACCCTCAGTTTGTTTTTCAGAGTCCATCGTCTCTCATGGTTCATCTCCCCCTCTGATTTCCCCCCTTCATTCTTCCCCTCTTGCTAACTTCTTCTTCTTTTTTTTTTTTTAACGTATAATGTATTAGTTTCAGAGGCACAGATCTGTGATTCAACAGTCTTGCACAATTCACAGTGCTCACCATAGCACATACCCTCCCCAATGTCTATCACGTAGCCACCCCATCCCTCCCACCCCCCACCACTCCAGCAACCCTCAGTTTGTTTCCTGAGATTAAGAATTCCTCCTATCAGTATGAATAAACTTTCTGCCCTGTCTTGTTTTTTCTCTTTCTGGAATCTTATTATTTTAATATTTGTACATTTGATTAAATCCCATAGGTCTCATAGACTGTCTTTGTTTTTCATTTTTTTTTATTCTCTTCTAATTGGCTTCTTTCTTTTTTTTTCTTTTAAAGATTTTATTTATTTATTTGACAGAGAGAGACACAGCGAGAGAGGGAACACAAGCAGGAGGAGTGGGAGAGGGAGAAGCAGGCTTCCCACAGAGCAGGGAGCCCGATGTGGGGCTTGATCCCAGGACCCTGGGATCATGACCTGAGCTGAAGGCAGACGCCTAACAACTGAGCCACCCAGGCGCCCCTCATTGGCTTATTTCAAAGTTCCTGTCCTCTTGATCATTTATTTTTTCCTTTGCTTAACTCTACTGCCAATGCTCTTTATTGCATTTTTTAAAAATTTCATTCATTGAATCCTTCAGCTGTAGAATTTGTTTAGTTCTTTTTAGGATTTTTGTTAAATTTCTCATTTGGTTCATACATATTGTTCCTGATTCATTGAAGAATCTGTTTTCTTATTTAAATGGTTTCTGTCTCCATGAATTCTCTATAAACTTACTATTTTCACTCATTTTTAAATGTTTATTACCATTGAAAAACATGGGAATAAATTTATTCATTTTGATTGCTGTATTTTTATTTTTATGCATTAATAAACTAAATATATTTATTAGTGAGATACTGTTAGATTGCTTCTTTTTCTCTTACAAGTCATACTGCATCTCATATGCTTTCACCTGGTTTATGGGACATAACCTATTCAAATGTAATAGATATTTCCAAGTTCTTATTCATGGTGTCTGTATCTGTTTAAACATATTAGTCATGCCCTGTGCTATACTAATCAAAATGGAACACTGAACATGATCATGGATTGATTTTGATTGATATCATAGGAATATTTACTTTTATGAATTTCATTGATACATTAAATACAATTGGAATAAAATCCCTAAAATATTTTATATAACTTAAATTATCAAACCTAAAATTCTTTCAGTAGGGAAAAGAACTAAGAAAAGAAAAAAAAGTTTGAGGGAAGGAAAAATGGAGGGCTAATTCTAGCCAGATAGCAGGCATCAGTATAAAATTGATCTAGTATTTACTTCTATACCTTGGTAATTTTTTATAAATCTATTACTTATTAGTTAAATTAATGTGATATTTTTTATTTATATCTTTAAAGGATGATGAAATTGGAATATTTATTTGACTCCTTTATTTCATTTTTCCTGACAACTTTGGTTAGTGATAGAATTTTCATATTGACAGGTTTAAAATATTACCATTATATTTTATAATAATTGCCCAGATCATTTTAATATACAGAGTTAAATATTTTCTTCAACTCTGAAATGCATGGAATTCAGTCTCTTAAGGGAGAGTTTATGAGAACAATATTTGCTGAATTACTTTGTGATTAAAATCATGTGCTGATATCCTTATGCTTAAAGTATAGTTTTCTTGGGTAGTCAATTCTTTAGCCACAGTTGTTTTTCTTAAGAATTTTTCTTTGATTCAGATGTTGAAAGTATGATGCAGGATTAATGATCAACATTTACTATTAACATTATTATTTTATCATTATAACTTATACTCTCTTTCAGTGATACCCAAAGCTGCCTTTTTTGTTTTGGATTCCTGTTATTTTATAAGGATAGATATTGTGGTTTATCATTTTTTTATTTCCCTAGAATAAAGGGTGTCATTTCAATCTACACAACATAATTTTTTAACTTCAGTAAGTTTTTTTTGTTTCCTCTTTGAATTATTTTCCCTTCAATGAGTTGACATCTCTTCTTTTGTTGTTCTTCCATAACTAATGTCTTTGTTTCTCTCTCAATTGGTTTTTCTCAATGTATCTCCCATGTCACATTTTCCCCTCTTTGAGCAGTGTCTGTGCATTTTTGTTATTTTCTCTTCGGCTTTCATTTCTCTGAAGTATTTACTTTGTATTTCTCATTTTGTTTCTGCCCATAATTTTTCATCTTTGTTATCTCATGCACCTATTTGAGCCAGTGTATATCATATATGCTTTGAATTTTTTTACTTTTTAAATTTTTTGTATTTATAACTATAGGACCATGTGTTTTAAAGTTTTAGTCAAAATTTGATTTATTGCAACATTGATTTCTGATGGATGTTCTCATGTGACATTTATTTTGTTTCATTCCATTTTGGTTATAATAATCTTATGTAGCATCTATTATTTCTTTTGGATTGCCCATTGTTTTTGAGATAGCGGTGGTGTTCTTGTTGCAGAAATTTTATGTGGATGAGGGATCAGAGAGTACTCTGTACATTAAGGATTCTTTCCAGTTCAGAATAAATTCCCTATGTTTTGGACTTAACTACAGAATGGCTTACATTTCCTGTGTAGTTACAGGATATTCAGCAGAAGACAGGAAGGAGAAGATATATGACCATGTCCCAATTTTCTGATAAAATGAAATTTTCTGAATCTCACATAAATTCCTTTAAAGGCGGGGCGCCTGGGTGGCTCAGTCGTTAAGCGTCTGCCTTCGGCTCAGGTCATGATCCCAGGGTCCTGGGATCGAGCCCCACATTGGGCTCCCTGCTTGGCAGGAAGCCTGCTTCTCCCTCTCCAACTCCCCCTGCTTCTGTTCACTCTCTCGCTGTGTCTCTGTCAAATAAATAAATAAAATCTAAAAAAAAAAAAAAAAATTCCTTTAAAGGCAAGAACATTTATATTAGTTAAGGTATCATTACTTTCTCTAACAAATGTACCCCAAAATGTATAATGGCTAAAATACGAAGTTTATTTTTCCCTTCCATTGTCTTAAAGTTGGTGTAATTGATTTGCATGGCGAGTTCTCCAAAGATTCAAAGAGATAGCTGTTATTCTCTGGGCTCTGGGCCTCACTGTCCTTAAAGCATAGCTTCAATTCCATCATGCTGTCTCTAACACCCTGGCAGAGGGGGGCATACAGAGTTCTAACACAGAGGGTATTATGTGCTAAGCATTGAAGTGATACATATTCACTTCCATCCTTATTTGAAGGAAGTCGTTAACTGGCAGGTGACTCTCTTCTAAGCAAGTATTATATCAATATCTGGGCTCCTTCCATCTTCCATCTTTAACATATGTTGTTCAGTGTGTGCTGTAATTTTATTAGGAAAGGTCTTTATTACTATGTATAATGAAAGAGTAAACGGAGACTAGCATACAGGAAGTTTTGTATTGGTAGGTCTTATGTGTCATTTATTATTATATACAGATTCCACTAGCTAGAACTAAATAGTCAGTAATACATATTTATAAGAAAACCTATAAAAGTTATTTTATTCATGTTCCCAGGAGAAGGGTTTTTTTTCTTCAGTTAGCCTTTATCTACCACATTTATTAAAGATATTAAATGTTTGAGAATATTAAGCATCTAGGCAAGTTTCCTAGTAATAGTACATTTCTTTCATTAAGCGTAGGCTTTATTCTTTACATCACTTTGAATAGGTAATAGTAACACTATAAGACCATCTATGACTCTGCCTAGACACATTGTGCCACCCTCCCCCCGCCTTTATTTATTTATTTTTTTAATCTCTGTGGCCATGCTCTTTTTTGTGATTTCTCCCCAGAATATAAGATAAGAACATTTCTGTTCTTGGATCCCTTTCTGAATTTTTGACTATTATCCAACCCTAGGGCTGGAACTGGGGAAGGCTACAGCATCAGTGTATTAGGAATCTACTTGTCACTGAGGTGCCTGGCTGGCTCAGTTGGGAGAACATGTGAGTCTTGATCTCGGGGTTTTGAGTTCAAGCCCCATGTTGGGTGTGAAGCCTACTTTAAAACAAAACAAAGAAAAAGGAATTTACTTGTCACTCACATGGCATTTCTCCCATCCAACTCTTATCCCTCCACTGAGAAAGCTTTATCTATCAGATGGGTAGATAATAATTAATTGGTTTCTCGTATGTTTGTCTGGGTCAAATTCCTTCATATTTTCTGTAGGAATAATAAAATAATCCAAAATATATTCAAAAATATATTTTTGTAAATTTTTCAAAAATATATTCAAAATATATTCAAAAATGTATTCAAAAATAATAAAATATATTAAAAGTATTCAAAAATAATATATTCAAAAATATATTTCAAAAATAATGAAAACAGAAAAAGATAATTTGTCAGTTTTCTTCTGAAATCCACTTTTCTAAAACAAGGATCAGAGATGATTCTAGATTATTAAGACTGGAAAGATGAAGACAGAAAGGGAAGCATGAGATTGGCTGAGGGTAGAATTGGGGAATGGGGAAGAGAGAAACAGTATCAGTGTTTCAAAAGTTACATTATTTCCTTTCGGTATTGCCCACATGCCCACTTTTGCATTTGGGCAAAGAAAATTTATATCTCATTCAGATGCCACTTAAACCTATCCTTCCCTGAAATGTTACAGGTTTTTTTTTTTGTTTTTTTTTCTAGTTAGGTATTGGATCATTTCTGCCCTATATTCATAGTGTGTTTGCATATGCTGGAGGTTACCATATGTATGACTGACTAATAGATTTACTAGTTCAGTTAAAAAGCAAATCTGTAAGAAGTATTATTACTGGATATGCCCTTCAAGAAGTTGATTTTCAGATAAATTATGATTTTAAGATAATACCTAATAATCATATTCTATGACCTTGCCTTTTTAGGTGTAATTATGGGACTTAAAATTTTCATCAACAAATGCTAAGAAGCCTATATTTTTACCTTGCTTCCTAGGTTCTGCTAAGTACGCTTCATCCAAGAAGATTTAAATCAATCTTTAATATAACCATTACAAATTGATCTTTATCATGTCTGAGCTATTATATTTTAGTAGGTACGTTAATATGGTAGGAAAAAAATTATGAATACTGTTCACACAAAGTGAGATAATGTCAAGCAATAAAGTTTCAGGGGAAACTATGAATGTTTGTGAATTAAGGGTGGGAGTGTAAAAGCAACCTAGATATACTTAAGTAAAATTCGTAAATATGTACAACAGACATTCAACCATGTGTAAAACTATAAGAAATTATACACATATGTAACTGTGTTCATTTTAGCATTATTTAGAATTAATCCAGAAGCAACCTAAGAGACAATCGAATAATCTGTACCAATGAATTATATATTATCTGTATTAAAAGGAATAAAGCCTATAAACTGTTGATAAAATGAGATACTTAGTACAATATTACTTATATAACTAAACAAACATATATAAATAACACTATATACCTTTACAGAAATGTCACCATCTTGGCTATGTAACTATAATTGTTTTAATTTGCATTTTCTGATTTCTAGTGATGTTGAACATCTCTTCAGATACTGGTCATCTATTTATCTTCTGTTCATTCATAGCCTTACCCTCTCTTTTTGTCAGCTTTTTCATCTTTTTCTGATGGCTTTTAAGGGATTTGGGTAAAGTCAGAATATAAATACTTCCCTTGAGAGAGGGTATTTGCAATATCCTATATAATCTGTTCCATCTGTAAATTTTATAAATAGGTTTTGTGCAGTGCCATTCGTTTTGCTTTCAAGATCACTGTGTATCTATGTATCTATATATAAATTTGAATGGGAAGATTAAATGCATCAAAAGAGAGATCTATCCCTCCTCTTTAGTTACTGAAGCTTGATTTTTAGCTTATTTTGTTGCCACCCAGAATAAATGATCCAATTTGCCAGCCTCACTTTGGAACTATATGCAGCCATATAGCTAAAGTTCTAACATGAGATTTAGCAGTAAGTGTTGTACGCCACTTCCTTTAAGGATGTTTAAAGGGAAGCTATGCACCTTGGAGTTCTTCATTGGGCCTTTACCCATTTCTTCGTTTGCAATATAAAAATAGGACATCGTAGCTAGAATTCTAGCAACTGTCCTGGATCATGAATTTACC
This sequence comes from Mirounga leonina, assembly GCF_011800145.1. Classification (NCBI taxonomy): domain Eukaryota; kingdom Metazoa; phylum Chordata; class Mammalia; order Carnivora; family Phocidae; genus Mirounga; species Mirounga leonina. The sequence goes on from NW_023270415.1 coordinate 56,040,747, forward strand.
TTGACAATGAATAAGGGATGAGGGTATTATCGCCTAATGGAAAGGCTAACAAAATAATTTGTAAGTGTGGGCATTGAAGTTGCCATTACAGACAGTAGTACTTACTAAAGCAGGAATTGCTAGCTTTGTTCATACCCCATTACAGAGTCCAAGAACAATACCAGTCTTGCTCCTAGGTATTTACCCAACTGATTTGCAAACTTATGCCCACATAAAAACCTAAATGTTAATGTTTGTAGCTGCTTATTTATGATCACCAAAACTAGAAACAACCAAGATATCCTTTAACAAGTGAATTGATGAACAAACTATAGTACATCCATAAGGGAATATTATTCAACAATAAAAATAAGTTATCAAGTCACAAAAAACAAATCTCTCATGCATATTGTGAAAGAAGCCAGTCTGAAGAGGCTAGGGACTATATGATTCCAATTATAAGATATCTCAGAAAAAAAGTAAAACTGTAGAGATGATAAAAAAAAAATCAGTGGTTTATATGTTGTGGGAGGGAGAATTAAATAGGTGAAGCACAGGGGATTTTTTTGGATGGTGAAACTCTTCTAGTTACTTTAAAAGTTGATACATTATACATTTGCCAAAACCCATATTCTTTACAGCACAAAGAATGAATATTAATGATATAAATTTTAAATCGGTTTAGAAGGTCAGTATTCCAGGATGGAATGCAGAATGGGACAAAATGATCTAACTGTATTACAAATGTGTAAAACTTCCTTGAAGGGAATGGGGGTGTATGCTGATCTAAGTATAAGTAACGTTGGAAACGAGTGGATTCTATAAGATGAAATGTAAAATAAGTTACATATAAGAAGCACTTTACTCTAGTTGGTAATTTCCCATAAAGGGATAGATTAACAATTTTGATTCTGCTATATATATGCATACTAGAATTGAACAAGTAAATGGAAAGTGAATGTAGGTGTCAGGTTTCTCACTATTGGAGGGGGAATTTACACATACACAAGGGAAAGAGAGTAGCGTGACCCATGTGGCAGTGGATTAGAGTTGAAGGTAGGAGAATGAACTCATATTCAACTTAAATACAGATTTTACACATGTAAATTACATATTTACATGTATATTTATAAAAATTATAAAGCTTACATATGTAAATCATACAGGGGCTAGTATACACACATTTCTTTGCTGTATCAGCGGAGAGGGCCTAAGAGCAACAATATGCCAGCAGCAAAGATTACACCTAGCACCGAGAACCCAGATTTTAGTTTCTAATACCATGTTCCAATCAAAAGAACCACAGTCTTAGAAGAAATAGCTGAATCTAGAGATAGGGCAGGAAATGGATGACATGAACCTGAAGCATGTTACAGCAACAGAAAATAATGAAGTATTCAAAAGAAAAAAAATGTAAAAACATTAGAACCCCTCTCCCCCACAATCATACGAGTATGTCAAAAGATACAGGAGACAACTAGAAAAGGTCCTACTATCCAAATATGGACCAATTTTAGAAAAAATTAGCATTAAATTCTAACTATAAAACAATACCCATGAGTTGATTTCAGTGAAATTAATGATTGAATAAATGAGGTAAAAGAAACAAATCTTTCATGCAGAAGAATTCGAAATTATTTATGTAACTATTCCATCTTCAAGGAGGAGAGCATAAGTCTCCATTAAGTGGAGACTGCACATAGTGACATTCTTCCAAAGAGTATATTATGGAAAGAGGGAAGAACTACTTTACAGTGGAGAAATCTGAGAATCATGCCATGTAGCCCTTCAGTTGCATGACCAAAGTTAACGGTGGATGTTAGGTTATTATTGTATACCTGCGATGCAGTGAAATGAAACAGAACTATATTTCTGTAGTCAAGAACATAGAACTCTAATATAAATATTAGACACATCCCAAATGAGGGACATTCTGCAAAATACCTGCGTATTAGTCCAAACTACCTTACCAAACTCTCAAGGTCATTCAAAATAAGAAAAATTCTCAGCAACACTCATAGTCCAGAGGAACCTAAAGACAATGACTACTACATGTTGAGTGATATCCTTAATGGGATTCTTAAGAGAAAAATAACATTAAAAACTGAGGAAATTTGAATCATATATGGAGATTAATGTGAATCAACATTGATCCATTAATTCTAATGAGTGTATCATTCTAATGTTAGATATTAAGAGAAGGCACTGCTATGGGATATATGTCAATTTTCTGTATTATCTTTATAACTTTTCTATGATTCTAAAATTTCTCCAAAATATACTGTATGTACATATATGTGTATATATTTGTGTGTGTATACACACACACACACACACACTGTATAGGCCATAAAATATCCAAAGAAAACGCCATTTCTCTTTGTCCTTCATACCTATAAAAACATTTCTGCAGGAGACTAATACCCATCTTCCTGGGAAACAACTATTCTAAATTCCACAATTACAATTTCACAAATGATCACTTTTTTGGACATGATAAATAATTAACAGTAGATATCATAAGATGGTTCAAATGTTAAGTCTCTTGGTAAGGCCTCTTGGTAATTCCCATATTGGACAGGCCGTTTCAGCAAGAGGAATAATGAAGGCAGGAAGAGCTCTGTAATTAGGCTGCTTAAATAATTCCTAATCCAGTCAAAATGATACTGTGTAGAAGGTCAAATTCTAGGCTATCCCAGGCATCAGTTTCCCCAACAAAATTGTTATAGATCTAGTAGGTGAAAAGACAGACCTCTATCTTCATTGTTTGTTAACCACACTCCATCAGATTAGTGGGAAATGCGGTAGACCAACAAAATTCAGAAACTCTTGGAATCAAAAAGGCTTAAAAATATATATTCTTTTGTCTCTAGCAAAAGGCTTTACCAGTTTTCTCCCCAGATCTTTGACCAGATGAAGCAGACTACATCATAATTATGTTTTTTATATGTCTAATTCCCACCTCAACCCCACCATAATTCATTTTTCATGAGGTGGGGCAGGGGATGAGGGCTTTGTTCTGTTGACAGGATAATTCAAAATGGGGTAGTCCCAGTAAAAGCCTCAGACATTAACTCTATTCATATTTCTGGTATGTTTTATTTCCTTTCAAATCTGTAGTTTAAAGAATGAAAGTTCCACTGTTTTGTCCCTTTATTTTTTATTTATTTATTTTTGTAAAATTCCTTTTGGCATCAAGAGTCAGCATAACTATTGACTTCCCACTTTCCCTTAAATGTAGCTCATTGAACAATAGAAGCAGAGATAAGGGATTCAGATCATGGAATTTTCAGGCATGAATTTTAAAGTAATTATGTTTAGTATTTGGGGAAATATTAGAAATTCATACATAGGAAAAATATTTGCAATACATACAACTGACATACTCCCACAAATAATAAAAGACTGACAACTGCAAAGAAAAATTGGCATGGGACTTGAATAGCAATTTCACCTAGGATTATATCCAAAAGTCATTATTTTGTGAAAAAAGTTCCCAGCTTTATTAATCATCAGGGAAACGAACATTAAAATAGCAATTAGATACCTCTAAATGCATACCAGAATGTCAGAAATTGAAGAGCAACAAATACCCAGTGACAATAGGAAGTGAAGCGGTGGGAACTCTCTTGCAATGCTGATGGATGTATAAATTTTTATATGCAACATACTTTGAAAAAAACTTTGGCAGTATTTTTCATGGTTAAACAATATGGACGCAATATAACCCAACAATTTCACTTCTAAATGTATAGCCCAAAACATGCATATGCACAAATGGTATGTATAAGAATGCTTACAGCAGTGTATTTCTAAAAGTCAAAACCTGAAAACAATCCAAATGGTCATGAGCAGTAGAATAGATTGATATTTTGAGATCTCCTCATGGAATGCAATGCACTCCAGCAATAATATAAAAACTGTAGCTCTGAACAGCAATTTGATTCACAAATAAAGTTGTATAAGAGAAACCAGACACAGGGGCGCATGGGTGGCTCAGTCGTTAAGCATCTGCCTTCGGCTCAGGTCATGATCCCACGGTCCTGGGATTGAGCCCCGCATCGGGCTCTCTGCTCAGCGGGGAGCCTGCTTCTCCCTCTCCTACTCTGCCTGCTTGTGTTCCCTCTCTCACTGTCTCTCTCTGTAAAAAAAAAAAAAAAAAGCCAGACACAAAAAAGGTACACAATGAAGATTCAATTTATTTAACAAAAAACAAGGTGTTATGAATTACTAGATTGGGGATGAGAGAAGGGCTAGTAATTGGAATCAGTATGATGGAGATTTCTCCAATACTGGTCATATTTCAGTGACCTGGTTAGTGGTGACACTTCATGCAGAAGAATCGAACTTGAAGAGGAGTTATCTGAAATTAACCAGTTAGAGGACAAAAATTAAAAACAACAAAAAAACCAATAAAGAGGGAAGGAAATATATGGGACCTAATACAACTCCATTAAGAAGATAAATGCATGGGAATCCCAGAAGGAGGGGGGAAATGGCAAAAACCTTATAAAATGTATGGATGAATATTTTCCAAATCTTGGAGGGGTATGGACATGTTCATGATGATCAAAGGACCCCAAGAAAAATCAGCATAAAGAAGGTAATCCAAAGACACATTATAATCAAACTGTCAAAAGTCAAAGACAGAATTTTGAAAGCAAGAGAATGGCTGGACATGGCCACATACAAGGGAATGGGCTTAAGGCTATGAGTGGATATCTATGCAGAACCCTTACAAGTCAGGAAGGAGTGGGATGACCTATTCAAAGTGCTGGGGAAAAAAAAAAACAAAAAAAAAACCTGCCAACCAAGATTACTATATCAGGAAAAGCTGTTATTCAGAAATAAAGGAGAGATAAAGATATTCCCAAACAAAGTTAAGGGAGTTCATCCCCTCTAGATGTGCCTTACAAGAAAGGCTAAATGAAATTCAAGTTGAAATAATGCTAAGCTAAAACATGGAAACCTATGGAAGTATTCAACTCACTGGTAAAGGTAAATATATACCTAAAATCAGAATGCTCTAATACTGGAATGGTGATGCATAAGTCACTTAATTCTAGTATAAAAGTTAAAAGGATAACTATAGCTACAATAAATCATTAGTATATGACTACATAAAAGTGTGACATCAATAGCAAAAAAAAAAATGTAGAGGAGTAAAAAGGTAGAATTTTTTAATGCAATTGAAGTTACCAACTTAAAATAGACTGTTGTGACTATTAGATGTTTTTTGTAAGTTTCAGACTTAAAAAAGAAGGAAAGCCTGACATTTTCAACAACACGGATGAAACTGGAGGACATTAGACTAAGTAAAATGAGACACAGAGAGACACATACTGCATGATACATTTATAGGTGATCTAAAAGGGATTTAAAAAAGTGAAACTTACAGAAACCGTAGAATGGTGATTGCAAGGAAATGATGGGGAGCAGGAGAATTAAGACGTTGGTGAAAGGATACAAAGTTTTAGTTATGCAGAATAACCATGTTCCGAAGATCTATTGTAGACCATGGAGACCACATTTAATAATACTGTATTGTATGCTTAGCTTTTGCTAAGGAAGTAGGTTCACCAAAAAAATAATGTGAAGTGATGGAAATGTTAATTTGCTTAACTGTGGTAATCATTCCACAGTGTATATCAAATCATCACATTTTACACCTTAAATACATAGTTTTTGTTTTACCTCACTAGGAGAAATAAAAATAAACTAAAAATCTAAAATTTTCCTGATATTGTATCCAATGCAGGATAGACTTATTTTTGTCATTTTGTTCTTACCCAAGTTTAACAAGTTATTTCTTCAATCTTGGTGTTTATTTTTTTTATTTTTTTATTTTTTAAAGATTTTATTTGACAGACAGAGAAAGAGGGAACACAAGCAGGGTGAGAGGCAGAGGGAGAAACAGGCTTCCCACTGAGCAGGGAGCCTGATGAGGGACTGGATCCCAGAACCCTGGGATCATGACCTGAGCCCAAGGCAGACGCTTAACTGACTGAGCCACCCAGGAGCCCCTTGGTGTTTATTGTTTAATGCAGAATAGTTTAATAATAGAACAAAGTACCAGACAGTAGTTCTAATAAGTGATCCATTTTTTTCTCATATTTATCAGATTTTTTAAAGGAGTTAAAACTATATATGACAACTCACTTTAAGAACCCTCTGTAATTTAATTTTCCTCCTTTCTAGAGGTAATAATACAAATTTTGTAGTTCTTTCCCCATTAATACATATTTAGTTCAAATACATATATTTTTTACTCTTGAATTTAATGTTTTGTAGCTTAAAACATTATATAAATACTTGTCTATTTTGCTATTTTCTCTTAATATGATGATTTCAAGGTTTATTGATATTGGAACAGGTAGCTCATTTATTTTATCATGCATGCGGTATTTTATGGCATAAATGTACCACAGCTTATTTGTCTGTTTTCCACCTGATGAAATGTGTTTCTTTTAGTGTTTTTGTTGTCGCAAAGAATAGTTCAATTTGTGCACTTGTTTCTCTCTCCTTTTGTGTCTGAGAAATTGTCCAGTGTACTTACCTAGAAATGGGATTCCCATGGTAATTATGAAAAATTTAATATTGTCAAATAAGCTTATAAATATTTGTGATTAATGTGCATCTCACTAGCATGGAATGTGTTTCAGTATAATGCATATAATTACCAAGACTGATTATTGTTAGAATCTCTAGTATAATGAGTGAAATGCGATTTTCTCATTTTAATTTGCATTATCTACATCACTGTGGTAGTTGAGAATCTTTTCATGTTTTATAGTTTCCATGGTTTTCTGCTAATTTCCAGTTTCAAACTCTTCATTTTTCTTCTTCTTTTTTTTTTCTGAAAGATTTTATTCATTTATTTGACAGAGACAGCACAAGCAGGTAGAGCAGCAGAGGGAGAGGGAGAAGCAGGCTTTCTATTGAGCAGGGAGCCCGACGCGGGACTGGATCCCAGAACCCTGAGATCATGACCTGAACTGAAGGCAGACACTTCACCAACTGAGCCACCCAGGTGCCCCCTCTTCACCATTTTTCTAACCGTTCTTAGTCTTGTTCTTTTTGGTTTTAGAATAGGTGTGTGTATATGTGTGTGTCTGAATAGGATAGAAATTATATATATTATTTATATATAGTTATATTTCTAAATAATATATATATATAAAATGATAGAAATTATATAATTTTTGCTGAGGGAAAGTTAGTTGTTTACCCTAAAGAGGAAAGGTGAGTAAAATGTAGTGCATAAACAAAATACTATGGTTCAGTTACAGCCAATGACCTAGATATGTATTTAGAGACCATGATATATCTCACCAAAAATTTGTTGATTAGAAAAGGAATGAGATAATAATATATTTGCATATGTAAATTAAAAACAAATGCACAGATTACATTGTATGTTTTCAAGAATGGGAATGAGAGCATGAAGAAGAAAATTATAAAACAACATATGCCAACAGAGGAATTGTAATTAAGACTATTAGTTGTATTTTCTAACATCTGTTCTAGGAGTCTGCCTCACTGAGAGAGCCCCAGGTTTTACCTGAGCACATTGCCATTCAGTATTCAATACAGCATTGCCTTGTAAATGTATTTGCCTGTGTACCTAAGTGCTGACACGAAGATGTTCACAGAAGACTTATGTAGAACCTCAAATTCTACAAATAGAACTGATTTACCCAGGAGGAGTCCCTTTTTATACTTAAGCCATTCATTTGTTAGCAATTTGCAGACCAGTCATGCCCAAGGGAGTAACTGCTTGGGCTATGATGCTGCTTTGAGGAAGGAAGTGATTCTCTTATCTCTTTGTACCTAAGGACCAAATTAGGGTTTGGGGGTTGAAGAGGGAAGAAGCAGCTCTATGGACAGCATGATGATGCTAACTTAGGCACTCACTGATGGAGTTGCCAAAGTGGTAATTATACCTAGTCTAATACTCAAACACAGAAAGAATGTCAAAGTATCTGTGCTAGTCATTGAATAACATTTTAAAGTAAACTTTTCATATAGCACATTCCGTATCTTGAAGATAAAAAACTAATATAAAACTGCTTTTAGAGCAAACATTTTGAAAAGAAGCAATAAAACTACAGTGACAAGGGATGGAGCAGGGTCCAAAGGAAAGTAATTTGGAAATTAAGAACCATGAGTTGAGTACCTAACACTTTTGTCAGAATAAAGGCTTTGGAATTTTAATATATGTATACTCAAATGAATCCAGTATCAGATTTTCTCTAATTTTATGTGGCCAAATGATCAAATCCATAAATAGCTCCTGATTAGGACTTAAGACAGCTTGAATAAAAGAGGCATTGTCTTTTCACTGTTCTTGCAATTAAACCAAACCAATCTTTACATCCTTCATTATAGAATGGGACTCAAGTCAACTCTATCAATGAAATGTGAATCACATCTCTCCATGTAGAACCTGGGATATTGGGGCACCTGGGTGGCTCATTTGGTTAAGCAACTGCCTTCGGCTCAGATCATGATCCTGGAGTCCCAGGATCAAGTCCCACATCAGGCTCCCTGCTCAGCAGGGGTTCTGCTTCTCCTTCTGACCCTCCCCCCTCTCATGCTCTCTCTCAAATAAATAAGAACTTAAAAAAAAAAAAAAAAAAGAACCTGGGATATTTCTAACCTACCCTTATCTGTTGAGAGTGTTGATGAAATAGACATTTAAAATAAAGTTGCCCCATGTGCATTAATAGTCCTATTTTCCTTTTTGTGCTATTTTAGGTTATCATTAATTTTTAAAAATTCTCTTTCAACTTGTGCAAGACATTTTTTTGTGTAAGCTTGGACTGCATTTATATTCAATTAAGGAAATTAGATAATTCTTCCCCCAAAATAAAACTTTTCTCTTACCTTACCTTACCTTACTAGGTACTACTTTCTTTCTACTTTCCCTTTCAACTACCAGAATAAAATTATCTACACTCTTTGTCTTCATTTCATAACTGCCCAGTTACCTTCAGCCCACTGTGTAATTTTTCTGTTCTCTATAACCCTCCATTGATTCAGCTCTCACCCAAGTTCATCGAAATATCTAGGTTTACCAAACTTAATGGACCCCAGTGGAGCCATTTACCTTTGTACTAAGACAAAATGTATCAGAAATAGAAATGACATCAAAAGTCATCATTATGACTTACATAGTTGTGAAATTGAAGCTCAGAAATATTCAGATCCAAACATCATGAATCCCATTTTTATGATTAATTAAACCTTGAAGATCTAGGTGCTGAAGTGAAGGAGTAGTACAGATTTAATTCAAGTCCCCAAAGGTACTTATTATGGTTTTAGCTTGGGAAGAAAATATCCAGTGGGGGATCAGAGTAAATCAGATGCAGCAGCTAAGATATGGGTACACTAAATTATTTCTACTTTCTCTGACCTCAGAGATTCAAATCTATTCCACTTATTAACAACCTTGAAGGGATTCCTAAGTTAAGTGTAGGAAACAGACAAGCAAAAAGTTAAGTTGAAACACTTATGCTTTCTAAACTTTGCTCTATTTTGTGGATAATTATTTGAAAATATATTTATATATTTTAATTTTGTTTTAATTTTGCATATTTTACAATGGATAGTTCTTTTTACAGTGTTTTTTAATTTTTATTTTTTTGCTCTTGTGCAACAATCCACCATCTTGAATAAAATTAGGAGTTCAGAGCACTCTGGAAAATGAGGAATCTAAAGTAGTCAAATTACATAGAAACTGAAAGTAGGATGATGGTTTTCAGGGGATAGGGGCATGTAGGAATGAGGAGTTGTTCAGTGGGTAGAGTTTGTTTTCAAAATGAAAAAACTTTGGAGATCTGTTGTACAAAAATGTGAATAATGGGGGCTCAGTTGGTTAAGCATCTGACTCTTGATTTTGGCTTCAGGGCATGATCTCAGGGTTGTGAGATCCAGCCCTGCATTAGGCTTGGTGCTGAGCATAGAGCCTGCTTAAGATTCTCATTCTCCCTCTCCCTCTGCCCCTCCCCCCCTCAAAAAATGTGAGTAATGTTTAACTCTGAGCATTTAAAATGGGTAAGATGGTATTTAAAGTGGTTAAGATGGCTTTTAAAAAAGTGTCTCCTTCAAGGAAAGTTTAAATCTGATAAATGGGGAATCCATTGAAAATATTACCACTATAATTTATATTAAAAAGATATCTGGATATTAAACTAATATTTTGTGAATAAAATCATTTTTTTTTTTTGTAATATATTAAAGCTCTGGAAAGTTAATATTTATCTGGATCTGAAGACTGGAGCCAGAGGGTATAATTAAGAAAAAAAAAAAAAGATATCTGGGGAATAGGCAGAGAGAATGAAGCATCCAAGGGAAAGGTGTTATTACAGAATCTTCCCTATTGCACCTGAATAGTAGACTTTCAGGACACAGCCTGTGTGACATAAAGGACCATGTCTCTAATTCACTGGGCCTGGATTCGAATCCTACTGTACCACTTTTTTCCTTTATGACCTGGAACACAGTGTTTAATCTTAGGTAAAGAATGAGTTACTATTACTTACCTTAAAAGATAGTTTTGAGGATTAGACAAAATATGTCCTTCGTTTCCACTTTCTCAGGACCTAGCCCAGTTGATAGTATCTGGCAGATGCTGAACAGTTAAACAATGGTGAGTTTCTTTATTCACTGAAATACATGTCCCTACTGCCAAAGCCATTCTCTCTCTTAAGAATGCAATTTATATATAAATTCTGACATTTCTCCTTTCTAACAGTGATTGCAATTGTGACTATATTATTTAACATATTTCCTTCTAAAGTATAAGTGCTCTGTAAGGGTGGAATCGATATTTGACTTCTGTGAACTCCTTCTCCAGTACCTAGCATAGTACCTGGTAGGTAATGTGATAGATCATATTAAATGAGTAACTATGGAGCCCAGAGCTTGCTCTCATGGAGCTTACTATTTATATGGGGGAAAATCAAAAGCAAGAAATTATGACATAGGGCGCCTGGGTGGCTCAGTTGGTTAAGTGACTGCCTTCGGCTCAGGTCATGATCCTGGAGTCCCTGGATCGAGTCCCACATCAGGCTCCCTGCTCAGCAGGGAGTCTGCTTCTCCCTCTGACCCTCCCCCCTCTCATGTGCTCTCTCTCATTCTCTCTCAAATAAATAAATAAAATCTTTAAAAAAAAAAAAAAAAGAAATTATGACATAGTCTGTGGCCGAAATACATTAAATTGAGCTATGGTTTTAGATAAGATTTTCTGGAAGGTTTAAGCCACAGAGTCTTCAATTATGAGCAGATTTATCCAGGAAATAAAAGTATGAAAAAGTGTAATAGACCTGAAGCCTAAACAGAGGGGATGAATCAATATGAAGGCTAAATTTAAGAATTTTGACTTTCTTTTTAAATTCTGAAAATCCACTAAAAAAGTTTAAGCATTTAATATACAAAACTACCTATTTAACAGTGTCCCAAGTTAATAATTCCCCAGATTTACTTAAGTGTAAATACACATTTAAGGATAAACAAGAATTTGCTAGTTAAACTTTTTTTAGAAAGAGTGTTATGAAAAAAAAAAAAAAGTGTTCCGAGAAAGAACTTCATACAATCAATGAGGCAAATGGCATGAATCAGAAAGCATCAACAAGTCTGGCGTAAGTGAGATTTTAGTAAGTATAATTTATGCCTTTGAAAAATATATTTTAATGGAAAAAGATAGTGGTCTTCATAATTTTTAGAAAAGACTCAATATATTTATATATAATTATCTACTTATTTTGGCAAATTAGTCCCTGAAAAAAACATACTCCGTTTATAAGCAGTGATAGTTTATCAGGCTTTTCCACAGATAATTTAAACATCCTAATGACCTTGGGATTTATCTTAACAAATCCCACCCCTATCACACAAATTTCTAATTACTACTAGAGATTCCTCAGGGCTCTTTCTCCTGAGACAGAAAACATTGAGGATTTTTGCATTAGGGATGTTCAATTTTCTTTTCTTGTTCTGTCTTTGTCTGACTTTCAAGATTAGGGTAATGCTGGCCTTGTAAAATGAATTTGAAAATATTCCTTTCTCTTTTGTTTTCTGGCAGAGTTTAAAAAGAATTGTCGGGCGCCTGGGTGGCTCAGTTGGTTAAGCGACTGCCTTCGGCTCAGGTCATGATCCTGGAGTCCCGGGATCGAGTCCCGCATCGGGCTCCCTGCTCGGCAGGGAGTCTGCTTCTCCCTCTGACCCTCCCCCCTCTCATGTGCTCTCTCTCTCTCTCATTCTCTCTCTCAAATAAATAAATAAAATCTTTAAAAAAAAAAAGAATTGTCATTCATTCTTTAAATGTATGTAGAATTTACTAGTAGAGCCGTCAGAGCTTGGACTTTTCTCTATTGAGAGGTTTTTGTTTACCCATTCAGTCTCCTCTGGAGTAATTGGTCTGTTCAGATTTCCTATTTCTTTATGATTTAAGGATAAACAAGAATTTGCTAGTTGGGGGGACAGCGGGGGCAGGAGAGGTAAATGGCACCTGCCAGCTCTTTTGTTTTTGGAGAACTCTCCTAAAGATCCCTGCCCTTCTAGCATGTGTTCTGAAATTAGTAAATACATCTCCTTCCTCTTCCTATACCCCAGGTTTTTTTTTCAAAGCACTGCTTTTATGCTATATCTCAGCATGAAGGTTTATTTGTTATGCTGTCTCTTTAAGGGCAAGGACACTTTTCCTATTGCTCTCTGACTTTGCCCATTGATTTTTAAAGTTTAGGTGTTAAGCCCCACTGATTGTAAGAACCTGCCAAGTGAAGCCCCTCTGGCTTTCAGAGCTAAATATCATGGGGATTTGTCTTTCCAGTGCAGGTCCCCCATGCCTGGGTGCTTGGTGTGGGGTCTGCTCAGCTCCCTTCCCTGGCCTGCAGTGTCCTTCCCTGCCTGGAACAGTCCTGGTGGGTCATTTTGGTTCCTAACCACATCTGTGCCCTCCCTTCCTTTTTTGATTTGGCCTCCTCTCTATATTTAGCTGTGCAAAGTCTTTTCTGCCAATTGTCATGTCATTTTCTGGGTTATTTCTAGTGATGTGGGTTTTATCTAGGTATTTTCATGGGACAGGTGAGCTTGGGATCCTCCTACGCCACCATCTTCCCCAGAAGTTCCCCCTTGATAATCCAGTCTTGGTAGGTTTTATGTTTCTAGGAATTTGTCCATTTATTTTAGGATGTTCAATTTGTTGATATATAATAGTTCATAGTAGTCTCATGATCTTTTGTATTTCTGTAATAACAATTGTAATGTCGCCTCTTATTTATAATTTCACTTATTGAAGTCCTGCCTCTCTTTTTCTTGGTAAATCGAGATAAAGAATTGTCTTCTATATTTCAAAAAATCAGTTCTTAGTTTCATTCATCTTTTTTTTTTTTTTTTGTCTTTTGTCTAGTTTCTATTTCATTTATTTCTTCTGTGATCTTTATTTTCTGCCTTCTGCTAATGTTGGGCCTTTTTTTTTTTTTCCCCCCTAGTTCCTTTAGTTGTAAGGTTGGATTGTTTACTTGAGATCTCTCTTTTCTTAATGTAGCAGTTTTTCACTGTAACTTTTCCTCTTCTTTTGCTGCATCCCATAAGTTTTGGTATGCCGTGTTTCCATTTTCATTTGGCTTAAGATTATTTTATTTCTCTTTTGATTTCTTTAGCCTGTTGGTTGTTTAGGCACATGTTTAAGCTTCACATAGTTGTAAAATTTCCAGATTTCTTTTTGTAATTGATTTTTAGTTTCATACTATTGTTGGAAATGATGCTTGATATGATTTCAGTCTTAAATTTATTAAGACATGTTTTTTGGCCTAATATATGAGCTATCCTGGAGAATGTTCTGTGGGTACTTAAGAAGAAGGTCTATTCTGCTTTTGAATGGAATGTTCTATAAATATGTTAGGTCCATCTGGTCTAACGTATCATTTAAATCCAATGTTTCCTTACTAACTTTCTGTCTGAATGGATCTATCTGTTGTTCAAAGTGGGGAATTGAAGTATCTTGCTAGTAGTGCATTGCTATTTCTCCCTTCAGATCTGTTAATGTTTGCTTTATATGTTTAGATGCTTCTATGTTGGGTACATAACTATCCACAAATGTTATATCCTCTTGATGAATTGACCTCTTCATCATTATGCAGTTACTTTTTTGTCTTTTGGCTTAAGGTCTATCTTGACTGATACAAATATAGCTACCTCTCCTTCTTTGGTTTCCGTTTGAATGGAATATGTTTTTCCATCTCTTCACTTTCAGTACATGTGTATCCTTAAAACCGAAGTGAGTCGCTTATAGGCAGCGCGTAATTGAGTATTGTTATTTTTTATCCATTTGGCTACTCTGTGTGATTTGTTTGTACAATTCAGTCCATTTACATTTAAAGTAAGTATTGATAGATACAGAACACTATTTTGTTATTTTTTCCTTGTAAGTTTTTAATTCCTTTGTTTCTATTTGCTCTTTGTGATTTGATGACCCCCCCCCCCCCCGCCCCGGCATATTTTGATTCCTTTCTCTTTGTCTTTTGTGTATCTGCTATAGGTGTTTACTTTGTGGTCATCATTAGGCTTACATAAAATATCCTATAATTATGGCAGTCTCTTTTAAGCTGATAACAACTTAACTTCAAACACACAACAAAGCACTTCACTATTACACTCCCACTTCACATTTTGTTTTTGATGTCACAAGTTACATCTTTTTATATTACGTATCTATTAACCAATTATTATAGTTATTTTAATACTTCTATTTTTTTAGCCTTCATACTGGAATTATAAGTGACCTAAGACTATTGCAACATTTGAGTGTTCTGAATTTAACTGTATATTTTCCATTACTAATGAGTTTTATACTTCCATTTGTTTTCCTGTTAGTAATTAGCAGCCTTTTGTTTCCACTTGAAGAACTCCCTTTAATATTTTTTTTTTTTTACTGCCTCTCTAGTGATAATTAACTTCTTTAGCTTTTTTTTTTTTTTTTGGTCTGGAAAACCCCTTTTCTTACCTTCAGTTCTGAAGGGCAGATTTGCCAGGTAGAGTATTCTTGACTGGCAGCTTTTTCTTTCTTTGCTTTGAATATATTATACTCTTTCTATTTGGTCTTCAAAGTTTCTGCTCAAAAACATGCTTATAGTTTTATGAAGTTTCCTTTGCACATATCAATTTGCTTTTTTCTTCTTTAAGATTCTCTCCATGTCTTTAGCATTTGATAAGTTAATTATAATGTGTCTCAGTGTGGTCTCTTTGAATTTATTTTGTTTGGCATTCTCTGGGCTTCCGGGATCTAGATATCTGTCTCCCCAGGTTAGGGGCATTTTCAGCTATTATTTCTTTGAATAAGCTTCTTCCCCTTTCTCTCTCTTCCCTTTGGGGCCCCT
This sequence comes from Mirounga leonina, assembly GCF_011800145.1. NCBI lineage: Eukaryota > Metazoa > Chordata > Mammalia > Carnivora > Phocidae > Mirounga > Mirounga leonina. The sequence continues at coordinate 56,056,106 of NW_023270415.1, forward strand.
ATAATACTTATATTGGCCCAACTGATGGTATCTCATATGTCCTGTAAGCTACCTTCACTCTTTTGCATTCTTTGATTGGATATATTCTACTGCCCTGTGTTTGAGTTTCTGATCCTTTCTTCACTTCATCTAGTCCACAATTTAATCTATTGATTTTTTTTTTTTCAGTTCAGTTACTGTATTCTTTAGCTCTGTGATTTCTGTTTGTCACTTTTTTCAATTTTCTGTTGAAATTCTCACTTTGTTCATGCATTGTTTTCATGATCGGTGAGTATCTTGATGCCTGTTATTCTGAACTCTATCAGGTAAATCACTTACCTTTCTTTCACAAATATTTTCTGGAGTTATCATGTAACAAGTTATGTTATTTTGTTTAGAACATATTCCTGTTTTTTCCCATGATTGTGTTGGTTTTTGCACATTCGATAAAACAGCCACCTTTCCCAATCTTGACAGAGTGGATTCATGTAGGGTATAAACATCATTCAGCCTGGCCCAAGCTCCTACTTATCTTCTAAACTATTTAATTGTCCAAGGCTTGCTTTCTTTGCTTTGTGTTTCTTTGCTTTTTCTTTTCTTTCTTCCTTCCCCTCTCTCTCCCTCCCTCTCTCTCTCTCTCTTATTTTTTTTTTTTGGCTCCCAGCAGTGGAGAAGAGTGTGCCAAAACCTGTTAATGTCGCAAAGGCGGGGGAGGGGATTGCAGTCAGCACCTAGATGTAGGCTAATTAGAATCTGTACCTTCAGATAGCAGCTTGGAAAGTATGTAATTAAGCCCTTTCCAGGAAGAAACAGAGATGGACATTTTTTGCCTGCTGCCTCTGAGCTGAACCCTGGGGAATGGCTAGTTAAGAATGGCTTCTTTGTTTGCTACAGTTTTGTGAGACTCATGAATAGAAGCATGTTGGCTGTGAGAGCCAGGCAATTCAGGGACCATATCCCTTGGGTGGCTCCCATAATAGCAGAGGTACAATGTGTGCACAGGCTCTTTCCAGGGAGGGCAACTTGGGGTGGGCTCCAGAGAGAGAGGGAGGGAGAGTGGTCTAGCAGGCTTCCCCAGTCTCTAAGGAGGTTCAAAGCCAGCCTGGGCCTCCCATCAGCAGCTTTTAAAGGATGCAGGTTAATCCCTTTCAGGAGCAGGAGAAGCCTGCTCCTTCTGCACAAAGCCTTGGGGGAATAGCCATGGTGAATGCTCATGAGCTCACTGATAACTACTGTTTGTTTGCTATAGTCTTGTGGGTCTCATGGATACAAGCCCCACTGACTTTCAAAAATAGGTATTTTGGGGACCTGTCCCTCCACTGGGAGTCTTAAAGTTTTGGATGCTAGATGTGAGGTCTAAATCTTTTGCTTCTCAGGAAGAAGCTAAGAGTTGGGGGTTCCTGCCTGATTATATAGCTCTGTGCCAGGGTTGTGGTTTATGGCAAGAATGTATCTCAGCCTTTCTTATCTGTTTCAGTAGGTATATTCTCATTCATCCAATATGTAGAAATCATTCATCTAGTTCCTGTCTTTTTCAGAGGGAATTGCTCAGCATATAGCTGTACATTCAGAGCATCAGTGGCAGGAGGGGTGCTCAGGAGGCTTTTATGTTGCCATCTTGTCAACTTCCCCAAGCTTTAATTCACTAATTAAAAATACGATATATGGAGTACCTGGGTGGCTCAGTCGGTTGAGTGACCAACTCTTGATCTCAGCTCAGGTCTTGATCTCAGGGTCCCGAGTTCGAGCCCCATGTTGGGCTCCAAGCTGGGTGTGGAGTCTACTTAAAAAGAAGATATATTCTGTTGTATAGATAACCATAACTGATTAGCTTCTTGGATAAACAGTTTGTCTCTTCTTTTTCAGCTATTACAAATAATTTTCATGTAGACATCATTGAATATGTCTGTACCATTAACTGAGTTTATCTGTAGGATACTTTTCTGGAAATAGAATTACTGGAAAACTGCATTCAACTTTTAATATATATAATCAAATGTACAAAGAAAATTTTAGCACCTTACGTGCTTCCCTTTATAGTATGGGGGTATTTGTTTTTCAACATCCTGCCAATACTATGTATATATAAGTTAACATTTATTCTTTAATGAGTCACTCCAAAATGTGATGACTTAATGCAACCATTTATTTAGATCATAGTTTTTAAGTTGGTGATTTGGGCCAGGCTTGACTGGGCAGTTCTCTATCAAGCTCCAGTGCATAAAGTACTTTTCAAATCTCTGCTTATGTCATTCATATTTGTTACCATCTGATCAACAAGTGAATCACACAGGCAGTTCCAGATTCAGCAGAGGGAATTATAAACTCCACATTTTAATGAGAGAAGCTGAAAATTCAGACTCCACCTTTTGATAAAAGAAACTGCAAATTCACATTGCATATGTATATGAGGGATGGAAAGAATCTGTAGCCATTTGTGCAAACTATCACATTAATAACATATTAATAAATAATGTTAAGTTAGTCATTATCTAAGGACATTGTATTTAATCTTTACAATAACCCTGAGGGAATGGCAGAACATTATTATCTATTTTATAGAGGGATTATTGAGGCAGATAGAAAATAAGTAATTTGCCCAAGGTTATTTAATCTCTTCTAAGGGGGGCTCTTACCTCCATTTAACGTCAATATTCTATGGCATCTTAGTTTATGTATTTGTTTTGTGTGGTTTTAAGGCACCAAAATATTTAGCAATATTTTCTTTCCAAACGTGTATGTGTTCATATTTCTTAAAACTTTTTTTCAAATTTATCTCTAACACTACCCTCAAAAACTCCTGTACTCTAGATAATAAACTCTCAGACTTCAAAAATGACCTTAAGTTTTAAATCTTCTAAAAGCCTCCCCTGGATTTCCCTTCTCCATTGCCACCATGTTATTTCTGTCACTTAAATCTCTTCTTGCGTTCGTCATTGCATGGCTACAGATTATATTTTTTCTTCATTTATTCTCTATTAAACTGTGACTTCCTTGAAGGCATTCCCAGCTTTAGAATCCCAATAAAGCACTAGATGTTTCTTTGTTGTTGTTGAATGAAAGAGAATACTTGCCCTTGAGCAGCTCATTGATAATTTATGATAACAGATATGCAAACATTTATCCATGTGGGCCTATTAAAATTCTACCTATTATCCTAGGCCCCAAGATGTCCTTTACTAGTCTTTCTGGAACTTATTTTAGATTAGTTTCTTTTTCCAAGCATTCCCCTGGGATGGTATTTAAACAATTATAGTACTTACTACCTTTGAATATCTCTCTAGACCCCCAATTTTCTAGCACATAGCAGACTAAAAAACAGAAGAAACAGAACAGGCTATATGCCTCTACCAGAAAGTTTCTCAGCCTTTCCTTAAGTTATGATCTTTTTATTACTATTAAAAAAATCTTGTGTTTTTAATATTACACAAAGTTTCAAATAATAAAATAGCATAGCTCAGTTTCTCTATACTAAATCCTCCTGTACATTGTCACCAGATTATTTATTTATAACATACATTTGTGTTTCTCACCTCATAATATCCACTCATAGGTTTCCTCACTTGTCTTTGGCCGTACTTTCAGCCATAAGTATGCCTAATTCATGTGGACTCCCAAGCTCTAAGGATTCTGTAATAGTTGTTGTCTTCTTGTTTGTTTATTAAGGACATGGTTCTTCTCTGGAAACTTTGAGGTGAGTGCCTTTATATGTCTGAGAATATTCTAGAACTGGGCCTGGTGGTAAAATAGATTGTAAACCCCACAACTTCTGCCAGCTGCTCAGTGTTGAAGACCTACCTGACCTACCTCATGCCTTTCCTTCTGGATGTGCTCTGCTTCCTTGTATGAGAGCTAAGGTCAAGATAGAGGACACAGCCACTTCTTCTCACAGGAACCCAAGCTCCATGATTTTCCCCAAACATTCCAGGAAGCCAGAATAAGGCAGACTGGACCAGAAGGGCTGGTTCAGGAGGCAACCATGAGTCTATCAGGGCTTTCCTGGGGCAGGTCAGTGGGAGACGGTTGCTCTGGACTCTTCCCTGTGCCGCACCTCTATCTGTGATGCTGGAGTTTTCTTTTTCTGGCCAGTAGAGACATATTCATAGTTTCTTCTATTGTGCTTCACTTTACTGCACTCTGTAGATATTGCATCTCTCTCTCTCTCTTTAAATTTAAGGTTTGTGGCAACTCTGTATCGAGCAAATCTGTTGGCACCAGGTTTCCAGTAGCATTTGTTCATTTTGTGTCTCTGTGTCCCATTGTGGTAATTCTCACAATATCTTAAACTTTTGCAGTATTTGTTATGGTGATGTATGATCAGATTATGATTTGCTGAAAGCTCATATGATAGCATTTTTTAAAAAGATTTTATTTATTTGACAGGGACACAGCAAGAGAGGGAACACAAGCAGGGGGAGTGGGAGAGGGAGAAGCAGGCTTCCCGTGGAGCAGGGAGCCCGATGTAGGGCTTGATCCCAGGACCCTGGGATCATGACCTGAGCCGAAGGCAGACGCCTAATGACTGAGCCACCCAGGCACCCCGATAACATTTTTAATAATATATTATTTTTGATTAAAGTATATCCATTGTATTTTTAGACATAAGGCTATTGCATACTTAATTGACTGCAATATAGTGTAAGCATTTTTAGCCACTGGGAAACCAAAAAAAAAAAAATTCACTTGATTTGCTTTATTGTAATAATTCACTTTATTGCAGTGGCTTGGAAATGAACCTGCAACTTATCCAAGATATGCCTGTCCTTGCTCTCCAAGTACAGCTTAGAATTAAGTGTTATCATGTAGATGATTAAATCAAGCTTCTAAGATCTCATCTTTGGGGAGCTAAGACATTATTTGGGAATGGGTGTTCTGAGTTTTTAGGAACTTCCAGAGAAGTTCTGGGGCCTTAGGCCAGTGAACTGTAGGACCTAAATACCACCATCACAAAGCTAATGGGAATGCCCTATCTGATATTCGTAAAACAAAATCATGAATTAAAAAAAAAAATAAAATAAAACATGAATAGGGAGTCTCACTTTAAAAAGAAGTGGCTGCTAACAACAGTTTAAGATGCTGGTGTGTCCTTGGGGCGCCTGGGTGGCTCAGTCATTAAGCGTCTGCCTTCGGCTCAGGTCATGATCCCAGGGTCCTGGGATCGAGTCCCGCATCGGGCTCCCTGCTCGGCGGGAGGCCTGCTTCTCCCTCTCCCACTCCCCCTGCTTGTGTTCCTGCTCTCGCTGTCTCTCTCTGTCAAATAAATAAATAAAAAGCCCCGGGTTGGGCTACCTGCTCAGGGGAGAGCCTGCTTCTGCGTGCCACACTGCCTACCTGGGTGCTCTCTATCTCTCTGTGAGATAAATAGATAAAATCTTTAAAAACAAAAACAAAAAACAAAGTAATCATCCCTGATGAGTTCGAGTACCTAGGAGATGGAAGAAATAAATACTGTCTTACTTAATAGACTTTTAATAGACTTGGGCTATCCCTTGTGCCGATTTTAGCCAGGGACTTACTGAAGTGGATAGAAATGGCAGCAGGAAGACATAGGACAACAGGGCACTGCAAACCCTTTCACTGTATGGTCCAAGTCAGTATTTTGAGAAGTAGCCGGGCTTGCTTCTCCTTTGGGTACTCTAGCCAAGAAAGCTGTCTGGTACGAAATATGAACCCAGCTACAAGAAACTATAGGGAAGGGAAGAGTTGCTGAGGGGTGATTGCAGGAGGTCAGATTGGAGCACAACTCCCTCATCAGGCAATAGTGAAGTAGGGAGGTGATGGAAAGGTAAAAGATACAGAGCCCGTTGCTCACACATAGACAGATGCAGAAAGCTCTTTCCCCCCTCCCCCAGCAGTTAAGTGGGACAAGAAAATAACTTTAATATATGATATATATTGTAATGGAATTGAGCATATGAGAGCTAGGTCTGTCCTTATATACCTATCTTCCTTGAGGATCCAAAAACCTGAGAAGTTTAAATTCTATGGTAGATTTAACTTGGAAAAAAGGAAGAAAGGGACTTGCCAGGGTAGATGGTTATAGCAGTTAGCTGTTGCTGTATTATAAAGTATCTTGAAACCAGAGCCTTAGCATTTGGATTCATTCTGATGACTATAGGAAGTCCTAAGGAGATTTAATCTGTTGAGACAGAGCCCCCAAACAATGTAAGTACTATATATTCTTCCAAGTGCCATGGAAGACAGATGAGGGAAGGTTTATCCATGCTTAATTGAGTCAGATATAAGCTATTGGGGTTCAGTGTTTAAGAAGGATGGGAGGTTTCAAGATTGGGATTGCCAGATGTTGAAGTTCTGAACAGGAAAACATAACAAAGTGCAAGAAAAATGAAATCAAATAGGCCAACGTTATCAACTAAACCAATTGTTACTACTAAACTGCATTATTAACTGCATTATTTTCACTATTACAGGGTGATAGCATATCATGACACAAAGTCAAAACACAGGAAAATTTATGCTTGCTTTTGAAAGAACTACAGCTTAGCATTTTGATATTCAATTTATCTTTATGGGGTTATGTAACCTTTTACTCAGAAATATCACTAAAAAATATCTCTAAACTAGACACTCTCCTTTGTCTTATAGTTGTCCTAATTCAAGACTTTATCATCTGAACTATTTCAACTGTATGGTTATTGGTATCCCAGATTTTTAGTTTCTTTCTACCTCCAATTTCCTGCCTTAGGTACTTCCTGAGAATCTTAAAAATATGTTTTTCTCCTATTGACTCAAAAAGCTGGAACAGTATTCTGTTTCATAGTTAAATCCAAAATCTGACACCTTACTTCAAAATCAGTTCCATGCCTGTACATGCACACAGCCAATTGAGAACCATCCTTCTTTTGCCTTTCAAATTCATAACTAGTCATCTAAGGTTCTATCTTAATTTACAGTTTGTCATAACTTTAGAGTCTCTTAACTGTTTTCAACTTCAGTTCATAAGTTTGTTCATAATGAACTTGGCAGCATCTCACAGCCATGAATAGGTCTACACCACCTACTGCACAATTCAAACTCTGAAGTTTCTTTAGGTTCATTGTTTGGTTTTGTTGCTTAGTTGATTTCATTTTTTTTCATTTTTTTTTTTTAACGTGAATTTATTTTGCTAGACTTGAAATGGCTTGCTCTCTGTCCAGAGAGTGATTTGCAGACAGACTAGGTGAAAACATTGGATTTGGTTCATGTGTACATTCCCTGGCATTTTTTCTGTACAGTCTTTCACGAAATCATGCACCACAGCTCATAATAAGACTGTTTTCTTTTTTCAGTAGAGTTTCTGTGTCCTTAAACAGGAGCTAGGAGTTGGACCTCAAATGAAAACTCTGTCACAGTAATTTTTAATGAACAAAGATGTTCCCATCACCTCCCCTCCCCATTTTTCTAGAACGCAATTCATCAATCATCCCCATCTTTCTTTAACCCTGCCTCTCTATTAATTTCTTGATGTATGTTTAAGAATGCATTCATATATTTCCCATAATGTATTTCCTCCCTTATATCTTTCTTTAGCTATTTATCTAGCTCACTGATTTCCTCCTTACCTGCGTTTCTCAAATACTTCTATCTTGACTTCTTTTTACTATCTGCATTTACTGTAATCCCTGTTCATTCACTTCAATATGTGTAGTCTATCAATACCACCATTAGTGGGAGTTTCTTTTGATCAATTTGTTTACAATCATATATAGTAATCTCCTTTCAATATATTCTTCTAAAATACTGACTGAAGTCAAGTTTGCCAAAAATTCTTTCCTTCCCTCTTAAGCATCATTAAATAGTGCAATAATATTAAATAGCTTTTAATTGTTACCTTTATGAGATAGAAATAGATATAACAGTAATTCTCACAAGAATTATGGGAACTAAATACTCTTATTCCTTAGAAAAAAATTATCTTGAAATTTTCCAAAGAGCTTTGATGAGTATCCAGCAAGTAATTTGGCTTATAATCTTTGCAAAGTAAAAACAACTTCCCCTTGAAAATATGGAATATGTTTCATATTTTTGCCTATTCTGAGCTAATTATATATGTGAGTTAGACTCGATAATTGTTTGGTAAAGACTAATGCCAAGTATTCAAAAATAATTAGACTATTAAGAATAATTAAAAGGCAAGAACTCTTTCCTGGGGCCTTTTACTGTTGTCCTGATCAGATATTTAAACATAAATAGAGTTATTTAATTCCAAGTGAGAAAATTCTTGAAATATGCAAACAGAAATCATCATAGGATAAAGAGTAGCACTGCAATGTTTTATATTGTTAAAACATGATAGTTTAAAATATTGTCACATTCTTGCATTCGATTATCCTATCTTTAAGATTGTTATGAGAAAGTATCATTTTACGAATGAACAGATTAAAGTTTCAAACTAAGAATTTTTTCCAAGTTTCATGATTAAAAAGTGGCTGATCTGCATTTCCCTGATTAGTGTGTAAACATTTTTTGTGTACCTGTTGACTATTTGTATGTCGAATTTGGAGAAATCTTTATTCAGGTTTGTTGCCCATTTTTGATTAGGTTGTTTTCTTACTAACAAGTTGTAGGAGGCCTTGTATATTTTGAATATTAATCTGTTATCAGATAAATGGTTTGGAAATATTTTCTCACATTGTGTAAGTTCTCTTTTCATCTTTTCACTCTGTTTTTTTTTTTTTTCTTTTTTGGTTTATGCAGAAACTTTTTAATTTGATGTAGTCTCCCTGCCGATTTTTGCTTTTGTGCTCTTGTTGCCTGTTGCTGGTGGTGTCCTATCTAGGAAATTGTTATTTAGACTGGGATCATGAAGATTTTCTCCTGTTTCCTTCTATAGTTTAATAGATTCAGGTTTTATATTTAAATCTTTAATCCATTGAGTTGATTGGTGTGTGTAGTGTAGAACGTAGTCCAATTTCATTATTTTCCATGTGGCTATTCAGATTTTCTAGCGCCATTCTTGAAGAAACTATCCTTTCCCCAAGAGAGTAGAATGGTGGTTGTCAGGAGCTTGGGGAAGAGGGAAATACAGAGTTGCTGTTCAATGGGTATAAAGTTTCAGTTGTACAAGATAGAAGTTCTTGAGATCTGCTGTACGACATTGCACCTACAGTTAATATTATAGCATGCAATTAAAAAATTTGAGAGAGTAGACCTCATGTTAAGTTTTCTTACTGTAATAAAATAAAAAGTGACTGAGGCAGATTCAAGGCCAAGGTCCTTGGAGTCTAAATTTAAGGCTTTTCTTAAATTGAAGGTTGCAATTCAATATATAGTAGGGGATAAGTATATTCTTAGCTTTTAACTTGAGTTTCTTATGGTTGATTTAGTCATACACTTCAATCACATCATATTATCATATGGCCCTTTAAAATGTTATTCATTTTTTTTCTTTTATCCACATACCTCACTTTTATTCCCTACTCTTCTCCATAGACAGCCATTCAAACCTGTTTAATATCATTTTTCTGTTTTCTTGTAAAAATATCTTCTCTGTGTATTTTTATTTTACATAATAATGTGTCACATACTTCAAATTTTATTTTGTCTTTTTCCAAAAATTCCCATGTTGTTAATACCTATCCTTATTTCTTTGTGCAAATATAGTGCATTGTTTCCAAATTGAATTGTGTACATGCTTCGTACCATTATCCATTCTCTCAGTGATGCATGCCCAGGTTACTTACAATTTTTAACTGCTACAAAAAAAATACGCTACACAAAATATCCATGTATACATTTACTATAAACCTGTTTGAAACTTTTGGGGAATATATATTTAAGAACAAAATTGCTGGCCATATGTTATGCAGATTCTGTTGTCACAAAGACTGGCTCAATTAATTTACAGAAGGGCTATATCAGTCTCTATTGCCATTAGCAGGGTAAAAATGTTTCTAGACTCCCATCAATATCTGGCTGTGATAAGCATTTCCTTACTCATATAGGTATCTATACAATTCTAGTTTAGAGTATGATTTCCTTGTGAGTAAGGAAGCAAGAGACCATGACACAGTATATAGTTTTTAGTAAATGTACACAAATATACTTAAACTTCAAGAAAGAATTAAATGCTAAAATTAGATTTAGTGAGTTTTTATCTCTCTGATTTCTATTCAAGAGAGAGACTAGACTCAATTACAGACAAATAAATTGGGTCAAAGCTGCTTCTACATCAGTAACTGGCAGATGGCCAATAATCCTCTCCCCTAATACCCCCCAAAATAGGGCTTCTGGAAAACGTGTTGGAAATATTTATTTTAATGTGTAAAAGATCTTCCTATTCAGCACCTCACACACTTCATATAACACTTCACATCAACTTCACCAAGATTTGTTCTTAAAAACTTCCATGGGTAGGGGAGCAGGCAAAATTTCTACCTTCAAAGATATATTCTGGGAGGAATATATAGACAATAAATATGTTGTATGTATATGTAAATTGATATTTACATATATAGACACACATGCTTTATATACACATATATACTTAGATACATGCATATATGCATCTCTCATAAAGAGATGTATGGATGTATGAAGATATACATATGTATCTACATAGATACATATATCTATGAGAAGCCAGTGTATATACATATCTATATATATGTAAATGCACATATATAAATGTATATACATATATGTATACATTCACATAGATATGATATATGATGTCATGCTAGGTAGTAGTAACTATTACAATGGTGACAGAGTGACTAGTAGCTCATAAGGCCTCCATGTTACTCACTCCTCTGAACCTCTGCCAGCACCAAGAGGAGATAGGCCCTTGGGGAGGTGCTGCAGCCTCAGCCTGGACCTCAGAATCAAAGCAAGTGAAGCAGATCTGAGCCCAAACCTCAACAAAGAACTAAGTTCCAGTGGATTTGCTTCAAGCCAACTTTAGATCAGTAAAACTACAGCATATCATAGATTCATGAGTGAAAATAATAAAACTGTTGTCTTTAGCCACTTAATTTTAGAGTGATTTATTACATGAAAAAAGCTAACTGATACAGTATCTATCATACAAGTAGAAATAGAGAGGGTGGTCTTTGGAAGGATTATGAACGATTTGTCCATTGTAACAGAATGGAAGACAGATCTTAGGAATTTTGATTGCTGAAGGTGGTTTCAGAGGTTAGTTGATAGGTATATGTAAAAATTGCTTTCTGAAGGCCCCTATTTTCTTGGTCAAATAAGAAGCCAAGCATGAGGGAGAAAAGTGGCATTTGAAGAAAGAGGAGAAAGCATAAAATATTAACCTGAAATGGCAGAGTGAAATTTTTAATTTTATTTTTCTGTTGAAGTCTATTTGACGTATATTAACACTGTATAAATTCAAGGTGTACAACTTGTTGATTTGATACATTTATATATTACAATATTGTCATCATAGGAATAGTTAGCTTCATAGCACATAATTATCAGTTTTGTGGTTGAAATAATTAAGATCTAGTCTCTTAGCAAGTTTGATGTTTATAATGTTGTTCATATTTATTATACTGTGTGTTAAATCTCTAGGACTTATTTATTATTCATTGTAAGTCTTTATCCCTAAACAACATCTCTCCTATTCCCCATCTCCCAGCCCCTGGTAACCACCATTTTCTCTCTGTTTTTATGAGTTTGGCTTTTTTAAGTGATACCATACAGAATTTGCCGTTCTCTGTGTGACCTATCTCATGTCCTTAAGTTCCATCCATGTTGTTGCAAATGGCAGGATGTCCTTCCTTCTCGCGGCTGAATAATATTCCATTGTATATATGCATCACTCATTCTTTATCCATTCATTCACTGATGGACCTTTAGGGTGTTTTTATGTCTTGATTATTAGGAATAGTGCTGCAATAAATATAGGAGTACATATATCTCTTTAATATCCTGTTTTCATTTCCTTTGCATATATACCCAGAAATGGAATGGAACTGCTGGATCATATAGGGTGTTCTTGGATCCCTTGTTGAATATTAGTTAACGATATATGCATAAATTTAATTTGGGGCTATTTTATTCCATTCATCTGTTTATTTTTATGCCAGTAATATACTGTTTTAAATACTATAGATTTGTGGTATAATTTGAAGTCAGAAAGTATGATGTTCAGCTTTGTTCTTTATCAAAATTGCTTTGGCTATTTGGGGTCTTTTGTGGTTCCATACAAATTTTCAAACTGCTTTTTCTGTTTCTGTGAAGAATAGCATTACAATTTTGGTAGGGGTGTATTGAACCTATAGATGAGTTTGGGTAGTATGGACATTTAAAAAACATTCTTCTGATCCATGAGTGTGGGGTACCTTTTTATTTTTATCTTCTTTGATTTCTTTCAACAAAATCATGTAGTTTTCATTCCCATAGTTCTTTCACTTCTTTCATTAAATTTATTCCTGGGTATTTATTTTTCTAAGGTCAGGAAAAAGACAAGGATGCCTACTGTCACTATTCCTGTTCAATATAATACTAGAAGTCATAGCTAGAGAATTAAGCAACATAAAGAAATAAAAGGCATTTAAATCAGACAGGAAAAAAAAATGGTCGTTATTTATAGATAATATGATTTTATATATGGAAAATTCCCAAGACTTGACCAGAAAACTATTGGAACTAATCAATGAATTCAGTAAAGTTGTAGGTTATAAAATCAACTACAGAAGTCAGTTGCATTTTTATATACTAATAATGAAACCACTGAAAAAGAAATAATATTATCCAATTTACAATGGCATCAAAAAACAAATATCTTGTAAGAGTGAATTGACTTAAAAAATGTACTCATGTTTCTGAGAAATGCTGAGGGTACAATTGGAAGTTTCTGGTCATGAATTTAAAGTAAGTGTGGTCATATATTTTTCTTCTTTTATCTCCAACTATTCTGGTGTAGTTAGGGAAGTATTAGGTTTTCCAGATCAGTACTTTACATGGGGAAGAGAATGTGAGAGCCTGTGCAAAGGAAAAATTATGATAGCCCATGGAATGTAAGCTAAGTAATTAGGGAATTGAAGATAAGAGAATGATTTTTTTTTTTTTTTTTTTTGCCTAAGTGTCTAAATATATAATTAATATATTGGAAAAACCATTGGGGTCAAATAATAGTTGGCCTGAGAACGCTAGACAAAAAAGTGTGAAAGATAGGAAGTGCTAATCAGAATGGAGGCTTAAAAAGGAAATTTTGGAGAGGCTGCAGGTACTGCAAGTGACAAGGTGTAGGGTATGACCAAAGGGGTTGATAGCAGAGGAGAATAGAGAACAAGATTATTAGTTGTAAAAAGGAAGCAAGAATAGATTGATTATGAGAGAGGAAGAGAAAACGAAGAAAAACAGAGCAGTGAGTTGAATGATAAAACTCTTTAATGAATAGGAGAAAGTGACCAGGTTTATTAATAACTGCCAAGGAAAGGTAGCTGATCATATAAATTTAAGAGCTGTGCTTCAAAGCAGCTGGGTTTTGTTTTTCTTTTTTTTGTTTAGAGAGGGAGAGAGAGGGGAGTGTGGAGGGGCAGAGGGAGAAGAGAGAGAGAGACTCTTAAGCAGGCTCCATGCCCAGCACAGAGCCCGACCCAGGGCTGGACCTCACAACCCTGAGATCATGACCTGAGCTGAAATCAGGAGTCGGACGCTTAACTGACTGAGCCACCCAGGTGCCCCCAAAAGCAGCTGGGATTTAGAGAAAGACAAAGAATAATGGTCTGGCAGTAGACATGAGAAAACACAATCTAAACCCATTCAAAGTCCCAGTGGCATATGGGTTGTAAGAGGACAACCATCATTGTAGATGCCACAGTAGAAGGATCATCTTCATGAAATAGCCAGGTTTCTTTCACATAGAACAGAAGTTGAAGGAAAAGTTCAGAGTTATAAACTATAGAAATTTTGCTGATGACAAAAAAAAAAATGCTGGAGGACAGTATATGTTTTGGAGGAATGTGGAGATCATGGATGGGAGGGAGATTACATTAGGTAAGGGCATATTTAGAGCTGAATAAAGATAAGATTCTAAGTGATGGGGATTTGGAGTTTCCTTTGGAGACTAAAAAAATAGAAGGATATAGGCAGGATGGAATTAGCCTTGGGTGTGACCTTTACTGTCTGTACGGGAGTTGTGGCTCAATAGACTTCAGGATCTCACCAGTATGGCAAAAACTCAACTGTCAGAGCAGTAACAGATGAAGGAGAAACAGAAACATTCATTCCAACTTAGGATCCCCTTTTCAGAAAGGGTGAAAAACCTTTTATTAATATAACTTGATAATGAAATGATAAGATTTATGTGCCAGTAACAAATAGGTGAATTTTTATTTTATATTTTTATTCTTATAAAATAAGGCAATATTCAGATGTGATTCCAGATAGCAACTTTCAGAATAAGTTACCAGTTAACATCGCTAATACAGGGTGAATTATGAGCCCGAGTCTCTAAAATACGTTTTCAATAGATTAGGAGTTGATAAGTATTTATTCCTGTTAAAAAAAACCTTATATTAACCTAAATACTGAAATTAATCAAATTACTGTATACTGTGTAACTCAATAAATAAGTAATTATTTCATGTCCATCTGTAATGTGCCCATTGCACAATTTAGTAGAAAAACAACAATAATAAAAAGTCACAAGGCATTGATGGAGGAGAAGCTATTTTTCTTTTGAAGCATTTCTGTTCTCAAGACTACTCAGAGGACATTTAATTGCTATTTATAATACTTTGAAAATAATGCAGAAAAATATAATTTTTTCAGAATACCAAGACCTTTAAAACTGAGGAAATTCATTGTGGAAAATAAATGTTGTTGATCTTCTGATATACTTTGGGTACTGTTCAGAGAATGGTTTTATTATTTAAGAATGTCTAAGCAGGGGCACCTGGATGGCTCAGTCATTAAGCATCTGCCTTCGGCTCAGGTCATGATCCCAGGGTTCTGGGATCGAGCCCCGCATCGGGCTCCCTGCTCGGCGGGTAGCCTGCTTCTCCCTCTCCCACTCCCCCTGCTTGTGTTCCCTCTCTCGCTGTCTTTCTCTGTCAAATAAATAAATAAAATCTTTAAAAAAAAATCTTAAGAATGATCAGCAGTTGACTGACATCATTAAGAAAAACAGTAGTTTGGCATAAGATAGATCTTGGCTTAATTCCTGGTTATTTTACTTGCCAGCATTTTGTTTTTAGGCAATTTACTTCATTATACATATCCTCTTCATTATAAAGGAGAAGAAACTTTATTGTGGTATTGCAGTAAACCACAATGGATAATGTTTCTGATGCAGGCACCTTTGATTGTGGCATTAGAGGTCACTCAATAAATAATAACAAATACAGGTTGGTTTGTTTGATCAGGGAAATATTCATAGAACAAATTTTTTTTAACAACAGGATGGATGGAATATTAGTCATAATTTTTCAGAGAAATAGAAACAATAGGATGTGTGTGTATGAAAAGAGATTTATTATAAGAAATTGGCTCACATGATTATGGAGGCTGATAAGACCAATTCTGCAGTGTGGACCAGCCGCCTAGAAGACCCAGGAGAACAAAAGGTGTAGATGAAACCCGGAGGAAGTCTGCTGGAGAATTCATTTTCTTATTCAGAGGAGGGGTGGTGTTTTTGTTTTACTTAGGCCTTCAACTGATTAGATGAGGCCCACCCACATTATGGAGGGATTATGGAGGGCAGTCTGCCTTACTCTACTGATTAAATGTTAATCTTGTCCAAAAACACCTCACAGAAACAGCCAGAATGATATTCAACCAAATATTTGGGCACACTGTGGCCTAGTCAAGTTGACATAAAATTAACTATCACAGTTGGTATGAACCGCATTACAATATTGATAGGCCAAATTTGCTTCGCTATAAGTAGAACTAAAGAAAGCAAAGACTCAGGGCATTAAACAAATAAGTAAACAAAAGCTTCTATGCAAGGTGGTTCAGTTTGGGTAATTGTTTAATTCTTCAAAATATAACACCAAAAAAATTATTCATGAGTTCATGGGGAAAATATATTAGAAACATTACAACCAGTGTTTAGTGAATCTCTACCGTATGTAGAACAGTTTTAGGTATTTGTCATACAGTATTGAGAAATGCAGAAAATGTTCCTCCTATCTCTTATTATAGTTGGGAATGTCAAGACATGAATATATTCCTACATGTTATGAAGGCCATACAGGCCGATTATAGAGAAATGAAAAAAAATTCTTGAAGAACAAAATAAAAAGGGCAATAAAAGCATATCATGGAGAAGCAGAATGGCAGTCTCTGACATTTTTCATGTATAGGGCAAAGGAGAAAGGAAAGTCAAAGAAGGCCCGGGGTGATAAACCCAGTGATTACAAGTATAAAGTTGAAATTGATAGCTACAACTCCTGTTGACACGAGGAACATAAAGGGTATTGTTGTTCACTGTTACAGGATAGAATATTGTAATTTTAAGTGAAAAGGAAACCTATCTCACATGAAAAAAAATAATGTAGTGCTATTTAGCTTTTGCATAGACGAAGGAATACTTATTACCTCTTTATAGGAATGATTTTTAATGTCTGGAACCACAAAATTTCGTTATATGGTATCAAATTTACTAATAGAAATGAGAAGTTAAAGCATTTTAAATCTTACATCTCAAAACAAAACAATTTTTGTAAAAATACTATGCAGAAATTTCTTTAAATGTATACGATTTCTAAAAATTTGAAACAAAAACCTATTTTATTGCATAATCCTCTTATCTGCTTTAATGTTAATTTTCTATTTTTATATGACAACTGAACATTTATATAAATGTACATAGAAGAATTAATCAATAGACTATTCTTTAGAACCTAAATGGCAGTAATTTCAGTGTTACTTGACCTTGGAGTTTGTTGGTTCTTCTTTTCTTTCCCTGTTATACAACTGTGAATCAGTAACTGTCCAATCACTGGGGAAAAGTAGTCCATTTCATTCTCTAGCTTTGCTTTATTTATGACAGTTTAGTTGGCCTATGGCATTTATTCATCTGGGCATTAGCTGCTAAGAATTCTTGCCTCTAGAACATTATTTTCCCCCTAAATCATGAAAATATAAACCAAAAATAAAAGATAAGAAGTAGAAATAAAAATTATAAGGTAAACTATATATTTCCTTTGATGCCAAGTTTTTTTGTTTGTGTATTTACTTCCTGGCTAGTGAACAAAAATATGGGGAAGCAAACAGTTTCATTTTCAATATGATGTTAATTCCTAATTGTCTGTCAGTTTGCTTAAGTATGTCTTTGGTTGAAAATAGGATATTAACATTTCCACATGTCTTCATTGTATTGACATTACTAGTAACATTATGCTTACTTTCTTAACTCTAGAAATACGGAAAATAGCAGAGAACATTCAAAACTTCTCTTGATATCTTATAATCTCAAATCTTTTGTGTCCTAATACCCCCTTAATATTTAAAATCTCCTTACTAATTTGAAATAAAAGTATTCATGAACTTCATAAGGGGGAACCATTCCTTGTATAAATAACATAAAATATTTGAAAAATTAAACGTAATTGTCGTTATGTATACCACTAAAATATTTGACTTATAGCTAGTGCAATTATAACAAAATAGAGTGTTCAAGAAAGGGAGTATTAAAGCTACATGACATCATTATAAATCCAATAATCCCTAAAAAAAGGATCAATTTGAAATATTGACTAGTTATTCACTAGGAATAATTTTTAAAATTTCCATGTAAGAATATTAGATAATTAAGAACTAAAATAATTGTGTGTATACACATAATTTTATTTAGAAATTATATCAAACATGGGGTTCTATAAATTGAATGATTCTAGGCTTCAAAGAAAAATGTCTATTGTTATAACATTTAAAAATATGCTATATAAAATGTTAATAATTTGATTAAGTTAAGGAAATTAGTTACAATTAAATTGACATAATGTAAATTTTAACATTTCTGATAAACTACAGATAGGATGCAAAAATGGTAGATGATAAGTATATTTATAATTCAAGGTGGCTCATCAATAACTATTTGACTATTAATGAAGGACTTGATCTGAGTATATAATAAAACTCAGTTTATTACAACTCAATTTAACTTTTAAAAGGCAAACGGAAATAAATACAAATGAACACAAATGAGAAAGAGGAAGAAAGAGGGAAGTTTCATTGGTTAGAAGAAAAATAAGACAGACTTTGGGATATAACTTTTAAACATGTTAGTTACAGTATATTATAAATAAAGGACTAAAAAAAAAATGTGTCTAGTAAGGCACTCTGCCAAAGTAGGATTATTTACTCTTTCTAAATTTCTCCTGTCCTGTCTGGTTTCTCTGACAGATACTCAACCAAAAATTACAAAAAATTATGCAAAAGAGCTACCTAAGATGAAATGATTTCATTTTGCATCGTGTGCCCTTCAGTCTTTGTTTCCTCTTGTCATAAATGATTTTCAAATAGTCAGGAACCAGCAAAGATCATGTCTTAGAGCAGAGGTAAACCCCAACAGTAACACTGTTTGCTTCACTGTATTGTTTAAATATCTTCTTTTTAAATGATAGTTCAAAATCAATGAAAAATGATTTCATGAATATTTCTAAACTGTGCTTGCTAATAATCTAGAGATCAGCTGGCTGATGTTCTCTGTCGTGGTTTCTTCATCTGTAAGCAGTGCTCATAATTCCTCTCTTGCACGATTAGTGTGATGGATAGATAATGAAATACACATTGAACGGCAAGCCCAGGCCTGGCACCTAGTTGACAGTCAGCACAAGATATTTTTTCTAAAGGCACATCTTTTCCCCATCATTTTCACCACTAGAAAATAGAAAACAATGGCTATTATCTACTGTCTCCTAAATCACACAGGCCCTCTGTTTTGTTCAGGAAAGTAAGTTGCATTTAAGAAAATCTACACAGAATTAAAGTCCACTCATTAATTATAAATAATTGTTATAATATACAAAATATGGTTGGAACTTTTGACAGCATGGGCAAAGGTTTAACCCTTTCCCATGCTGCATGAGAAAAAAAAATTTTTGCTCCTGTTCCCCTGGAAACCTAATATAGGTAAAATGAAAAGTAAATTGCTAGGCAACATCGCTTATGATTAAAAAATGACTCCTGGTTTGTGTACTGCATCTGGCCTGGGAAAACTACAAAAATGTGATAGGTACAAACTATTTTCTTCATCCCTGAATGCAGTTGAGTATTGTAACTGTCCACGACTCTTGGGAGGACCCTGAAAGCTATGTCCATATATGTTACAAATTGACACATATGAGATGCCCTGTTGGGTACTGCAGGAACTCTGGCAAAAGAAGAATGTCTGACATTGTCCTGCAGGCAAAGGGTGTTGCCTGTCCTAATTCTTTCTGATTAGACTGATGTTAAATACAGTCTTTGCCTGTTTTTTGAGTCTGAACATTTAGTACAGTCTAAAACAACAACAACAACAACAACAAAAAACCTTCATGGTAAGCACTGTAGATAGCAATGGTAAAATAAACCCAGATATTCTGCTTAGATTTAACTTAGTTTTAGTTGTTCAATATAGGGTATCGAAGGGTACATTTAAAAAATTGTCATTTAGCTACCTAATCTGCATTTTTTAGCTACAGATTGTACTCCGTTCTATTCCAGAAAAGATCTTGAAAGCCTTAGTTAAAATGTGAGAATCAGTCTAGCTGTGGATAGTTTCTCAAGAGTTTTCCTTCTGTGTATCAGAAGTAACATTACATATTATCCACATATTAAATACTTAAAAGGCAAAGTAGCTTATAGATTCAGTTTCACAGAATGATAGGAAAATGTGTATGTTGAGTTTATTATTTTTTTAAAAGATTTTATTTATTTGACAGAGAGAGACACAGCGAGAGAGGGAACACAATCAGGGGGAGTGGGAGAGGGAGAAGCAGGCTTCCCGCTGAGCACGGAGCCCGATGTGGGGCTTGATCCCAGGACCCTGGGATCATGACCTGAGCCGAAGGCAGACGCTTAACGACTGAGCCACCCAGGCACCCCGAGTTTATTATAATTTTTATGGCACATTCATTTTTTAACATTCTCTAAAGAAGTCCATGAAGTCGAATTTACTGTGCTAAGGGCTAACAAACTTAAAAAGTTGAGAAGACCTCACTGTTGAGGTAGAATAGCTGTAATTAATATATTCTAAAATCATCCCCAAATATATTCTAAATTTTAAATTATAAAAATTACATGTCATCAGTATATGATAGCACGCTGAAAGCTAAATACGTTAATTACAACAAATGTAAAATTGAGCTGTGGTAGATGTGGATCCTGCCTCTCAGCATCCATGCCTTTTTGTGTCCCCTGACTGAGCTTGGTGGTGGTGGCGGCTTTGGCCAATGGAACATCAGCAAAGTGGTGCCCGCAGAGACTTCAGTCCTTGGGCACTGGGGCTTGCCCTGTTAGACCTTGCTGCCACCATGTGATGGAATCTGGTGTAGCAGCCTTTGGAGGGAAAGATGCTACAAAGCGAGAGGTCCGGGGGAGACTTGTTTCCGCGCTCCTGCCGTCTCTGGGCAACTACACCAGTCGTCTGGTAGTTGGCTTCAGGTCCTCCAGGGAGCCAACAGTCAGGACGAGGTAGATGCCAGTCTGTCCACTGCCACTTCATCTGAGTGTGAAACGATGAGAGCATATCTTCACTTCTACATTCTAGGTCTTGTGCACATTTCCCCTCTAACACCGAGGCATACAAGTGAAATGATATTGAAAAATATATATTTTTAAAGATTTTATTTATTTGACAGAGAGATACACAGCGAGAGGGGAACACAAGTGGGAGAGGGAGAAGCAGGCTTCCTGCGAGCCTGATGTGGGGCTCGATCCCAGGACCCTGGGATTAGGACCTGAGCCGAAGGCAGACGCTTAACGGCTGAGCCACCCAGGCGCCCCTTGAAAAATATTTTTTCCATTTTAATCCAGTTATTCAGCGTATTGTACCCTGCAGTCCACTTCCACATGTTCTCTATATTTACCTCTTTTAACCAGATTTAACTTCAATGTAAAATAAAAGTATGCTTCCACCTAACATTATAGAACTGTACCACTGGAAACATATTAAGCTCTCTAAACAAAGTCCAAGGTTGTCCTTAATCCATCTGAGAGTGATGTATATAGTGTTCACTGTAGTGTGTGGTGTGTGTGTGTGTGTGTGTGTGTGTGTAGTAACTTAAGTACAGATTAACCACAATTAGAACATCTGTGTAAGAGAGTAGGAAAATAGGGGAAAATGGGGGAAAAAATCAGTGTATGTTTATATAGAAGAACTGAAACGTTACTCATAGCTACTACAATCGTCAGTTAGGTTCATTCAGGGGAATATGGAATAGCAATATATCCTACAAATGATAGCTTTCACAGTTGTTGGTATAGCTGGTGAAGGGTCTAGAAATGGAAATAAGAGGATCAAGAGAGGAATCTTCACGCTCATCCTAAGAAGTCAAAGTTTCCAGTTACCAAAGAAAGAACAAAGGAGTTAGGGGTATGCAGAGTGGTCTCTGGGAAACGGTTGCTTCTCTTCCAGTCTGCAGAAAGCAAAAACTAGATGTGAAATCAAGCCAATTGAGGACAAGCTGGAACTCAGTATCTCTGCGTATGTCTGAGGCTTCATCTTTGGTGGAAGCCACGATGTGCTACTGAGATCCCCCATCAGAACATATTCTTCAAGTTGTTGGAACTACTGTTAACTGGCAGCCACCAGCTATTAGACTGCTCTGGAAATCTCCCTAAGCTGAAGAGCGCCACCTTGCCAAAAGCCATGCTCTGATTCCAGGAATAACCTTCATTTAATGATCGATCTGTATTAGATATAAATGCCTGGCCCCTTCACTACAACTCAGAACAATTCTGAAAAGACTAGCTTCTAACGTCCCCAAGGGGTTTGGCTGAACATCTTGACAATGTATCACAGTCCACCTTCTCCTTTTGCATAATCTTGCTTCATTCCCTGCATGCTAATTTCCATCCTAGAATCTGCTTCCTGAGGTCCGGATTGGTAGCAGAAGAGGGATCTGATTAATTAGTGCTAAATGAGACGCTGGAGTTGGATCACCTCCCAACCTGCTGATAGAAATCCATGACTATGAGTGGTAGAGAACAGAGAGTGCTAGCACATTGTGCATGGAATTTGTTTAAACTTTCACACATCATGAACTGGTAATAAAGCAAAAGAAGTTCATGCATTAGCACAGGGGTTAGACAACTATAGCCCATCACCTGTTGTCTAGTAAAAATTTTTATTGAAACACAGCCATGTTTTATCTATGACTGCTTTCATCCTACAAGAGTAGATTGCAGTAGGTGCTACAGAAACTGTTTATTGTGTGGCCCTCTACAGAAAACTTTGCTGAACCCTGCACTAGTGAGTGACACGTAGCAGGACATTTGAAAAATATGGTAGAAATAATAATTATAAGGATACTAAAATTGGATAGTGGTTATCAGGGTTAATTGATACTTGAGAGAGATAACGTACAGCTCTAATCAGTTAAAAGCTGTGTATGAAAGCCAGGGAGACTTTTTGGCAGTATATAAAGCTACCAATCCCCTGTTGATGGAGAGCTGAGAAAGCCCAGGACCAGGACCAAACCTAATTATGAAGAGTAGCTGAGTGCCAGAGAACATTAAATTCTTACTCTAAGCCGGTCTACTATACCAAGATCAGGGCTCTGATTGGGAAGCATTGGGACCATCAGAATGTGATGCAGATGTCTGGGTTGGTGGGCTTAAAAATCTTGAATTCCTATATGCCCCCACATCCTCCACGCCTGCAGAAGGATTTACCCTTCCTTCCAAAAAGACTTGAACATGATGCAGTTGCCTTCATTATGCATGATGGCATACCCCATCCTACCAAAATCTGCTCTCACCTTCCTTTCTGGCTACTATGTTAATAATAGAATTAAATCATTTACCTAGTGGAGAAATTGCTTGGCCTAAGGAAGGTAAAGGATACTCATTACCCCCATAGAAACTGTAGGACCTAATCAACATATACCAGAAGGAGCCAGGTTAGTGCATCTAGAACTGTTTTCTGAGTGTAGTAGATCAAAGAATATGAAGTTGTGCGGGGAGGAGAGTTTATTGATATGGCAGCATTCTCTCAGGTTACAGGATCAAATACTCTGACAAAGAGCCCATGGGAGTGCAAAGACACCACAGATTGTTCTCTTAGAAACTTGAAGATAGCAATGTTCCATTAAAGAATTCTAGAAAATGGGGCATGCTAGAGTCCATGTGCTACATAAGTCCAGAAAACCACCAGATGATGGTATCTATGGAAATGCTATAAGATATCCTCCTTGCCACCAAGCAAAAACAAACAAAACAAACAAAACCCCAAAAAGGCCAAACAACAATAAAAAGAAAAGTGAAAGAAACTTGCTACTGACATACTTTTATGAACTGAATCACTGTAGCAATGAGATAAGATGCCAAAATCATAGAGACCAGGTAGTGCTCAATCATCAGCAGCAAGGAGGCCCAATAATCTTATGAATGGCAAGGCTGAAGTAGCAACTGGCCTACAGGGAACTTTAAAGATAGCTAATGGAACATATGTCTCCAGCAGCAAGTTAGATGGGAAGCTAACATGGTTCATACTCAGTCTATAAATCCCAAAGAAATCAGCATGCAGGACTGCTCAGTTTCTTGAACTGAATTAATTTCCTGATCTGGAACCCAGTAACTGAAAGAGGGTTCAAGTTTTCAGAAGGTAGACTCTTGCGACATTATGTCAAGTATATACATTAATGATCCCTCTAGTTTTTCCCCCATGGGCACCTATGGAAATTTATTTGCATGACTGTCTTGGAAAAAGGAATATTTGAACGTTTCTGAGGACTTCTGGATACAGGTACCAAACTGACTTGATACCAAAGGCCCCAGAGTTACATGGCAATCCTCCTATTAGAAGGGGAACACATGCGAGTCAGAAAATAGATAGCATCTTGTCCCAGGCCTGGCTTATGAGTTCACTGAGTCTAAGGTTCCATCGGGTGGTCTCTTATTGGGTCCTTGAATGTGTAACTGGAATGGGTATACTTGGTAATGGGCAACTCTCCCCCCACCCCCACACGCACACACAATAAAATTCTGTGCACTATACCTACAAGTAGCCACATTTGGGCCATTACTCTTGTCTAGGGGTGTGCATACCAGTGGTGTGTTTTGCTCTCTTGAAGATGGAACCTTGGTAGAGACCATATCAGTTCCAAAAGGGGCAGTTTGAGAAGAAAATTCTGTATTCCCAGCTACTTAGAGGAAAGTCCTCATGAGGGAGGAGCATAGTCTCTAGGTTGGTACGTTCTCTTGGAAAGGCAGAGAAAGAACAATACCACACAGGGTCCTCTAGAGCCAAGGTTGAGGGCAGGGCTCTTGTACTCTTCTTTAAGGACAGTACTGATGGAGAAGAGAAACACAAACTGAAATGGTTTTGCAGCTACCTCACTCCATTAGCTCTGGGGAGATATATGTTAAAATACCTCTCACAATATGTGGCAATGACATATTTATTTTAGCTGGATAGTACATTTCAATATATGGTAGAAAATCTCCCATCCTTAGCTGTTGTATTTGGAATCATCTGTTCTGTTCTTGAACCTTTGCCAGCTGGATTTTAGAAATTATATATCAATTTCCAACAACAAATCTTAAGATTCTGACTGGATTTTCACTTAATTTATATATTAACTCTGAAAAAATTTGCATCATTATGAGAGTAAGTCCTGTCCATGAACAGAATTTGTATCTCCAGTTTGTTGAGCTTGCACATAATACAGGAGACTTTGACTACTGCTGTGAGGATACTGTGACTTGGTACCAACGTTAAGGAGAACAATTTGGTAAAATCAATAAAGATTATTTGAAGATGTGAAAGTGAGATCTAGAATTAAAAAAGATTTTATTTATTCATTTGAGAGAGAGAAAGAGAGGGAGAGGGAGAAGCAAACTCTCCACTGAGCTGGGAGCTGGACATGGGACTTGATCCCAGGACCCTGGGATCATGACCTGAGCTGAAGGCAGACACTTAACCGTCTGCGCCACCCAGGTGCCCTTAGAATTTCTAACCTGTATGCAGAAGAGACCTAGAAAAGGACTTTTTGTGTAAGAATGAAATATTGAGAACTATCTAGTTTTACATGAATATGGAAATATGTAACTGTTATTCCTACACAGATGTATTTACCCATGAAAACTCAATTTAACTCTATATGAATTATTAATGGACCATATTAAAAAGCTAATACTGGAGAGGAAATATTTGCAAATTATATAACCCAATCAAAGGACTTATATCTAGAATATATAAAGAGCTCTCAAAAAATTAATAGTAAAAGATAAATTAGAGAATAGAAGAGGGTTATTAGCACTCTTTCACTAAGAATATGCCAATGACAAGCACAGGAAAAGATGTCCAATTTCATTAAAGAAATTCAAACTAAACCCTCAATGAGATCTCAGGGCACACCTATCAAAACTATCAAAATTATTGAAATAAACCACCACAAATGCAGGTGAGGTTGTAGACAAGCCAGATTGCTCACACATTTATCCCAGAGAAATGCAGACTTACACATAAATACCTGTACATGAATGTTCTTAGCAGTTAGCAGCTTTATTCAAAATAGCCCCAAACTGAAAACAGTTCAAATGTCCTTCAGCAAGTAAATGGTGAAACGAACTACACTGTATCCATATCATAGAACAGTACTCAGCAACAACACCAAATGATACATGTAACGATGTAGATGAATCTCTAGAGAACCAGAAGTCAAACAGAAATCCCAAAGATCATATATTATTATAGAACATTCTTGAAATGGAAAATTATAGAAATGGAGAACAGATTAGAGGTGGTCAGGGACATTGGGAAGGTGGTCTCAGAGGGAGGTGTGTGTGGCTATAAAAAGGCTACAGGTGGGATCCTTGAGAAGGTGGAATTGTTCTGTATCTTGACTGTAGCAGCCTCAATATTCCTGGTTGTGGTAATGTGCTATATTTTGCAAGATGCTTTCATTGAGAGAAACTAGGTAAAGAGATCTGTGTTATTTCCTACAACTGCCTGTGAATATACACTTGCCTCAAAATTAAAGTTATTAGAAGCGAAATAATCTCTATCTGTACAAATCAGATTTTATATAAATAGGGATTTTTTATCTTTCATAAAATTTGAAAATCTGGAAAGAGTTCACCTATAATCTTTTCTGACAGATGTGGGTAGGTTTAAACTGCAGCTGCCGTTTTTTGGTAAGATACATGTGCTCCAGGTTGCTAGGGTGACAGCTATTCCTGATGTTTCTTATACTTGGACCTTTCACTTATTTACACAGTCTTTTGCCTAAAGATTAATTCTGTTCAACCTGACATGCCGGATGGGACTTTTGATATCAAAGCAGAGATTTAAGGGTAAGTTTTCATGTCCCTCTGGATCAGTAATTAGGAAAGCAGGCTACGTATCCACCTATCTATCCCAGCAGCATTCTATAGCTGTCATTTCGTCTAGCCCATTCCACCTGACTACAACTTTATGGGTTTCCTGAGATGTCTATAGCTCTAATTCTTTTCTTGTTTCCTGGAACATTAGATAATTTTTCAAGAACACAGCCAAGCAATATATTTTCTGAGCCAGTGTGTATCTAACAATAACTTTCTGCACTTTTACAAGATTCAGTTATACATCATTTGGGAGGTTACAACTTTTTTTTTTCTTTTAAAAATGAAGCCTAGGGGCGCCTGGGTGGCTCAGTTGTTTAAGCATCTGCCTTCAGCTCAGATCATGATCTCAGGGTCCTGCGATCCAGCCCTGCATGGGGCTTCCCGCTCAGCAGGGAGTCTGCTTCTCTCTCTCTCTCTCTCTCCCCCCCTCTGCCCCTCCCCACCACACATTCTCTCTCTCTCAAATAAATAAATGAAATCTTAAAGTCTTAAAACAATGCTTCATTGTCTTCTGGCATTTAGTGTTAAGATAAAGTTTTAACTAATTACCATTTAATCTAAATTAAAATTATAAAATTTCATTCTGTTGGACTATTTGGAAACTTTCGTATCTTGATATAAAAAGTAAATTCACAAATCTAAGTATAAGAGTGAGTCTCTTTTCAAAAAATTCCCATGAAATATGGATAGTTCTTTTAAATTTTCAGATTCAGATATTTTTAATCTTGGAACATTTTTCTGTTATACCCCTGAATGTTTCTAAATTCTTCTACAGGAACTCAATTACTATTCATTGGTGGATTTCCCATTTCTGTCACACCTTTTAAAAATTATTTTAACTTATTAATAGAGCTACAATTTATTGAGCATGTGCTATATGCCAAGCATTTGGCTAAGTTATCTAGTCACATAACCAAATTTACTTTCATAAAAGCCTTATGAGGGGCGCCTGGGTGGCTCAGTCGTTAAGCGTCTGCCTTCGGCTCAGGTCATGATCCCAGGGTCCTGGGACCGAGCCCTGCATCGGGCTCCCTGCTCTGCAGGAAGCCTGCTTCTCCCTCTCCCACTCCCCCTGCTTGTGTTCCCTCTCTCGCTGTGTCTCTCTCTGTCAAATAAATAAATAAAATCTTTTAAAAAAAAATAATAAACTCAACATACACTTCTCTCCCTCTGATTCCCCCCCTTCATTCTTTCCCTTCCTTCTCCTAATGCCCTCCATGCTATTTCTTATGTTCTACAAATAAGTGAAACCATATGATAATTGACTTTCTCTGCTTGACTCATTTCACTTAGCATAATCTCCTCCAGTCCCATCCATGTTGATGTAAAAGTTGGGTATTCATCCTTTCTGATGGCTGAGTAATATTCCATTGTATATATGGACCACATCTTCTTTATCCATTCATCTGTTGAAGGGCATCTTGGCTCTTTCCACAGTTTGGCTATTGTGGACATTGCTGCTCTGAACATTGGGGTGTATATGGCCCTTCTTTTCACTACATCTGTGTCTTTAGGGTTAATACCCAGGAGTGTAATTGCTGGGTCATAGGGTAGCTCTATTTCTAATTTTTTGAGGCACCTCCACACTGTTTTCCAAAGTGGCTGTACCAACTTGCATTCCCACCAACAGTGTAAGAGGGTTCCCCTTTCTCCACAACCTCCAACATTTGTTTCTTGCCTTGTCAATTTTTGCCATTCTAACTGGTGTAAGGTGGTATCTCAATGTGGTTTTGATTTGAATTTCCCTGATGGCTAGTGATGATGAGCATTTTTTCACGTGTCTGTTAGCCATTCATACGTCTTCTTTGGAGAAGTGTCTGTTCATGTCTTTTGCCCATTTTTTGATTTGATTATTTGTTTTTTTGGGTGTTGAGTTTGAGAAGTTCTTTATAGATCTTGGAAATCAGCCCTTTGTCTGATTTCCAATCATTTGCAAATATCTTCTCCCATTCTGTGGGTTGCCTCTTTGTTTTGTTGACTGTTTCCTTTGCTGTGCAGAAGCTTTTTATCTTGATGAAGTCCCAAATATTCATTTTTGCTTTTGTTTCACTTGCCTTTGGAGATGTATCTTGAAAGAAGTTGCTGTGGCCGATGTCGAAGAGGTAACTGCCTGTGTTCTCCTCTAGGGTTTTGATGGATTCCTGTCTCACGTTGAGGTCTTTCATCCATTTTGAGTTTATCTTTGTGTGTGGTGTTAGAGAATGGGCGAGTTTCATTCTTCTGTAGATAGCTCTCAAAATTCCAATGACATTTTTCAAAGTATTGGAACAAACAATCATAAAATTTGTATGGAATCAGAAAAGACCCCGAATTGCCAAGGAAATGTTGAAAAAGAAAAAGCTGAGGGTATCACGCTGCCTGATTTCAAGCTATATTACAAAGCTGTGATCACCAAGACAGCATGGTACTGGCACAAAAACATACATATAGACCAATGGAACAGAATAGAGAGCCCAGATATGAACTCTATGGTCAAATAATCTTCCACAAAGAAGGAAAAAATATGCAATGGAAACAAGACAGTATATTAAGATATATTTTAGATATGCGCTTAAACTTTGCTGCATTAAAAACACTTCATTTTTTATCACCTAGTGATAAAATATTATCACTGCATGGTGATCAAGTAACATTCTCTTTTGAAATAAAAAAACTGGTAAAAGTATGATACGAGTAAAATAACAGTAGTCTTACAGACTTGTGGAATTTTATATAAGATACAAATGCTGTGAATAAATGGCACAAATTCTTATGGATATCTAGTATTTACTAGATAGCTTCTTTATATGCACATTCCTGTTAAATATGTACAACAGTAAGGCAGTTATTATCTTTATTTTTCAGCTGAGAAAATTGAAATTCAGAAGAACTTAGCAATTTATTTGGTTGTACCTAGTACATTTTGAATTTAGGGTTTAAATTCAAGCCTGTTTCATCTCAAAACACATGATAGTTCTACTGTACTACTCTACAGAAAACCACTCTTCATCTGTATCTGTGTAAAAGCAGCACAGAATTACTTGGGGATTCTCCATACCCCAATATGTTGATGAGCATGTTCCATCAGGTGTATAACTACTCAAAATTAGGGAAATATTCAGTCACCTTGTGCAAAAAGCTAAGAAATCCTGTAATCCTTAACAAGCTTGTGCTAGGCACAGATTGGGTATTTTCTGGTTATTTCAATGAACGAAATATTCTAGAGACATTTTGAAGTTGGAAGACAACTTTCATAAATGGTCCATAATTGAACCGATTTCCTCTGAATAAGGAGATTACTATAGTGTCAAGAGACATTCAGAACTGTGACAACAGTTAGCTTCCCCAGATGTGACCGTACCCAAAGTATACTATACCTAAGTATACTGTATAAAGAATAGTATACCTAAGGTGTAGCCCTGGTATGAGTGTAGATGAAGAAATACAGAACAGATACATATGTAGGATCGTATTTGAAGAAATATGGCTTGGTATTTATGCACTTTTTAAAGACGTCATGTTTTTCATATAAGCAGATGAACAGATGGGATTGTAATGAAAGTGATGTTGCTTTAAGATCACCAGATATGCATTTGTTACTTTCCTGATCTAAACAAGCTGCATTGTCTTTTCTCCCTGACTCTGAAGAGTTGGCCTGAATGGTGAAATTGCTAATGATGATAAGGGCAATTATAAAGAGATTTGAGTGATCAAGAAAAGAAAGACATGTTTAGAACTTTCATCATTGGCACACAATCCTACCTAATTGGAAGAATCGAAGCCCAATGCTCCAAATTTGGCAAGATGTGTTGTTCATAACCCATGGAGAGCTACGACATTACAGTCATGATATTAGAAGCTGGTAGTTGTTACTATAGAATGCTTATCATCTCTCTTGTTTCCTTCCAACAAAGGAAAAATGTAACTCCAGTTGGTATACTCAGGTTTCTTTCCTTGCTGGGAAGGTAGAATTGACAAATTTGGGAAGCATGTCTGGCAGGCACACTCACCTCAGCTCTTCCCTACTTTGTTTCTCTTGGAAGCAAGGGGTTTGCAAAGAGCATGTGTCCTTCCTTCTTTTCCTTCCAGGCTCTTGCCTATAGAAATTGCCTTCCCTTGGTCACATGTTGTTGATGCCTGATGGTTAAGCCTGACACCTTCTGGGCATCAAGTGCATGACCCAATTAATTCATACTAAGTTGTCTTCCAACTTTGCTTCATGATACTACAGGTGGTATTTCATTCTCTATGCTTTTTGTTTGTTTGTTTCAGTTAACAATGTTTTCAGAATTCAGTTGACAAATTGGTGCAATGATATTTATTGAAGACTCTCAGAGAGACAAACAGTGTATTTATTGCAAGCACAGGAATACAGAGTCATGTGGAGAATCTGATGGAATGCATAGGCTTCTCCTAATGAGCCCAAAAAGCACAGTATATTGTTCAAGTTTTGCCCAAGCTCATATGACTTATTCTTCAATTTAACCTTAAATACCAGACATAATTCTGTTATTGGAGGGTCTTTATAATCAGGAAACTACTTTTTATAATATCACCACAAATTGCACAAGTTTAATGCCATTGTTCAAGTAATAGTTAAATGTCCACCATTTTGAATCGGGCAGTTTGCATGCATCTTTCAAGAGGAAATGTGTTGTAGGTCAAGTATATATTTTGTAGTTCCCATTTGCCTCTGTGAGTATGGCATTAACTGTCAAAAACTGGATTTTGACATCCATATTTTGAAACCATAATTTTATACTGCCATTGTAAAAGTCCTCGGATGCTGCTGCTGCAGTACTAAAGAAGTGTTGTTTAGAATATCGTAAGAGCCAGGGTGTTGCTCTCACGCTTATGTTGGAGTTGTCCAGGAAGTGCTCTCTGCAGCAATATTGTCTCCTCAACAATTCTTTGTATGGCATCAAACTCTAGGGAATATATGTGGAAACGGAAATGGGAAACATGATTAAGCAGAGACACCAAAGGGACTTGGAAGGAATTGGTAATGTTCTATTTGTACCTGCATGATACTTAAACATTAAATTTATTGTTATTCTTCAGGTTGCTTATTAAAGTATAATGCACAGACATTAAATGTACCAGTCATTGAAGTCTGACAAATGTGTAACAGTGTAATCAACATAACAATCAAGATGTGAGGTATTTCCCCTACCCCAGATAGTTTACTCATGTCCCATTTGTCAATCCCTACCCCTTTACAGAAACTACTGTTTGCTATAATTCTAAATTATCTTTGCCTATTCTTCAATTTCATTTGGAATTTGCTTTTTCGTAACTGTTTTTTTTACTCAATATATACATTTTTAAGATTCATCTGTATTGTTACATGCATAGACAGTTTGATCTTTCTCTATTTTAAATGAGCTTTCCCTGAGGTAAATTTATATACAGCAAAATTTACTAATTTTAAGTGTACTATTAGATGAATTTGGGAAAATATGTATAGTTGTGTCACCACCACATACATAACCAAGATAACTTCTTTTTGATCAAACTCAGTGAAATAAATCTTAGTCCAAGATGATATTAAAATGATCCACAGAAACTGATTCAGTATGGTGACTTTGTAAACTAAACAGAGAATGAGTATTTTTCCTGTAACTGATTGGATACCAACTACAGATTTTCCTCGATTTATGATGGGATTACCTATCAGTAAATCCATCACAAATTGAAAATATCGTAAGTCAAAAATATATTTAATACACCTAAACTGCTGACATCATAGCTGCACTTATCCTACCCTAAATGTGTTCAAAATATCTATATCAGCCTATAGTAGGGCAAAATCGTCTGACACAAAGCCTATTTTATAATAAAGTGTTGGATATCTCATGTAATTGAATACTGTCCTAGAGGTGAAAAACACAATGGTTGTATGCGTACAGAACGGTTTAAGTGTATCTGCTATTTCCCTCTGTGATTGTGTGAGAGACTGGGAGCTGGAGCTCCCTGCCCAGCATCCTGAGAGAGGATTGTACCACATGTCGCTAGCCTAGGAAAAAAATCCAAATTCAGAATTCAAAGTACATTTCTATTGAATGTGTATCATTTTAGCACCATCATAAGTGGGAAAAAAAAATATAAGTTGAACCATTGTAAGTTAGGGACCATCAGTAAAAATTTGACAAACTCTGAATTTTATTTTAACACCATTAATGCCTATTTATTTTGTCAGCAACCATGATGCACAGTTACTGTTTACATCCTGGTAGAAGAAAAAAAAGTTTTGGAGACTTCCTGGATGAATAGAAACATAGGGGCTGCATTGCTGAATATGGTAATAGATTGTTGCATTGTAATGATTGTGGTTTTATAAGACGGTATCAGAGTTTTGTAAATAGTCCTAAGGTTTTAAAAATATTTTTGAAACATGGCTCGGAATTATTAAACTAATGTATCAGCGGGTACTGAAGACAGAAATAGTGAGGAAGAACTGTTAAAAGCCCAAACAGCTGAGTTTCTGTTAGGTAGGTTTTTATCAGAATTGTATGAGTAAGGGTTCTCTGCCGTGACTGAAATCAGTTTTGTAATTTGTCACTTGTCCACAGCAGATAGTCTCAAGGAAACCGTCCAGATGTTAAATTGCCACAT
Organism: Mirounga leonina; assembly: GCF_011800145.1. Taxonomy (NCBI): domain Eukaryota; kingdom Metazoa; phylum Chordata; class Mammalia; order Carnivora; family Phocidae; genus Mirounga; species Mirounga leonina. Next base: position 56,089,115 of record NW_023270415.1, read on the forward strand.
GCTGCAAGTTAATAAACCTTTAACTTATGATTGGCCTTTTCATAAACACAAAGACACATAAAGGAAGGGGGAAAGAAAGGAGAGAGGGAAAGGAGAGAGAGGAGGAGGAGGGTGGAAAGAAGAGAAGAGGAGGAGGGTGGAAAGAAGAGAAGAGGAGGAGGGTGGAAAGAA